>NC_140133.1:14791360-15127165 GCF_964035555.1 Netta rufina
TTCCTCAAGACAGAGTAATTTTATTTAGCTTGTCCTGTTTGAACCTCACAAAAAATATAACAATACAGCTTGACAAGTAGCATCATATGTTATTGTATTTTTAGAGGGGAAAAAAAAGTTGTTTATATGCAAAAACTATAGCAGTAGATAAAATTTGCAAATAGCAATTTGTAGGAAATAAATGCAGAAGCTCTTCTCAAAGACAATCTCATCTGCAGGAACAGTAAAAACAATCCTACTTCATTTAAAGATAAAAAAGGCACACAGAATCACTTAGAACAATGGGCTGGAGGCCACAATATGAGCATTCAACTAATTTATCATCTAAATTTGCTCCCCAATGCTGTTACTCCTTCAGTATTCCCACCATGGAGAACAGTCAATTACAAAAATATTTGATTAATATTCCATTAGTTATACCAGATATAACAAAGATACTTGTACAAATGCAACACAGACAACAATGTCCCAGTTACTGCCTAAAGAAATACTCTCTAGATGAGTCCTTTGGTCAATTGTTTTAAAAATTAGGTAAGAACATGAGAAACAGGCCAGATTGAAATGCAGAACACTGTTTTTTGAGTAAAAACGTCTTTGCATTGTCAATGAAGCTATAAACTTTACATCTTGCTTACACAGTATTGCCTTGTAACTTAATTTTACTAGATATTTTGCACTCAAGATTCTTGATTGCACTTACACCACTGTTTTTTTAGGCAAGGAAAGATGAGGCAAATATATGAAACTTACTCCTATATTACAGACAGAAAAAAGATAAGCACAAAATTAAGTGAAATAATCCAAGGTCACACAAGCGTACAACCAAACCAAGTATTGTTCTGGTATTTTTCCAGATTTTTTTCCCTCCCTCAAAATAATACTGCTCATTTACTGTATGGTGTTTTGAAAATTTCCTGCGTGTGTTCTCTTCCTCTACCCACCCCCTTTTTTTCTCTCCCATGTACATACACACAGATGTCTATGAACACATAAGCTTGAACTGAAGCTCACAGAGGGCTACAGGGGAAGTTAGCAGATGCCCAAATCCGATTACTCTGGCTGTCTGCTTTCCCCACATTGAGTGTTAAATATCACAGTGACGGCAGGAACTTACTGGGGAAAAAAGTCCTAAGCAGATCTTTGATGAAGATTGATTTACTGTCCAATATATACAGACAAACTAGAATGTGCTTTCTGCAACCAATAGATTAAAACCAAGTTTCATTGTTGCATATACTCAATTTTGCAAAATGGACTATTTGTATACATTTACTAACTGAATTCATGTTATTCCACTAGTAAATATGATTCACATACCAATTCTAAAGGAGCATGTACAATTACAGTATTACACAATGCACTCAGCAGAACTGCTTACAAAAAAAAAAAAAGCTATCACCTTTTAATAATTAATGTTTGTAATAGTAAACATACACATAAAAAAAAAAAAAAATGCTCAAGACTTAGTCACATTCCTTGAACTACCAATTTCTAGATTTTACACTACAATGGAATATGTAACTGTGCAATTCTAATACCTCCCCAGAAACACGGGCATTTGTGATTTCATGAGTTCCAGAGTTAGTGGCCCAAGATTTTTCCAGTCTCAACCCCAAAGGAGTTGGCCATCCCCTCCAGCCCCACTGTGAAAAAGAGAGTTTAAAAGCATCTGAGCATTGGCTCTTCAGTGAAGGGTTGTTAGAAACACGTTGCAATTTTGCATGGGGACCATTATCCAGCTAAATTCTTATTTAGTTCCTAACCCCATTGTTTCCAAGTAGCTGGCATTTAACCAACCTTTTCAGCTATGTTGGTGAATAATCTTTGTGGCGGATAAGTTTATTTTACCTATTATAAGTTTGGTGACCTTTTCCTTGATCAGCCTCCTGCACTTTCTGTGTAAGCAGTGGGAAGGAGCAGCCCATTAGGTATCTTTGTCCCTCTACATTAGGATGTGCAATAAAGCCAACTAAAGTGAATTTTCAACATTCTCAATCAAATAACTAAAATCACCGTACAGCCCCCATACACTGAGATTTGAAGATTCCACAGCCCCTAGCGCTAATGGGAAAGGGCCCGCTGCTCTGCTCTTATAAACCACTCACAGGTGTTTTTTTCACCTCACACATCTCTCATGAGATACAAACATTCGTACACTACCTGGACCATACATCCTCACAGGATGGGAGCTCCAAAGTACTACCGCTGCTGCTAACAACCAGCCCAAAACAGGGGGGAGGAATTAAAGTTGGTAGAAGTGTACCTCGTGGTCAGGACTGCATGCAAAAAAATAAAACATTTCAGCTTCTTTGTCCTGTTAAGAGCTCAATGACAAATACAGTGGCAGAGAAAAAGGAAAAGAGGGACTACAAAGTAGTTAAGCATGAAGATTTTCATAGGCATTGCATGAGGAAAACAAATTTGGTCAGGGAGCCATCTGGTCACAAAATAAAAGGATGGAGATTATCTAAAGTGAATGGAACAGGAGGATTGTGGATTATCTAGAAAGGGGCAATGGAAATTGGACCCACAGGGTGTGATACAAAGTAAGTTTCTTCAGTTTTTTGCTAGTTCAATATCCCTCAGTTTGGTGGATGTCCAATCTGTGGTCCTGATTTGCAAAACTATTCTTTTCTCATAGCTGCAAATAGAAGAAGAGGTAAACTTTACATCTTACAAGGCTACGTAAAGCAGAGCTCTGAAAAATCACATCCCAGTCAGCTCACATTGGGCTCCCCAAATTAGCAGATGCTTACTCTCACTGTTCCTCTGTTCCACCTGCATAAATGAGGATAAATACTGTTACATCAGCTCCCAGCAGAGATAGTATGAACAGAAGTTCACTACCGTTGTAAAGCTCATACATACAGGTATTATAAGTGTCACAGGGAAGACCATAAAGGAAGAAAATCTTGAGCATAAGGAACAGCATATAAAAACTGGGGCAATACACTGAACCACACAAAGAAGAAAGGCTCTCAGCAGCTGCTCCTGAAGCTAGCACCACTCTTCCTGCATTCCAAATGATTCAGAGACCTTAAAGAAAAAAGTGTGATCATGTAATTAGAAATGGCATGTTTTCTAATCATGCAGGAAAAGAGAAAAAAACGTACATTCATGTTAATTATGGTATTTCCTAGCTCCTGGCTGGCTTTGTAACATCTTGTACATCTGTTTTCTCTATTTGTAAAAATGATATTGAAGGAGAAAATTTCTCTCCCTTACAGACTTCCAGTTGTGGTTGGATTCCACATGGTATGACAAGCTGCATCCAGCAAATGAGAGCTGTGTTATTTGTTTATTCTAAACAAACCAAAAAAAGCCACTGTTACTGAAGTTATTTACAGGACGATAGACATGCTTGCATTGACTGTATTAGAATAAGATTTTTGCTGTTGAGATTATCATTAAAGCTTTCAAAGTTGACTTGGGAATCAGAGGAATTCAAAGCAGGTGTGGTTTGGGGAAAATAATGATAGGATTGTAATATTTAAATAAAACACTTTTAAATACCAGAGTGATTGCTGGAAACACTGCATGTGTGTGTTACATTTTAAAGTACTTCCTGTATTTCATGTGAAGTAGAAATAGTAATGGCAAGAAAGGAAAAAAAAGTTGAAAACAAACTCAGACATGCTCAAGCGAATTGCAGCTGACCCTGAGGGAAGGCGTTTTGGTGATGTGACACATGCTTTTCCAGCATGTGCTGTCTGTGGCTACAAAACTAACAAAGCAAGGGAATGTTGGTATGTTGGTACCTGACAGCAAGCTTGCTGCTCTTGATAAGTTTTGCAGAGAGCAACTGCTGGGAGAATGGGGAGACTACCACTGGAACAATATGATTTTGGACCTTTTGTAAAAGATTTTGCCATGGATGTTACCTGGAATCACCAGATTTACCAGAAATCAAAGGGTAATGAGGAGGGAGGAAAAAATAGAGGGGGAAAAAAAAAAAGATACTGTAGATTTATTTATGATCTGAAATGCCATTTAGGGATAACTTCCAGGAACTAATAATAGCACTCAGGTTCAGTTCTAGAGGAAAGGCTGTGCATGTAGGTATTCTGCAAGAACTGAACTGAACAGAATCTGTATTTTTAACTTTTTTACTTTTTTTTTTTTTTTTTGTACATACATATAAGAAGCACTGCAACTGCTGTGCTTCTTATGAACTTTGTAAATCATCATGTTCCCCTCAGCTGTCTCCTCTCCAGGATGCAACATCCCCTCCTTTTTGGGCTCTCAGTGCTAGGCAGCTCCATTACCATCTTGATCATTTCAGTCACCCTTCTCAATTTTATATGAATGTTTACATTTTGAGAATTGAAAAAATAAATTGGAAAAAGACTTAGCTTGTGTTAACTGTACCACACAACTGAAACTACATTCTTACAACTGCTCTTCACATCTTCCCCACAGCCATGTAAGAAAAATTTTGACATTATGAATAGTAATGTAAATCTTGGCTTTGAGGTCAAAGCCCTAATATATATTTGGACGCATCACACCAGAATCTGTTTCTGGAAGTGGCACAGGGGGATTGGAATTGCATTTGTATTGTTAACTTGTTCTTCAAGCGAATAATGAGCTTCTGTATGAGAGAACTGACAGTACGTATTTCATTAAGCACAGTTTGAAAAGCATAAAGTTGTCATCATCCACCCCCCTCCCCTACTCTGTGGCTACCAGGTAATATTGCTGTAAATAGTCTCTTCTCTTACAGACAATTTCTACATTTTACAAAGTGCATTCTTGAAGTAACTGCATGTGATTATGGTGTTTGTCTAACCACAAAATTCTCTTTCTTCATACATACAGTATCAGCATCCTGAAGAACTTGTCTGTTGAAATACGTAATTCCTAATGAGTGGCACCTTTGGTACGAATTTATCTTTGATTCTTCTGCCAGTGAGATATAGTTTCTGTTTGTTCGAAACAGAACACCACACACTGCCTGGATACAAGCTGCTGCTTAAGATAAGCTGACTGTAATTTCAGTATACAGTGGTATATTGCTTACCCTAGAATAACCTGACTTTACAGCAGCTGGATGTATGCCCATTTCTAATTGTTTGTCTTTCGACTGCTGGCTTTCTTCTAATTATTCTCATCCTGGGATACTTGGCTCATCTACTCCACATTTTCTGCTAAATATTCCTCATAAAGTCTTTATAAGCTTCCATACCTTCTCGTATGACTAGTATTTTCACTGTGAAATAGTCTTTGGTTATTCTAAGCCTGGTAGTCAAAACCTTTCCAAGTTTTAAAAGCCTGTGCTATCTCATTTTCCTTCCTTTTAGCCAATAGTCATTTCAGTGACTTCGTGGCACTTGAAACCTGCAGTCCTCTGTCATCTAACTTACCAGGACATTTTACACTATGTTTACCAGGAATCTGGGAGGCCTTGATTTTCCTGTAGTATTTTTTTGTCTATTTTGATGCCATCTGCTAGTAAACGTAGTTATCTTCCTGGCATTTAGATTATAAATTGTCCTTCCACAAGCACTGGTCTGTCTCTGCTTTTCAAATCTGGTAGTATAAAGTCATGTTCTTTCCATCCCTTTCTTGATATGGGCTAAGCTCCATATAAAGAAAGGTCAAGGGACAATAGGAATTTGCTGTCCATCTGCACCACTATTAAAGGAACTACATATAATTTGCAAATAATTTGCACTCTCATTTTCTCGGGGCAGTAACATCTTTTATTATGTGCCTACATTGTAACTACTGTAATAAAACTCCTGATTTCAAGGCTGGATCCCTAGGAGCTAACATACAATGAACACATTTTATTATTAAGAATGTGAAAAGGATCAAGCTTTTTTTAAAATGCTATTAGTCTGTTGACTGTCTCCACTTGTTTATACTTTGTCAGCACGTTCCCATTGTCCACTACAGAAACAACAAAAAAGAAATCCCAAGAGGTCAATTACAGACAGTTATGGCTAGCTACCAGCATTCTTGAACGAATCAACTAATAAGCCAAAGTACCAGTTAGCTTTAACTTTTCTTTTTGATGAGATAACTGCAACCAATATTTTATGCACTTCAAAACATAACACCTTTGCATACAAATTTTAAACCATCTCTCTGGCTTCCGGAGTAAGCATGAGTCTGCTAAAGAAATTAACAAGTTTTATCCATCTTTTAAAACCAGATTATTTATTTATACTAAAAATAGCTCCTTGAGGATGCCTTTGTGTTTCATGCATAATAAGGGGGAATCTGTCTCAAAAAGGTTACAATTTAATGAGTACGTTCTTAAAAAACATGGGAGGGAAGCAAAACAATTATTCTGCCCTGGTGTATGGAGAAACTGAGACACAGAGGTTTAGATTCAGCCTAATTAGCAATCCTGCTGCTTTAGGCTCACTCTATCATCAATGGAAAAATTGGCACTTTTTCCACTGCATCATTTCAGTACCTAAGTGAAATTGGAGTTCTTGTAACTTCTACCAACTATGATTCTAGTTTTACTATTGATAAAACAGAGAAAATGAGGCAGGAAGAGGTGAAACCCTTTCAAGGTCAAAGGCTGTTGGTAGGAAACCTCATACTCTACTTTGTGTCTGGTATGAAGCTTTTAAGCCTCTTTTACATCCCAGTTCAAGTCCTACTGAATGCAATGGCCAGAGTCTTGTGAGTAACAAAGATGAAATCTGCTATTAGAAAAAAAAAAAAGCAAACATGCATGGTGACTCATGTCATATGACATACAACTATAAGAAACAGTATCTTTAAGTATCTTAAGATTCAATGATAGCACAGCAGTAGTTAATCACAAACCTTCAAAATTATCATCCCAGGAATATAATTACTTTTAAAAACATTCCTACAAAATGAAAAAAACATATAAGGAAGAACTCATATGTATATTCACAGATACTAAGGCACATCATCATTTTTTGTAAAATACCCCCAGGTGTGCTTTTTTGTTTGTTTTTTTGTTGTTATTGTTTTAAGTCTGAACAAACAAAAGCATAGCATGGACAATAAAAGCCATATTAGAGTGTTTTGTAGACTTAAATAGTCAAATGGCTCTTCCCAGAATGTATTTCAAAGGAAAAGATCACACCAACACATAAAATTTCTGCGTACTGACTACAAATTATAAGAGTCAAAGCACGTATTCATGGGAAAAAACTTCATCCCATATTTAGTTTCCTAAGTGTACTAAGAAAATCTAAAAGAACTAGGTTAACTGTAACTTCTGCGTGTTTTTTTAGAATCAAAGAGAGAGATAAAAAGGAAAGGCAAACTAATGATTGCATTATCAAACTCATTTAGAATGGTTGTAACTTACATAGTTCACCCAAACTTCAAGTGATTTTTTAAGTTTTGTGGTCTGAAAATGAACTCAAAGCAATTCCTCTAGGAAATGTTAAAATGGAATTAAACATAATTACAGAGATTTTGACACTTTGCCCTCCAATGATCCAAATTACAGAAACAGGACTGTGTACATAATGATGTAATTACATGCAGTCATGAACAGTTTAATTACTGTATGCCTAAGCAAGCTATTTTTATTTATTTTTTTTAATCTGAGGGCACTGTTGGAATTTTCTTACTTTTATACCTAGCTGATTTTAAGTACACTAGAGTCCTAGATTACAATGTCAGCATATAGAAATTAATTCCCTTCCTAAGAAGTACAATACACAAAAGACAAGTACACATCAGTAAATTTAAATGTCACTAATTGGCATTAAATGATACTTCTTTTTCTTCTTAGAAGATATTTCCTGTGGTCAAACCAAATTATGAATGATCTTCATTAAAAACTAATGGAGACCAAAGTACTTTTGAAGTTCTTATTGGACAGTTGCATCTTTAGTACCTAAACAATTCTTAAAGCCTACCCTTAGCACCCATACTGCTTTACAGAAAAAATAAAAATAATTTAAAAAAATGTTTCTGACACACAAAACATGCTTCCTTGTGGACTGTACATTAGTGCAAAGAATGCTTCCCAGCTCCATTTTGAGACACACTGATGCAATACTGCTTGTTGAATGACTAAGCTGTAAAATCATTTATTTACGCTAAAGAAAAAACGTGCATCATTTCAATAAAGGGCTCCACACAGCATCATGTGGTGGTTCTACTGACAAGCCAGAGGTTGTTGTAAGTGTACAATTCTAAAAGTATATAATCTGGACCTCATTTTTAGAGTAGGGCATTAACATTTTTTTCTTGGAATTTGCCTGCATTTCAGTAGTCACACTTGATCTATAAATGACCTTGAGAGAAAAATTAAAAGAAAGGCAAAAAACAAACAAAATAATATTAAAAAAAAATCTCATCAGTGCTTCCACGGGATTAACCAAGCCCAGTGAGGGACACATTTCATAAAATTGCCTAAGTACATGAAACAGCAAGGAACCAACTGTATGACATTATGTAGCTGGGAGGGAGCACTAAAACTGGCTGTCCTTTATGATGAAAAGGCAGGGGGGTCTGTTGATGAGAACTGGAAACCAAAAATACTCTTCGGTTTTCTATTAAAAAGAAAGCAGACAGAATGCCTTCATATGTTTGTACTCTCGAATTCCGCATTAAAACGGAATCATGACAAGTGTTGTTCGTCCTAAATATTTTCCAGCACTGCAAGCTACAATTAAGTTAAATCTCCAGTATGCGTAACTCATTAATTCATTAGAATTCACAACAATGTTTCATACACTAAAAATAAATCCTTGCTCATCTGTCTGAAAAGCTCTCATAAATATGTTAACAATTTACAAATATAGTGGGGATCCCATGTTTCTCCACCTACAGAGTTTTAAAATCTACTCCTTTGGTAGTGAATTGTCTCACCCACTAGGTGGGCATATGCAGCCACACACAACCCCCCCCCTCTGTTCGCATGAACTCTACTGGCTTGACAGTAGCTATCCCAAATCCTACAGGTGATAGCAGGAGGACAAACAAAATGAGAAGACATGCATTGGAACAGAGATAGAGAGCAGGTAGAGGACAATTTAAACTCTAACTCAATAAGACTTTTTTTTTTTTTTTTGATTCTAAATTTGGCTTTGCCTCAAGCAAATTCTCATTATTAAATGAAATACTTTCATCATTCCACAAGTGGGAATGTATTGCCAAAAGGGAAAGTGCCCAAGTTTGCTGACCAGTAAATTGCTCGAGAACTTTTACAGCAGTTCTACAGATTTCTTAAAAAAAAAAAAGCATTAATTTTCTGATCTTGATTAAAACCTTATACCTCCATTGCTAAAGCCATGTGTGCTAATATTAATATCAAAAGTAAACTATCTTAAGAATGAAAGGAAGGCAATTCTGTATGCTTTGAGAAGCACCACAACATTAAAATTCAGAAACGTTTCTCAAGCTGGAATCACTTCAGACTTGCACAGTTAAGAGTACTTTCTGTTTAACATAAGTCCTTTTTCCTCCATATCATCAGTTCTCAGTTCTTTACATACCACTAATTATTTAAGCATTGCCCTGTCCAGTAATTAGATTTAAATGTAATTAAAAGTGCAGTAGCACATTGAAGATACATTATTGGGTGGAAAAATATCTCAAAACTCAAAGTATGGTTTTAAAGAAGAAGGATGGCAGCAGCAAGGCAGGCGATTGAATGACCATCTTCAACCCGATGCACTTGTGACACAAGGTTTCCCCCAGCATTCCCTTTGGTAGTTTCAACCCATTCACTGGAGTTACTGCAGGACATGTTGGAATAACTAGTGGTATGTTACATGGAAATGCAGATGATAACTCATGTCAGCTCCACTGGGGTCTGCTTTTAAAACATATTTTAAGACAACACTAATTGCGGAGAAAACCCTGTTTGCCTTAGATTTTTTTTTCCAAGGGTTCAGCTGTTTATATCCCTGCAGATCCAAACATTTACTGTACTCTGAGAGTTCACTGTACTCTAGCAATTAAATTAATGGCTGCAGCAACAGCAAGAAATCCTTTAAACCCCTGTGGGCTTGTTCCTTTGATTAGACTAGATCAGTGAAGCTACAGCTATTTGCAGGCAGATTAGATAGGCTAGGTTTTTATTGCCATTTGCACTAGAGATTGAAAGGTCATGTTTGTTGACATCTTACCAAAACCCATCTGTGAAAGTTTACTTTAAAAGTTATTCTTCGGGAATATTTTTAATATTTAAAGAGTACCATATGGATCTAAGAATAAGAGATGACCCAACCATACCAACAGAAAGCTGAGCACTCCAATTTTCCAGTGAACAACAGAACATATCTAACACCCGCACACACATTTCCTCATCTCTCAAAGCAAACTTTGAATGAATTGTGAAACATAGGCACTACTAAAGTTAGACTTTGGGGATGATTCATAAGGTAGTTCATGCTCTGCTTCCTTCTCTGACTTGGTTTTGGCTAAAAAATGGATTCAAGGCATGTTTGTTTTTCCTGTTTAACTGTGCCATGCTATTTTTAAATGGATAGTCTATTTTGTTGTTGTTGTTGTCTGTTGGTTTTTGTTTTGTTTTATTTTCCAGTAATGAAGGATACTTATAATAACAGTGTCATAGGTAGGAAAGAGCATCTCAGAACATCTAATAAAGCATTAATGTTTCTGTGTTATTTGAGATATCAAATGACAAACATTCTGGCATCAGAAAATATCTGCACAACCTTGTGAGAACAGCATTGAAATTCCTGGTTTCCTGAGACAAAGATAAAACAACATGAAAGTTAGTGGTAGAGCCAGGAAGTGAATCCAGCCTTCTGAAGACCTTATCATTTGCCTTAGCAATGAGACCATCATTTTCTCCAATGATTTGTTTCTCTGCAGTAATGCAACAGTTGTACTTTGAATGGCAATAATGCTTTAAGAACTTCCCCAATAAACAGCAAGATGACAACAGAAGCTAAACAGCAATCTATAAAAAAGTGAGATCCATCCTCATATTTCCCCTGTAGGGAAACTAGTTAATAGTAAACTAATGGTGTTTATACAAAAATGTGTTACCTTCCATACAATTAACAAAACCAACATTTTTCCCAATACCTATTCATTCTATAAGCACTACAATTCACAGGCCAACTAAGCATTAATGCTCAATCTGCTAACCTGTTTGCTTTAATTTCATTATTAAAGACAATAGTGTTTATCAAAAAGAACATGGATGAAAAATGAAGTTCTGGATATTTTGGTAACAGATTATTAGTATCACTAAAATATTTATTTTCTTTTGATCAGTTCTAAGCTCATATCTAAAGCAATGCATGAAAATAAGCATTGTCAGATACGCGATTACCATCCCCCAAATGAGATACTCATAATTTGTGTCATTTGTTTCATTTGTTATTGTTGTTTTAAAAAGATTTGGTACACTTAAAGAGTTTATGAGTTCCCAATATTTATTTATTATTAAGGTCATATTTATTCAAATGTAAAAAGAAAAACTCACCCAATTGTACTTTTTTGAAGTAAATTATTTTGTACTTTGTAACATACAAGTTTCATACCAACTTACTCTATTCCTGCGGTTGTTCTGCCAGTAGTACGACTCTCTCAAGGAAATAAAACTTTTAAAGAAACATTTATGAGAAGATTAAAAGAAATTACAATTTAGTGTTCTTTATTTTTAGTGATATTACAATAGTCCACTGTATTATAACGGTGTAATCCGACTCAATGTTTGTGCTTCTAGAGAGGGAAGCAGATGTCTTCAACTTTTCTCACAAAGGGACAACTCCTTGTACAGAATTACATCTCCCTTAGGAGATAAAAAGTTTCTACATTTAATTTTGAAGTACATTAATTCACCTTAATTTTTTTATTACATTTTCAGTACATTAATTCACCATTTTTTTTTTCTGATTTAAGACTACTTGTAAATGCAAGGTATTTGTTCCTCCTTGCAAAGTCTAGTCATTTTCTACTCTTAATTTATAGCACATGGAATTAAGCTAGTGCCGCAGACTAAAAAATGGAAAGAAAAAAGACTCAAAAAAGATAAAATATCATGTATGTGGATGACTAAAGAAATACATAACCATTTTCCAATAGTTTGAAAATTATTTAGAACAATGGTCTTCTAAGACCGATCTATCAAAATGTAACTGGAAACAACACCTCTTCTTTGGCCCAATAGCTTTTGAAAAATTCAGTTTTTGCTGATAAAAATATATTTTGCTGCTTAAAAATCCTAGGGGGAGGGGAATGTTAGAGAATGCCATTAAGAATGAAGATCATACATGCAAATCAAAAAATGAAGATCCCAAGTCATGCAAATAAAAAAAAAAAAATCTTTCAAAACCTCAAATGGCTAGATTTCCAGACTGTTACCTACATACAGCTATAAAAGAAAGCCCACTTTGTGAATATATATATGAGAACTGTAATCCATGAAAGTTATGTGAAAGATTAAGGGAAATTAAAATATGAATATATTTACAAGAATTCAATAATTATTTTTTGTGTGTTTTTCATTAAAAAAAAAAAAAAAAAAGTAGAACATTTGAAATAGCCGGGAAAGAAACTGGACAGGGGTTGCATCAACTTCCTGAGAGCAGGAATCAACATTAGACCATGAATAAGTCTGAGACCACAAGCTGTTACGTATTATCTTGCCCCCCCTCCCCTTAATGAACACTGTGAATTCCAATGCAGAGCTTCAGGGACTAATTCTCACACTGAATTTGGCATGAGTCTTCCATGCAGTCACAGCTCACACACCCTTACTTCCACATGCATGGTAGGGAACCTAAGATTTTGGAGGAACGTAATTCAGTTCATAATATAGAACAGTTACTTTCAACTTCTAGAAACTACACTGTATTAAAATCAAGTACAAGTACTTCTTCGTTCGTACATGATATTCTTCACATATTTATATGGGACTACAGAAATGTGTTCTAACTGAAATACAGAACACAATAAAACTGGTTTTTCTTACCTCATATAAATGTTTTTCTATTTCAAAAACTACACAAAGTATGATACAGTTTTTCAGTTCAATATCTGTGCAGGAATCCACTGACAATAAGCATGCAAGAAAACTACCAGGCAGCGAGAAATCTAGGTTGCAACTTACCTCCAGATATCATCACTCCTTCATTTCTTCACACCCTGCAGCACAGCCTCTACTTGATCACACGTTTGTTAAAGAGCCTTAGGAAAGGTGTTGTTATTTCATATTTTTGTTGTTACTGCCTATATATCTCCTAGACTTAATTTTTATACTTTATAGCTGTGCATTCTTAAGGGGGACAGAAAGCAAGAAACCTACTGGGTAAAGTTTCTGGGTTGTTTTTTAAAGAACTGCTATCCTATAACAGAGAATAAAAATCTTTGCACTCAAGTGGAACACTTCAACCATTTCCAAAATTCCCCACTACAACAGTAAAGAAACAGTTTTTTATCTCAACAATAGAGTTCACAACAGACAGAAATGAGGAAATACATAAACACATTGATATCTTTAGTTTTTTATTTGTCATATTACCTTTATGCCGTGCTCCGGTAATAAAAAAAGAGAGGTAAATCCCTCAGTGAAATGATACAATTCAGCAAACCACACAACTTGACCACTTATCTTGGGGTAATAGCAGTTTACTAGTTGCATGTTCTGCACGGTTCTTTGGAGAGAATCCAGTTATCAAAACCAGATTTTTTCTGCCTTTCTTCTAGTCTCTATTCTCACTCACTGCTGATTTTATAGTAAAAACCAAAAACAAAAACAGACAAACAAAAAAAAAAACCACCAACTACAGAACAAGTTGATTCACTTTTAGAGACAGTGGAGTATGAGTAAAAGAGTAAAAGTCAACCATATGTACCCATCTTAACTCAGAGTGACTAAGGAAACATGGACAAGTAACTTTAGTTTACAAAACATAAATATGATGGATGCATGAAATAAGTATGACATACAGAAGAGGAACAAAAATATGTTCTTGAAATCGTTGCATGTGGTCCAGGGAAAAAAAAAAAAAAAAAAAAAAAAAAAAAAGGTATTATATACCAGCAACAATACCTAGATGTATTTTGTGGAAAGTTAACCTATTCCTTCCTGTGAGTTTCTACACTGACCAAGTTTTAAACCTTGCCAATTGTTCTTTTTTCTTCAGTTTGGAGTGCAAGGTTTTATCCCAGGCTGGAAAGGAAGTTCTTACACTTATGAAATGCCCATTTGTCATTGCTTTGCAGTGACACAGCTCCCTAGAAAATTCATCAAAAACATGACACCTAACAGATGTTGCTTCTCTGTAGGAAGCCTCTCCAATTGCTTAGCAAATATGTTTCCCTTCCTTCTTTTGTTGTTTTTTTTTTTTGGTTGTTTGTTTTTCCAGGATCTTCTCCCTTGACTTTATGGTATCAAAAGATGCTTCAATTATATGCAGAAAGTAAAACCATGCATAGTGAAATATTTTGGTGCCACTTCATAAAATTATTGAGCTCCTACGCTATAATTAATCTGGGAGGCGAATTTTTGTGATGTTTTCTGTCCCAGTCTAGCCCTGGTTAAATTTTCTAATGTTCTTCAGCCTAGAAGACCTTTTCATGTTTTATCACCACTAATTAAGGACTCTCTTTTCACAGGAAAGATGAATGGCATCTGAATTCTGTATTCTTCCTGCTTAAGGACACCAGAAAATTACAGTAAAGTTTCACACAATTGATATTTTAATATACTGGCAAATAGGCATATGGGAATGAGGTAATACTCCGGAAAATTTGTAGTTAACTGCAATCAACAAATGGGTTATAAATTTAGGTTGCTAATTTGTCATGTTTGAACTTGCTCAGTTTGTGAACTACTGCAGTATCAGCTAAAGAAGCATTCCTGCAGGAGGACTTGGATGCACAAGCTTTCACTCTTGTCTGATTATAGCTTATTGCTTTAATCTATAATCTAGTTGTGCTGAGTAGGGCTCATTTTCTAGATATTTAATCATGATCAAGCACTAACAGGCATGACATCTAGGAAAACAGTCTATGCACCTAATCCATAATGAAATCACTTCCTAGGGGAAGCATTATCAACTGTCCATTGCTTAACCTCAGTGATTTTTGTTGGATATTTAAAAAAAAAAAAAAAAAACTGTAAGGAAAAAAAAGAAGATACATAAGATTATACGCATTAAAACCTTATCACATGACTGTGTTGAACATAGGGCAAAGTATATGGTCCACAACAGCCTGAAGCATGGAGCCCAGCCCTGACCATATCACCTCAGCGAGTCTGAGTCTGTTCACTGGTCATACTGCAGAAATTTCCATTTCACCCAGTAGCTGGTGTGAGGAAGTCACACAATGCTGACCAAGATAGGGACCCTAAAGGGTCTATTTGCTTTGTCCTAATAGTACGACTGAGGAACAGATCTCATGGCAAGCTACTACCAAAGAGAAGAAGGGATCAATCACAGAATAAAATTTCTTTCAGGAAGGATATGAAGGAGGATGCACTGAGCAGCTAGCAATAAGTAAGCTATCCTGAGCCACAAGTCACAGCTTGATAAAACTTCAGAACCAGCTAGAGGAGGAAGCATTTTTCACTGTTATTGTCACCAAACCAGACAGTCTAAGTGTGACCAGCATGCCCTCATCCAGTCTCCCTACGTGGCCTTACAAGGAACAGCAACTTACCCAGGGAAAGGCTGCAAACACCTCTCCAGTGCTGCAGAAAAAAACATCATGCCTTCTCTGCCTTGCAGGATATAGCAACAGGATGTCTGTATGACACTCGCAATGAAGAGGCATTTTAAAAAGCACATTCTTGAAAACATGAAGATTAAAGTACAGCCCTACTGCTGACTGCAGTTATTTCTAGTTCATGGATACCACTTTAGGAATATTCTTTTCATACCTTTTTTTTTTTATTATTTTTTATTTTCCATTTCAATGAAGCAGCATTACCAGCATGTTAAAGAGTTCATTCATTAGAATTAGAAACTTTCTTTTCATATTATTATCAGTTTTCTTTTTATAACAGCTTTTTTAATCTCTAAATTGAAATATATATACATATTTGTAAATGTATACATATCCTATTCATTTTAGAGGCATGATAGTGAAATTCAGCCCATAGGTATTTTTATTCCAGTATTGGCAACTGATGGATTTCCAGTGTGTTGATTCTCCCCTACTGACTAAACTCTCCATGATATTCATTTCACACAGAGAGACGTCATATTTCATGCACTCCTTCAAACATTTAACAAAAAACGGGGACTTTTTTAAGCCTTTGTACATTTTGGATTAATAGAATGTCCCAAAATCCCAAAAGACATTAGTGTTCAAATGAATAGGAATGGCTTTTTGATCTTCAAATTGCAGCAATTATTGTATTCCATAAATTGCAGGAAAATCAAGTGGTCTGAATAAAAATTATTTGCTTCAGAAAGAAAAAGAAAAAAAACAACTAGGTAACATTTAGCACCTGTCTCACTGAATGCCACAGTATACATGAGAAAAGGCTGTTTTCTTTTGTCCTTAATGTTATCTTATGTAGGTCAAGTATTATTAATAATATGTGCATATATATATATAAAAAAAAAAAAAAAAAAAAAAAAAAAACATTCAGTTAACAGTCTTGCATTTTGGAGAAAAGTAGATAAATCAGGATTATTATTATTTTTTTTAATCATAGGCCAAATAAAAAATGCTGCATAGAAGCCGAATACTTCTTAAAATTGAAGATTTCAGGAATGAGATCCTTCAGCCTTTAATTTCCCAGACGTCAAAGACTCTCAGGAATTTTAAAAGTGCTTATTAAATCATCTAATATAACTTCTCCACAAGTGCAGAACTCTTTTCCTATTACGTCTCAGTGGTGTTTTTAACCCCTAACTTTGAAACCTAAAAAGCACAACAGACTATAATGACATCTTACTCTCAGAAACTTTTGTGATATTCTAGATTTCTGCTTATTCTTTTTCTTCCTTCTCATTGTGTCTTATTTTTAACTGCCATATTGCTTTTTATGTTTTGATAAAACTCTCTTTTTATTCAAGACTTCCATAGCAATCCATCAGGTTCTCAATCAGTAGGATTGTAATATACATTGCCCTTCAAAGAAAAACTTCATTGCCTTCTTGGCCAGTGGCTTTGGCTTGGACATTCTTCATGACAGTATTTATGACAATTAAGCATCTAAACCTGAACAGCGTTCTCCTCTGAAATGAATGCTGAAGTAGAAGAAGTTACATACTGGAGATTGAGTCAATATGCCAGGTATTCTCAAAAAAAAAAAAAAAAAGCACCAAATATAGATTATTGTTGGCTTGGTGTCACTGCACTATGCTGTCCAAAACCATAATTAGTTGATCAAATCACATGACAAGTTTGTTTATTAACCACCTGTAATTACCTCTAGGTGGTCACCTTCTTCCAGAAGAACATCTATGCCTGTATCCTTGCTTTCCCAGATGTTATGGTGATTTTTCCTACCTGTATCCTATCCATCAAAGCCATGTAACAACCTGCTGGAAGCATACACAGCAATGTTGGACAAATTTACTGCAAAGCCTTTTCCTCTCTGCCGGGAGGCAACAACAGATTTAGCACAATTCAGCTTAATGATACTCAAAACATGCTCCTCCAGCTGGAAGGCTGAAAGATGCACTCTGAGAATTATGAATTGGTTGAGAAGGCTGAACACAACTTGAAGATTCT
Source organism: Netta rufina (assembly GCF_964035555.1). Lineage (NCBI taxonomy): Eukaryota > Metazoa > Chordata > Aves > Anseriformes > Anatidae > Netta > Netta rufina. The sequence continues at coordinate 14,808,986 of NC_140133.1, forward strand.
CATTCCTGGAATTCTGCTGTTCTAGAGACAAACTGCCCTTCCAATGTCTAAAAAACACCTCTCTCTTCCATTTATGAGCCTGAAAATAGATAATGGAGAATACAGCTCCTGTGTGGGAAAGAGTTCTTATCCCTCCCTCCTCCCCCATTCCAAAAGGACAAATGTATAGTATTTTATTTTTCTTTTCCCCTCCTGTATTTATGGGTGTACATGGACAAACATTCTTACAGTTCCTCCAGAACAGATGCAACAGCAATAAGAATGAAGACAGATGTTTATAGACATGAATGCTAAAAACAAGAGAACACAGATTTAACAGAAATTCATCCCAGATGAATGGCTGGAGAAGTATGTCAAAGGAGAGAGGTGAAAGCTTTCCCTTGAAAAAGGAAAATCAGTTGGAAGCATTCCTGAAAAAGATATACTAAAATATTGTTTACAAATAAAACAAAGTATTTATGAATTTTCAGAAATACTTGTTTTGATGACTGTTTTTTTTTTTTTTTTTTTTTAATTATATTTTTGTTAACCCTTTAAACATTCTTTTATGTTCAAGAACAGACCTTTTTGATGGAATAGAAACAAAGATGTTTGGAAAATACTGCCTTATGAAAAATTTAAACTTACATTTATTAGTTTTCATTCTGTTCTCAACAGGAAACAAATTCAATTAAATATGAAAAGGAAAATGTAGTTTCTAGTCAACTATTTTAAGCTGCTCTGGACAGCTACCATTGTTAAAACCACTATCCAATACTACTTTCTAAGGTCTGACCATGATTTTTCGTTAGTATTTGCCAAGGTATTTTACTACATCCCTTTTCATATTCAACATCTCCTGCCTTTTTGGTCTTAGCTTACCAAATGGCTACAAGGAGTGTCAAAGGGCTGGCTGAACTAGGAAAAATAATAAGCAGGTGAATAACCCACACTAAGTAACAGGCTACCAAATATTTTCATGCATTCATATTTAGAATTGCAATTAAACACACTGAGAAGAAAAAAAAAAGTTAAAAATTGAAAAACAAAATAATATTTTCTTTGTGACAACAATATGGTTTGTTTATGATAAAAAACTGAAGGCAAGCATCAATCTGTTTTACAAAAGCGTGATTTCTTGTTAACAAGTTAGCTTTGTTCTTGTTTTTAAGAGGGTATAAAAAGGTAATTTGAATTAAAATTCAGTGTTTCTACTTGCAAAGTTCAACACAAACGAAAAGATTAAGCCAAAGACTAATATCAGTTCAATGTATCAAAGGTAACTTGTATGGCAGGAAGCATTCTGGTACATCAAAGAGGAATGAAAAGTTAAAGGCCTCTTGTAATATTTATCAATTTAATCCGATGTACTCAATACATACATATCTCCTGCAGTATTTGGAAACCTTCATGATTCACCCATTGCTTGCTTAACATTCAGCAATGCAAAAAGGAGAGTGAATGTGATTCACATCCCAGGCACACCTGGATAACGTACCCTGTACTATTCATGCAACACTCCAAAGCATACCTTTTGATATTGCTGCACTTAGTTCTCTTAGCCATTAAAATAAAGGGAGTAAAACAGGTCTGAAAGCTGCATTTTTGTCTGATTACAATCAAAGTAGCATAATCTAAACCCCTCCTTTTCACTGAAGCTGCTACAAAAAACATGCACACCAACCCTGGGAAAAATATCTATATTACACACAGTGTAATATAGACTCAATATTACACACAGTGTAATATAGACTCAAGTACTGACTAACCTCATTGTGTTCAGTGGGACTTACATGTACAACATTTGTGAAGTATGTGTTTGTTGTTTTTTTTTTTTTTATAGGAAACAGAAGCATCAGGAAAGGTATGAAAGAAAGACTACAGGTGAAGGAAAGAAAACTGCAACACCCAACCGAGGTTTATTAGGACAAGGCAGTTTTTTCTTATATTCATATTGTTAAAAGTTACTCACATTTTCCTTTTATTTGTACCACTTACTATAGTAGATTCTCCAGATGTTTTAGTTTGATACAAACTCCCAAGTCTCAGTTGCTTAGCCCACTTCTTAGTTTTAGAACACTAGAAATAGCAAGTCTTCATCAACAAGCAAGAAATATTCCTAGGGCAAATTTAAAAATCCCTGCCTATTGTAGAACCCTATTGCTGAATAAACACATCCCTTTGAGATTTCTGTCTGCATCCATCCTCCCTGCAAGCCTGGAAATGCTGTCAGTTGCAACATTTGTATTTTCAAAGTTCATTTACTCTCCTGCCAGGACTACTGGAGAAACACAGACCAGACCCTGTGGAAAGCACAGAATTCTTGTATGCTACTCACACTAGAGTACGAAACAGCTCCAGCACCATACTTTTTCCATCAATATGCAAGAAGGACATGCTTTAGCAATTGTCATATAATCAACGATTAAATACCTTAACCTTAGCAAGCTGATGCAGCATCTGTCAGATGAAAAATGTATAGAAGCATATGAGTGGGGGGAACAAGTTCCCAAGCATTTTTGATGTACTTGACTTTGTGAATAAGGATAAATGTTTGGCTCTTATGTTTTGATTTTTAACTTTAAGCACTTCTCATTGACTTTCAGCTACATTTTGTTTGCTGAAATATGAATTCAAACTCTCTGTTAGTTTCTTATCCACAACTCACTAAATCATTGCAATTTAATGCATTGTTAATTAAAAGTCAGAAGGTACACTAGTAACTCAGAGTCCAACAGATTCTTACATCATCACTATGACACACAAATTAGCTGCCAAACATATGCTTTGAGAGAAATTGCCTTTTACTTATCAATTTATTTATTTCCAATACTACTGTGAAAGAGCTGGACAGAAAAGCAGCAACAAGTCAGTTGAGAGGTGACTTCAGGGTTGCCATGGAAATTTGCCTGTGAGCATTCCTCTGCGTGTACTTGGGTGTCAGGAAATTCTGTATTGAGCAAAGCGAGCAGATAAGGAGGTTTAGGCTATTCTACACTAAAGAAGCTTGAAGAAAAAGCCTGCAGCCCAGTCAAATTATACAAGGCAGTTTGGTACTGGTGATTTATTTATATATATATTTTTTTAATTTCTGTAAGCATCTTATGACTATGAATAATTGATGTATAAAGTCAAGAGCACCATATCACCCTCATTCAGTCAGAGCACCTAATGACGTCTTCAGCCTCTAGCTGAGTTGCATCTGCTAAGTACCAACCAATACAAAGTGGTGCTACAGTGATCAGATCAGTCATTGGCGACATAGAGATCAGTCTTTAATATTAATGCAAGAAGTCCTAAACTGAAAAAATAACTAGAAACTGCTACTTTTAAATACCTTACATGTATAAAGTTTCCTTTTCTATATTACTGTAGTTTTTGTTTACATCCTTCAAAATGGCCCTGTTTTGTATCATAATTCTGAGTAGAAATACACATTTACATATAACCTGTGTGTCTGGATAAGGAAACACCGCCTTGAAACTTGCAAGTTTTTCCTGTAACAAGCCTCTACTTCTAAATAATTCAGACTTCTAGACGAACATCTGATAAAAAAATTTCCAAACACAAACATTGAACAAATGGCCTTTTGACAAAGACTGGAGCTTCCTCACCAACTTTCAGGCAACCTGCTATTTCTAAGCAAACCTGGGCAATTCTATTATTTTTCTGAAAAAACTTATTATCCATTTTTTTTAAAAAAGGAGCTGTATTAAAATGGAAACATTTTACAGGAACAGGTTGGTTTGAGTAACATTTCCTATAACTTAAAGTTCAAACGAATTCTTACCTTATTATAAGCTTTACGCTCTTCAGCTTTATCATTTTGATTCCTTTTATTTTGGTTCTTCTAAAAACTAAACCATATTACAGCTGAACAACATTGATACTTTATATGAAGGATGAACTTCATCACCAGAAGATATTTTCATAACAGGAAAACTAGAGTTTGTGTTGCGGCCATTTCAGATTTGTGTTTTTCATTCTGATTTATTTCCTATTAACTTGTTGTTGCTAAATAAGAAGAAAAGCTTTCTATAGCATAGTGTTTCTACCTCCCTTGAAGATTTCTCTCTAAGCTGTGTTAATAGCATTCTACACTAATATTATCATACTGTAAAGACATTTCCTATTTTATAAATTTTATTTGCTTTTAAATCCAATATATGCAAATAGTGTCACTGAAGACCTGACTACACTGCATAAAACAAGTTCTCTGAATAATAAGGGTGTGTTCTTTTGTATCTATATGTGCATTAGCTCACACGTGCATGTGGATTTTTGTTTTAGAACATATCCAACAATTTGAAAAACAAACAAACAAACAAACTGAAGAAAAGGTTCAGAAATACTTTCCCTAAATAAATAAATAAAATTTGTCACAGTGAACCCACTGCTATCAGCTGCATTACTGAAAAACCCACCATGCCTACAACATAGCTTTGAAAGGACACAGAGCCAGGTAGAACAGAAGGCGCACCAAAAATAAAATTTCTGCATGTCTGCCAGAAGAAGGTAAAACATGCAATCATGACCATTAAAAGGGTACAATTTTCTTTCACATGTTTCATTCTTCTGTTCACAATGGAAAAGTTGTCTTCTTTCTTGATGCTTCTGCTTGAGATAACTTTTTAACAAATGCCTTTCTGTTATACCACTAAGTGGTATAACATGTCCTTTTCAGATCTATGTTTTCTGGAACATAATGTTTCCTGTCTAATTACAAAATTCATAGGAAATCCTGATACTACCTAGGGCAATAAAGTCCTCGCTAATAGAAATGGCTTCTCTATTTATTTTCAGAGCGTGAGAGTCAATAATTAAAGCCTGGAGCTTACCCACTTCTCTGAGCAGCTGTAATAACCAAAGGAAAGCTCATTTTGTTGGAAGCAGCATGGTGAGATAGGCGTTTTAACAATAGGCAGAAAAAAGAAGTGGGTATGGTAGTCCTATTTTCAGCTTTTAATTCATATTTCTCTTGTGAAAAGGTCAAGCATGGGCAGCAGCATGCAACTCTTTAATGAACAAAGCCCTTAGTGTTTTCTCAGCTTTCTTTTTATTCCAAAATGTGAAACATCCTTACTTTTATCTACATGAAGTCTAAAACATATTCTGTGTTCCAAAAGTCTCTCAATTTCTTCCCCAAATTTGCTGATCTTATTATCTCAAAACCACTGATATGAATTATGGTTAAGATTTTCATAATTACTTATGCTATAGCAAAGCTGCTTTGTGCATATTATTAAAGAAAGCTAAATTGCACCCTCAGAATAAACGTTGACAAATCACTTTTCATTATATTACATTCAATATTGTACTTCTGGTTAAAAGTCTAAATAATTCACTTTGAAAAACTTGGAGGTTTTCTTGTTAATGGATAGTGAATGTTTTATAATTTTCAGTTCTTATCAAAACACAAGAGCTCCCACCAAAAGCAAAATATATCTAACAATAACGTTAATAATAAACTGGCATAGAATATATATTTTCAGATGCATTTTTATCCAACCCTTGTCATACTCCAGTTTTTCAAATAAATAGACTTTTGCAAGAAATCTATGGGATCATTAGTTTGCTGAAAATTTACCATTATCATTTACCATTACCATTTACCATTATCACAGAAGGACCTGTTTGGGCATACATTAAGTTATGGTTAAGCTTACAGGCCTATTTTTACAAAGATAATTCAACTCTAGTTATAAACAGACAAGCACCAGAAATTACCTTTTTGCTGGTAAAAATCAAGCATTTATGGTTGCAGATATCATTACTATAATTCCTATTTTAAGGCATATTTTTAAGAGAATTAAGTCTTAACACTTTAGAAAGGAAACCTCTTGTACTTTTACTTACAAGGACATCCTTTACATTTCTATTATCTAAATGGCAACCAGAATAGAAAGGTTTGTATGATAATTACTTCATTTAAATAACAGTGATTATATTTATTTTTGAATGTAAATGATGATGAAATAAAGACATCAGACTTAAGCTCATAAAAGATTTTATTATCTAAGATGTTCTGCAGATTAAAAATGAATACAGGGGATTCTGGTTAGACATTAAAAAGCTCTTTGCCTTGGGAAATACTGAGTTATCTTTAGACTGACAAGATTTTGAAGTCACATGGCTCTAAAATTTTTAAGTCCATTCCAAACAACAGGTAAAGAAAAAATGCAGATGTTTAAGAGATCATTTCAGTATTTATTCATACACCATATAGCACAATATTCAGTGCTTCTCAGGAATACTTCATTAGGAACTTAAAAACTGAACTACACACCAACTAAGTATACACATGATTTTATCCAAGACTGGGGACTTGCTTTTGTATTTCCATTTTTTTTGGACCATAGATTCCTAAACTGTGAACTACCACCTAATAACTCTCTACCTCTCATCCCTCTAGCTAACTTGACTTTCCATAAAAAAATTAGATGATTTGGTACAGTAAGCACTGAGTATTTGTATAAAAAAGTCATGGAACCTACACTATGCCCATTTGCTTTATTCCCCTTGAGTCCCCCTTAGTAAAATTACAAGAACACAAGATTTCTCAAGTTTTATATCCACAGTCATACTCCACTTTTGTCAGCCCGCCCAAGTTATTTCTTTAAGTAATTAATCCCTATAAAATCTAACTTGTTTTCTCATGCTCTTCCATAGAACATATCAGCTATTAAATAGCAATACACAGGAGAGTGACATTCTAAAATGCAAGGATTTTAGTTTTCTATTTTATCAATAAAGGGGCTGATAGGCTAATGTTTTAATTAATAAATAATACATACAGAATGAAATCCTGTATTTCAATTAGAAAAGGAAAGAGTGAAGAGAAGAAAATTAATTACCAGGTTAAAAACATTGTAACAGTAATTGTCAGGTCTAAGCATATTTTTATGTCCAAGTTATAAGCCTTGGAAAAAAGGAGTTTCTGACAAAAATGCTTACATAAGACTATGACCATTCCAAACACAACACTGTAATTACATTTTTTGATTGCCAACTAGTTGAAGGAATTGCCATCCAGAACAAAAATGTAATTTCTAGCTAGAAACAGTTAATCAGAATTGCTGGATTATAGTAAACTCATACAAGACTATTATCTATACAGCCACAGCCAGAAGATGTCAGGGAATCAATCCATACAACATGCCAGCTTAATAAAATCTGCATACAAAATTTATGAATACAGTAATATTCCTTTATATCGCAAGTTATTAATGGTCAATTTAATGAATATCTACAGCTGAAGTGCTTTGGTCCTGTATGATATTTTAATCATCTGAAGCAATGTATTTAAATGCATTTCATTTTATAGCCATCAGCTCCTTACTGATAAGGCAGCCTTTACATTCACATGGAGACATTTGAGGTAGCTACTAATTCTGTCTTTATGCTGTTATTGATTTCCTTAAAATTTACTACATCAGGAACAGAACTGCATGTGCCATTACAACAGTATTTGCTTTAAAGCTGAAACTAGACAAAAAAAACAGTGTTTATAAGTACTACATGCATATTTTTTTTCTAACACTTCTTTATGATTACAATGAATGGTCCTACATTGCTGGGAAATCAATATTCCCTTAATACAAAATAAAAAAAAAAAATCAAACATCAGTATCCTCAAGATGAAAGTGTTCTTGTTATCCCACAATTACATCAAAACAATGAACTACTGAACTCACTTAAATTTTATTTTTACTTTATTTGAATGAAGTTATTATTCAAAAGTTCATTTGACATAATATGAAAAATTCAGGTTCAAAGAAAAGTCTGGATGCAGATGAACATAGGAGGCACGGTCTTTACAAAAAGATCCAACTGCTGAAATGTAATAGCCTTAAGGAGAAAGTCTCATTGAATTTGCCACACAAAAGTGACATCAAGACATACTGGTCCCCATCAATCCTGTTTTAAACATACACATCTGAATTGTCTTTGTGCAACAAGAACTCTTTTGAAATAGGGTACTATTGTGAAACCAAACAACAGTTGTGTTTCAGTGATAGATAACAAATCTCATTCTAATCAAGTTTTTTACTAACCTTAAAAAGAACTTTTCAACCATAAACACATTTTTCTGATATGTTGTGGTGGGAAATACATGTCCTACTCATAAGCATGTATAACCTAAAAACTTTCTAATTTCTACAGTTGCTAAGAATTGAAGTACAAAGTACATGCTGAACACATGGCCTGACTCCAATAACATCTGGAAAAAATGATGAGATGCCATTTCCATTCTTGTTTTTGAGGAAAGCATGTCATCTTAAGGTCAAGGCAATTCCTTTTTTTTTTTTTTTTTTTTTTTTTTTTTCCCTCTCCTGTGTCAATTTAATGCATGTATAGCCAAAGGAAAAGACAACCATACAAAAAAGAAACAAAGGACACCAAGTAGAACACTTGGGCATGATTCATTTTCTTCCAGGTAAAGTCTGCAGGAAATGCATGCTCATATGAAAAACCTGAGTCACTCGCACTTGAAAGGAGAAAAGACTAAACCAAATCTCATCCTTATTTGCCATATCACCACATACTTCCTCTTATCATTCAGCTTGAGCTAAATACAGATCTTTGCACCCTTATAAAATTCAGATCTCCTAATATTAACTCTAATGGCTCACAAAGCTATTTCTATTTCAATATATGTTATGAATACAGGTAATTATAATTCATTAAAATTCATTTTAATCCATTTCAATTTTCCCCATCTCATCAAGCAAGATAACATATGCACAAGCTATTGGACTACAGCAACAAACTAACCTGAGAATAGAATCAGCTAAATTAAATTATATGAGAGCATTTGTTCTATTTCTGGTAATCTGCGGCAGTAATATACGTTCCTGATAAGCAATACCAGGACTATACAAATATATGAATCACACTCTCATACATGTATATTTTAAGCTATAATGCAATGATGATATTATATAAATATTATTAAAGCATTTCAAAGACTTAAGAGAAATACTATTCTTATATGAGAACACACTTTCTTTATTTCCATAGCACTAAGGATCCTACAAACATACAGTTGTATTAGCAGTGAAAAGTAATAAATAAATGCTGATTTGTTCTTCAAGGAGTCTGTTTATTAAGGTTTCTCTGCTGCCTAATAAATGGTAAGACCCTATAAAATCTTCACATTGATTGGGTCACCATTAGTATCTCTCCTCCAGCCTACTACCTACTTATATTTGACATACAGTCTGCCCCATGCCAGATTTGATTAAAACTGAGGAAAGAACTGTCCCAGACTGAAGATAAATGGCAACATTTAAGTACTATCATGACGTATGATAAATACTTACTGTTGTTCACACATGTACGCATACAAACACAAAATCCTTTCTTCTACTTTACTTGCAAATTTAGTCAAAGCTGATAACTTCACTTAGGAAAGACAGTTGAATCTCTAAGACAGTAACATATTGACCCTACACATATATCATTCCTGTTATTTAGAATAAATTACATACATGTAACCAAACACGGTAGTATATAATCACGTCTTTGGTTGTTCTATCAAGATTTCATAAAACTTTTAAATGGTATTCTTGTTGTACAAATTCAGCATCTGCTCCAACAAAGTCGTGTTCAAAGTTAGTTTTATTAAAGTGACCTCATATAAATCACTAGTAAGAGTTTAGATTAACAAGGACTATTCACAGCACTACATGAGGGTCAAATCAGCATCACCTTTATTGCTCTTTTTTGTTTGTTTTATTCTGCTCTGTGAGATAACAGCAGTAAGATAACAGAACATGATGTTGAATATCACACAGGAATTTGTTTACATTGTGTAGTTGGCCAGGGTCTGCACTCTGACCTCCAGTTTACTGGCACAGGAATTTTTCTTCTAGAACTGTGTTATAAGCCAGGGTGCTCTATATAGAGAGGAGCAACACGCTGTGTATATGCACATTATAACTTGCAAGCATCTGATAAACACTTAGCATTCTGTCACAAAGCCAAGGCATTGTTTTGCATTTGTTTGGGTAGGTAAATTCAGGGATTGTCCATTCAGTAGATAGAGGAACAAGCAACTGTTAAACTCTACCAAAGCTTTGTAATACTATTCCAGTGCTTTAAAAAAGTTAAATGGCAACAATAACATCCCTCTTTCACATTGCCAGACTTTCATAATGAGTAAAGGAAAGGATTATGTCTCAAAATCTTTTGCATAGTAAAGGACAGGATAGTTTCCAGCTTGCTGTTAATAACATACTTAACATCATAGACTCCCCATGTTTGATGTTTCCCTTTACTACTTGAGCAGTCTTTTGACAATTTGTGAAGTGGGAGTTCTGGGGAAACTGAAAACCTGTTGACTGTAGAAGCCCAGAGCAACAGAGAGTAAAAATGACCCAGAAGTTTTTAACACCCTGAAAATAAGCATTGGAAGTCACCTAGCCTTCCGTTAGCCCATTCAAGCACATTGATGTTGCACAGGGATTCAAGGAAAAACATTCTTTCACATAAAATCCCAAGCTGCAAGGTCAGGAGGAGGCAGCACTTAAAGTTTTAGGACTTTAAGTATCTCTAGCAAAAAGCAAAACAGTGAAGTCAGACAAAAGCCAATCTTACTAAACTTAATGCTGTATACAGTTAAATTGAGAGAATACTTACTAATACAATAGTTTTGTAATCCTTAGATGGAATGTACTTGCTTATGTGGCTAAAGGGAATGGATGTTAGTCTTAGCCATCTGTCATGGTCCATTATGTCATTTTTTTAATGCTCCAAAGCACAGGAATAGTAATTGTACTAGGAATTCAGTAGGAAAAATGTACCTGTCCCTGGCTAAAGCTAGGAACAGAAAACAACGCCAAGGCACAACCCCGTCTCAACATAATGTGGCATAAAGGTATGAGATCCCACACAGAGGAGGCAATTGCAGTTGCACAGATCTCCACTTTACCTGCTCTACCCTTGACCGTACCATGCTGCATACAAGCATGCTGCATGACAACTCTTATTAACACAAGCCAACTTGCATATCAAATATCCATTACTGACTCCCCAAATCTACCAATTCTAAGAAAACTGTCTGTTTTGTGCAGTCAGATAAATAATTTGCAGCAGCATCCTCTGTTTTTACTGTGAACATAGCTGATCCTTCAGCCACTTCTCAAGCATGCCTCCCACTGATGAAAGAGATGTGGCTGGCATCTGCAGGTCAGTGCCTCAAAATTACTTTTAGGCATGACTCAGACCCAGCAGAAGGCACATTATAAAGCACTACTTCAGTTGTTTGTCCTGACAGGGAAAATTAATTTTCACATCTCATTCATGTCTCAGGTGTAAGATCTTAATTATCCAAATCAAAAACAAATGATAATTCATCTTACATTTCTGTGGGCCGTAATTCAACAAACTGCATAGTCATGTGCTCAGCTTTAAACATCTGGATAGCCTCCCGGTTTAAATGCACATATTAGTTTTTGATTCAAGCTATAAACTATCTGTGGATTTAGATGAAGAGAAAATATCTAGTTATGGTTTCAGTTTACCATCTAAACAACTGCCCTTTGTAACAAAAGTTTGCATTCTGCATTTAAGCTACCAAGAACAGAAAAAAATAGTGAAATTACAGTTCTACTGCACACAGCCTAAAGTGTACCTCTTGTTTGTCCTTTCTGCTATTAAAAAACTCACACAGAAAACAGACTTTATATATCCTTATGCTGCAAATCCCTGCAATCTAAAGATGTTTTCAATATTTAGCAGAAGTAAAAGTAGAATTCAAGTTGAAATATTATCACTAGTAGTTACTCTTAGGCATTTCATACATGACCTGACCTACTGAAAACACTTTTCTGATATTATTGACATTTGTTTAACCTATGACATTAATTCTTTGTAGCTCAATAAATCTGAGTATCTTCCCCCTGTATCATCAAGCGACTGGCACTGACAAAGAAAGTCAATCTGCAGCCCACACGCAAATAATAGCTTTCCATTACATTTGCCATTTCACCTGAATAATTCCTGATAATCATGAATAATGATGTTATTTGACATTCTAATGATATCATGCTATGCAACTTCAATCCATCAGTCACTGTCAAGAAGGTCAAATATTTGTATTCTATTACATTATGCAGAGTTCATTAAACAGTTAAATGACATTATACACCTTAATTATACTTCCAAATGAAACTAGCACATATCATTTAGATTTTAGAGTCTATGTGATGCATCTCCATCTAAAAGAAGGATCATGATTTTGAATATTCATTGGTGACAATGAAATATACTAAAACTTCTAACAATCATTTTAAAGCGCTATCAAATCCTGATGTAATGATGAGTTTACTTGATACACCTAAACACAACGTTCTTCACAGTCTAAGAAAGTTTATCTTACTTCCTACTGTGTTACTTGTTGCAGTCCTAACAAGGGTTCAAATACTGAGCCATAACTGATATAGTAAATGATTACTGACTAGAGCTAACTAAACAGATGATAATGTATTTATGTAAAATATACAGGCAGGAAAAAAATGAAGGGAATTTTTTTGTCAGCTATCTTTTCTTCCATATTATCTTTGGAAGTATATCTCAACACAACAACTCAAAACCTACTGTGGTAACCAAAACCATCATAAGAAACATGCTCACCTGTTGCTGTAAAGAGTGCTGCTTTAGTAATACTTAATATTCAAAACCACTAAGCTCATGAAAAGCTATAAGTGTAATTATTTACTAACAAACTACTATCACAAGTAATCTAAAAGACTTGTTTTGCATGAATACATTTTCCTCTTCCCCATCAAAACCATTTTCCTTGACAAGAAAAACAAAAAGCGGCTCCAAGACAGTCATTAAGTAGCCATCAGAAGCTGTGTATTGATTTAAGTATACTTTTAAAGAAATCATAGCCTTTGTGATTGTACTGAGCATCTCTAGTCTCCAACAATTTTCTAAACGAGACATACACAACAGCTGCAGAAATGGAAAGATTAATACAAGGCAAAATATTTTTAAAATCCACCAAAAATATAAGTAGGGACAAGACCTTCATTAACGTAGTTTACAAGCTTACAAAAATCTTATTAAAATGCTGCTTTCCTCTTAGCTACAAAACAGTTGCAGCCTAAACCATCATAAGTATTTGAGTCTAATAATAATAGAACAAATCAAGCTCTTCAACAGATTTTCTTTAATTCATTATCTTATTTTACATATGAAAAAAAAAAAGTTTGTTAGATTACAGCAGACACTAGTTGAGATCTTCAGTTCTTTATCTGTCTTGAACCACTGATAAGCAGTATGATTTCAAGCAATCAGAATCAACTCAGTCATGTATGAAACTCAAGAAAAAGCGACCATAGGAAGAAAAGATTTTCACCACAACCACACCTTCCTCTACACAGTACATTCATAACCTAAGTCTGATGGCTACAGAGATGAAAATCAGATTAGAAAGGTCTGTTCAAAAAAGCAATTAATTCTTGCTTATTCTTAAAAAATGGTTTTGCTTGAGTCATTAGTTCAGCAGGATTTCAAGAATTCTCTTGAACAGAACCTAAGGAAATAATAAGGTTTGCTTTTTAATAATGTCTTAGTCTTGCTTATAGGGCAATATATTTATGTTGGCACCTCTAATTTACAGAAATATAGTTGAAACAACCTAACTAATATAGTTTTGGAGAACAAATTCAGGCATGCTAATTGGTAAGTAACTGCTGTCATATAGACCTAGATGATTTTAGGAGTAATGGGAATTAAAATTATCTTTCATTAAGCTATCTTTCTTTCTTTGCTTTCTGAAGAACTGGGGAAAATATTGCTTTCATTTAGGTTATCTTTCACTATTCTACATCTCTCGTAGCTGCCAAAAGGTATTGGAAGGAACTGAGAAATAAGCAATAACACCCCTCCAGTTTTGGAGTTATTCCTTACTGCTTCAATAAAAGACATTTTCAAGTTATTGGAAACTACTTCCAGATGTCCATCATTTGTGGTATTTTTATATTCTGAAGTGAGCTGAGATACACTGTCATCTGCAGAGTCAAACCCAATTAATTACTTTTCTACTTCCTTTTGTCAGTGTCAAATGCACTATCACATCCTTATTACCAAATACTGCACAGTGGCGAAAAAACAGACCTTGGGCATCGGTTTTTAACAGAGCAGATTCAAGACACTGTAGTCTGCAGATGTCTCTAAAGGAGAAAACTGCATACAATGTTACAACTCCAGTTTTTGCTGTAGCTAGCACAACTAATTTCAATAAGCGTGACAGAAAGATAATATGACTGCCTTTTTCTTTTTATTGGATGGATATCTTAAACTTAATTTTCAACTGAATCTGCATAGAAAGTTTTGGAATTCAATTAAGCTTCAATAATATAAAAAGAAAAAACATTTTTTACATCAAGAATCACAAAACAACTAATAGCATAAGATAAAACATACCTCTGAAATCAATCTTAAACTTTGCTAATTGGGCAAATTAAATTGCTTTCAGTATATGCAATACACTTCTGCTTCCCTTTACTTAGGAGGCAAAATACAGAGAATCCAGTAGTAACTAAAGGTAATGATATTTAATTGCTCAGTGTGAATGGCAATTTTTCAAGGTTTATCACTGTGTTGCATATATTTTGTTTCTATTAATATGAAATTTGAAAGTTTTCCATTTCATTGTTATTCCAAAGAAAGCAGGACTGTCATGAAATATAATTAGAAAGTCACAAAGGATTTTCTTAAACAGATACTCAGAATTTGGTGGCTCTGACAGCAAATACTTTGCAGAGTGCAGCAGCTCAACTGACAATGAACAAAAATTAGATTCAAGATGTGGAATAATATTAGATTTATATGAGTCTGCTGGCTTTCATTGCACTCCAATACTGTGGGACCAGGAAACCCCAGGGAACATTCTCAGCCCTATAGTATCGGCAGCAGTGCTCCTACTGCTTTGGCTTCTTCCATCTTAACTCTTCAGGCACATTTTAATGATGGCTCATTAATGGAAAACCATTACTGTTATGATCTAGGAAGGCTGCCCAAGAGCCTTCCAAAAAGAAAATGAAAGACAGGTCAGAACTTCTACCATTTTTCTCCAGGTTCTGGAAATATTTCTTGTCAAGCTGAAAGTTTCAAATCTATGGCAAAATGTGTGGTCCATCATTGCCAAAGCAGTGTGCTTAATTAAAATAAAAATGCAATCACACTGTATGTAACTACATAGTTCCATTATGAACAGTGCATTGCAGTTGATGGAGAGTACATTAGCATTATAGTTAGTTCTGCCGTCCTCTTCAGAATGAACCAAATGTTTAATATATTAAAACATATTTTTTTCTCTCATCAGTTTATTATTTTGTAAAGAAAAGAATAACGTTCAACATTTAGTTTTTATAAGGGTATGAACAACTCAATTTGCAACTATGAGCTATTCAATAAATTATTTTTATTTTTTTTTATTATGCTGCTTTCTGCTTCCATTTTGTGCATAAGATGATACCAAACAGTTGTCTTCAAGATATTTCTATTCAAAGAATAGTATTTTTTAACCTTCAACACACAGAATAATGTATATGGAAAATAAAAGAAATCAGCAGATGTTAACTTGGCTTCTCAATTTGGAATTACTTTCATTCTTTCTTCAGGGATGGTATTTACAAATTAAAGTAATTTGAAACTATCAGCACAGAGCACTGTGATCCAAAGTCATTAAAAACAGGTAGACTTTCTTCCAGTGTGCATCTCACACTCAACCAGCTCTGAAGATAGTTCTGATACATGGATAATAATATAATGCAGCATTATTTAGTAAAAAATATGTTATTTTTTCAGTCCTTCTTTTCCTCAATGATTAGGCTGTGAGATTTTTAAGTGATTTAACAATTTGACAAGAGTCAAGCAGCTCTCTCTCTCGTAAGGAAAAAAAATATATATATATTATGCCATTATACCTTTCTCTTCCTTTTCTGTCCAGTATTTATATTGATATTTTTAGTTTTTAAATGAAGCATTTTTAAATACATGTCTTTAAGAGTCATCTGTTTCCAAATATCTATATAAAACCTTAGCCTTCATTTTAAACAACCACATGAACTAAAAACATAGTTAGATTGAGTAAGTCACCTTCTCCTCAAACCTCCAGAGGTAAGGAACATAGTAGGTTTCTATGACAATTGAGAATGATATAATCTCCTCACCAATTCAGTGAGAGATTTTAAGGGCAAGCATGCGTCCCGAAGTTGTGCAGTAAACATGCACCGCAGCTTACAATTGTTCATGCAAAAATTAAAAAGTTTCTAAAGGGACAGGGAAGTAATAAGATGGAAGATAGATATTGCTGTTGAATCCCCTGACAAATCAGATTCAACTTTTATTATTTAAAAAGACAAACAGAGCATCTGTGTCTTTTCAGTTGTAAGAAAACACAATCATCAAATCACATTATACTCTTTATTTTGAAATCTTTTAAGTAATTTAAAATGATCTCTTTTGACCAGCACTTTAGCTGTTGTACAAAGTTAATTTCATTCAGGTACTATCAATGTGATTGTTTAAGACCAAGGAAGGTGTGAGAAAATACACAAAGCTGGACTGCACAGTCTTACCCCTGAGCACTCACATGATGTTGAGAAAAGTGGAAGAACAAAAGCAGTAGATTTTTGGAATATATAGGCACAATAGCAATCCAACCATTGCGTGGAAGGATCCTTACATTTCTACTGGTTGGTTAAATTATGAATTTATTCAGTTTTGTTTATCAGTGCCAGACTCTTTGCATTCATTTCATGTCAAAATACTCAGTGTTATGCAACCTGTTATTTAATTTAGGAGGATTAAAAGCCATTACATTTCCAAATACATCCTACAAATAATCCTCCTAATTCTGAACTAAGGTGGCTACCTAAGTATCATGAATTTGATTTGCACATGAGAACATCTAGTTCTAGCAGTCAGTTTAACTTCTCCATGCACTCTAATATATACAAATGAGCAGATAAATCTGTGGGCTTCTAGTGGACCAATGAATGTTGAAGAAAAATGCAGTCATACACTACAAAAAAGAATCCACACTAAGAATCAGGGTTAGGCCAAAACAAACAATGGTGCTGTGAATGCCATTGAAATGGGTCTGATGTTTCTTGTTTAGAGGGTGAATAAAGCCTGACCTGGAGTCTCAATAGAGTTTTGGATTAAATATGTAACTCACATATACAGGAAAACAAAAAAAATTAATAAATTTAATAAAAATAAAATTAATATTGTTAATAACAACTGGCCATTATAACCAAAATAAAATATTTCTTCCAATTGTCTGCTGTGTTAAATTTAAGAAAATTATACAATGAGTGACTACCCAATCACAATGGGTGATCTACATGATAAAAACTAAGATAAATGTCGCAAGCATTAAGGGAAGCAGTTCAGTTTAGTTGAAAATGTCTCCCCCCCCACCTTTTTTTTAACTGAAATGCTAGTGCAAGGTGTTTCTGAGGTTTTTCTTTCTGCAAACATCTGTTTTTATCAGATCCTTTCAATTCACCTTCATGTAAGAAATGTGTTTCTCTACATGCAAAAAAAGATGATTCAATATCATTGAAATTATATGTGTATATATATGTATTTATAAGCAAGTTACAATCAATATTAAATGCATTTAGTTTTATTTTGTTAAGGAATTGAAGAGGAAAAAAGGATATTTTCATTGTTTTCCAGAAGAAACCTCGGCACAATATTATGCTCAGTCAGCAGTGTTTCATTAATGCTGCTGTTTTCTGATGAAGGTAAAAATAGAATTATCCAACTCCACAATATTTTTATGAAGAACTTGACCGAGAGAGGTGTTGGTTTTTTTTTTTGTTGTTGTTGTTTTAAAGACAAAGAAAGTACAAGTTATTTCCTTAATATTGATAGTGTCATAGTAGAGAAACATTAATTGAGCATAGATGCCATTAGCATCCTTCCGCATGACTAGATACTAATTAGGTATTTTTTTGTTGTTGTTTTTTTTGGTTTTTAAGCCTTCCTGCTAACTAAGAATAGCAAATCCATGTTTTATATGCATTCAAAATAACCAAAGGGAGAGAAAAAAAAAATCAGTCAAGCCTTCTGTAAGTACTCTAGTTCTTTAGCAGCTCAGCAGAAGCAGCCATATCTGAAGTCTCCCACCAAAATTTTTTAAGGAGAATCATTTGACAAACATATTAATCTTATTTCAAAGTGGTTTTTGTTTGTTTGTTTGTTTTCATTTTGTCTTTTATTTGCGCTAAGGGGGACTTATGCTAATAATTTCAATAGAACACT
Organism: Netta rufina; assembly: GCF_964035555.1. Classification (NCBI taxonomy): domain Eukaryota; kingdom Metazoa; phylum Chordata; class Aves; order Anseriformes; family Anatidae; genus Netta; species Netta rufina. The sequence continues at coordinate 14,827,256 of NC_140133.1, forward strand.
GAAACACACAGCTTTTGGCTCTGGTTAGAAAGTGTTAGACTGCTTTCAGTATCAATGACAGTCCATGAACCCGAACATTCTCCAGTTAGGAAGCGGTTAGCAGAGGTATCCTGCTAAATCCTCATGAACAGACAAAATGAAAATCTTAAAACATCAGCATTTTTCAGGAGCAGTTCAAAATAATTCAGTTTTACAATATATTGAATGCAATTCACAGACATTAAATGTTTAGACTTAAAGAAATCAATCAATCAACAATACCTAAGTTAAACAGCATTTTAACAAATTCTGAATTAGCTATTAATAGATGCTTAGCAGTGGGGTGACTTTATGTTCCCTTTCAAGCTCTTTGAAGGAATAACAAATCGTAGATCAATGATGCTCCTTTGTATAAAATACTCCATTACTATTTTCAAAGTTTAATGACATTCCCTTTGAAAATAAGACCCCCCTCCCTCTGTTTTGAAAGGTTATGCAATTATCTTGACCTTACTTCCTAATGTACATTTATTCCTTCCTTTTTGTATCAATCTTCCTTCTAAAGATGATAAGATTTCATTTTGCAGACTTAAGAAAAGCAAAAAATGTCACAGCTCATTGTTGTCCCACTGACAGTCCTTATTCAGACAGTGAAAGAAAAGGAGATCAACTATTCTGATTTCCTCCATGCAAACCAACAGATACCATCATTATCACTCCTCCATCAAGACAGTAATTTCCTACACACCTTAAAGAGAAGTCCAGTCTTGATTTCAAGGTACCAAATAATGACAAATGCTCCTAGAAATTTGTTTCATTCACTAAGTTGCTCTCAATATGAAAAAATAAATGAACAAACAACAACAAAAACACCACTCCATCACCACCACCACCAAACATTTTGCTTAGAATTCATGCATCTTCAGCTTCAAATTTACAGCTACTGCTCTTATTAAAATCTTTGTTAGTCTAATATTTTTATTCCTGGAAACTGTGTTTCCATATAGGCAGGTATGACTGAATCATTGTTCAACTTTCTCTGGCAAAACCTTACACTCTGGCAACTTCTTTTATATTCGTGCAATGTTATCGCAAGTCTCACTAAATTTTGAGCTCTTAAAGCTTCTTCAAGGCACTACATGAAGTACTTAAACTCTACCCTCACACTCCCACCCTAAAATAAATAAATAAATAAATAAATAAATAAATAAATAAATAAATAAATAAAGTGTTATAGTTCTGCAAAAGAACTATATCCTGACAATGCATTTTCTCAACTATCTTGGGAGCATGAATGTAGTAAAGGGACCTACGTGTCAAATAAGGAAGGTTCTGTTTGGACCAAATCATCATTAACAAAACTGAGTCTAAGAAAGAATTGCTGAAACGTATGCTTTCAGTGACTAAACTGCAGTGAATGAATTCTGGCAACATTAATTTCTATGGCATAATATAAATATGTAACATGCCATAAAACATATCAGGGCAACCTGATCTAATGGGTGGCATCCTTGCCCATGGCAAGGGGCTGAAACTAGGAGACTTTCCAGACCCCCTCCAGCCCAAGCTGTCCTATGATTCTGTGGTATCTTCTTTCCTTGCAACCAGGCAGATTTTACCTGGGAGCAACAGAAAAAGAAATACAGAACCATACAATGACACATTTGTAAAACTACATTTATAGTTACATCTTTACTTGCACATCAAAGCAAAACCTTGTATTCATCTATGTTGAGGCCATCAGACCAGACTGCATAAAAAAGTAGTATTTTCAAATTCATCTATTTAAATTCGAACTTGTTACACACAATTTTATTTTTTATGATTTAAACAGCAATGTCATATCAATGCACTTTCAATTATTAACAGGTGAAGATAGCAAATCCTGAACTGAAACCTTGAAATTCAAAGATGTCCTGATAACCACAACCATGCCAAAACATATAATTATATTTAAAAAAAAAAAAAAAAAAGTGAGATAAAATGAGTATTGATAAAAAATTAACTACTTTTCGGTAGTTTCTGTAGAGGTCACTCCTCTGAATGCAGTATGTTGTTAAAATGAAGACTATCAATAGGGGAATTTTCAACTTCTATTGCATTATATGAACATCTGCTCTAGCTAGCTAACTTGGAGAGTGCTAAGGTTTATGTTTTGATCAGAAACCCATTAGAAGTCAGCAGGTTACAAGAAACAGCAAAATACATATAAAATAATAATGATAAAAAAATACATTAGCAGGCAAATAGCAGACTACATATTTGTGCAACTTTAGAAACATAGATATTGTATGAGTGAGAGAGTGAAATACATCCATATCAATGAATCGGGCACTCAATTTTCTACTGTAACCTCATGTTATAGCAAAGCCTCCATTGCGTGTTATGTTCATACCAAACTTTGTACAACTTATTAAAACATAATTCACCCAATTATCTTGCTCAGAGAAGGTGCTTGACCTGCAGCTGAAGCTCTGTGAAGCAATTATAGGGCCATTTGGAATCACTGTTTTGATAGTCTCACCTGCCAGTTCAAACCAACAGAAGAAAGCATTTCCTAAACTAACAAAGCAGCACTCCTGAGCAGTTTTGGGCACACAGTAGAGCAGGAGAGACCATCTGTGCTGCCTTCCAGAGCAGGCAGTGGGGGAAAGCACACCGCTGGGCAGGAGTTAACTGTGCTACAGGGGTGGCACAATAGAAGAAAGGGAGGAAAGGACTTTGTCCTACCCAAGAAACAACAGGTGCCAGACGGCGCTGAAGCCCAATAGAGCTGGGGCCTTCCTTGCATCTCAAAAGTCATTTATTTTGCACAGGTATCCAGAAGCACAGTACTGCTTTACAGTAAAGCAACTGTGCTCAAAATACTCATTTTGTAAACTGTATTCCTTGAATTGCCTCTAAAGGAATCAGGATACAGTAAGGATTTACCCTCAAAGGACTGACATCTACACCAGGTAGTCCAAAGAGATTAGGCTATGGCATTTTTTATTACTCCTTTTGCCCTGGAGAAAGTACTCAGATCATACACCACAAAGCACTACTCCTTCATTTCTGCCTGTTTAGAGAATATTCCTGACTATTTTTCATCTACATGGCATGCCTTTTTTTCCCCTTCCTCACTGTTGGAGGTCCTTAAGTATATGTAAAAGATTATTACTAGTGATTTTATGAACTATCTACTTTAGATTGTAATTATGATCCATCAAAGAATATTTCACAGCAAAAAATGAGCAGAAAAGGGATGACAGTTTAGCATGTATCACTAGATCTCCTCTTCGGAGTTGCAACAGGAAATTCATGTCAGATGCCTCTCAAAAAGATCATCAAAAAGATGTACTCAAGGAAAACACTGAGTGTTGTATCACACTGAATAGCACAAAATATTCCAATACGCTAGAAACAATAAGGAATAAATGAAATTTTCAATTGACTTTCCAGCAAATCTATTTTCATTGCAAATGGAGATTTTGCACGTATTGCATTACATATGGTAATTGTGTGACATCTATTATGAATAACCATGTATTCCAATCATCTCTTTTAATTCTATTCCACCACAAGAGCAAGCCATGCAATACCTTGCCCAGACTCAGTTAACTGTGTGTGTCCTGCATATCACATTCTCATGGCTACGTTGAGGGCTAAAGGTGCTAGATGTGCACAAACTGCAACAGGAACGTTTTTCTAACTGTCATCACCTTCATTATTCAGAAACTACTTTAAAAAAATAAATAAATAAAAATAAAAATAAAAAAAGTTGAATTCAAGTCCAGCTATGTGATGAGGAAAAAAAAATAAATCTCTTATTCCTTTCTTTTATAAAGTTTCTGGTAATTGGTACCCAAATGTAAAGAACATGGATATCTGCTATTGATAGAGGGACACAAGTTTCTGTAGTGACAAAATTGCAATGACAGCACACTAACCTTTTGTGTTTGTTATCTATTGTCCATTTATGGCTGTTGAATTTGTTTGGGTTTACTGATGTGATAAAAAGTATAAAATTACAGGTTTGTTCAATAACCACTCCAATTACAAATTTGCTCTCTACTAGACTAGAAAATAACTGCTGGACTAAAAGTATTCATTATCTGTGAACAGAACTTCGCAGCTTCTTCAACAACAGGAATGCCAATTATGGGTTAAAACTCAAAGGAAATACTCAAAAAATATATTTTCTGAATCCAACATCAGTTTCCCTGCCATTTTTCATATAAAACTTTTCTACCTCTTAATTATACTTCATTTTGTAAAGCTTTGCTTCTCTTTTAAACTTGACATCTTACAGCTCCTTAGAAGGAGGCTTTTCTTAATGAACATTGAGCCTGGTTTCTTGCTATACTAAAACAGGAGTGGGTAAACTTTTTTTTTCCATGTGATCTCTGCTATCCCCATGACAGGAGTCTCATAGTACATCTACAGATACAAATTGATGTGAAAATCTTAACATGCTCTGCAAATTGTGAATGATGTTAAAGAGAAAATGTGGGGCTGTAACTAACCAAAAAGTTAAATAGTTTTACATATGAATGTGAATTCAATTAAATACTTTCAACCCTCAAAAATACATGCCTTCATATAAAATTGGCTCTTAAAAATTATGTAAAAATGAAAAAAAAATCATAACATGGGGAAGACACTCGGTAGCAACTATGAAATGTGACCTTCCATAGCAACCAGCAGCCAACTGATCTAAGAATTTTTACATTTTTTCATGATGACAAGAACAGACTTTTCATACTGTTCTTTACTTTACTGGCATAGTGTAAGTATGCATAACAGGTACCACAATGGTGAGGACTCGTGGGCTATGCTTCAGAAATTCTTCTGCATGTATCTGGAGCTTATAAGGACAAACAAGTCCACTTTTAGAGGACATACATTAATAAAACACCTTCAAAACTATATAGTGGGTGCCACTGAAATACATAAAGTAGGTTCATGCATAATGTGGTGGTGGGTTTGTTTTTGTTATTGTTTTGTTTTTAGTTCATTTATGAGTTTCAAACAACAATGATAATGAACAGGTAAATAAGAGATTAGATGAGAATGGTACTATTTTAGTTGGATATCAGCACATGTTACCAATGTAGCCAAGAAATTTAATTACACAGATCCAACCTATTATGACACATATTTTTTTCTTTCCCTTTTTTATATATATTTTTTTTTTCCTGAGATAGATCACATTTTATATAGTGAGATTTGAAGGTCAGTTGAACACATCACTAATAAGAGACTGCCAATCCCTCTATGGCATTTGGTAAGATGGATTTTATATGAAGCACTAGGTTCTACCTTGGGAGCTACTGCTGCTCCCAGATGTGGCCTTAAAACAGCTTTGTTAATAATTCTTCCGAAGTAGGTTGTGCTACATCCTGAGAAATTCTTATCATTATTCTGCTGAATGTACATAAATGAGTAATTTAGTTAGTAACTTACTCCATTTGCAAATTAGCAAAATATGTTTGATTTCATTACTTTCAGTTTTTCTTTCTTCCTGAAATGCTGGCACAAAGCATTTAGAATGGGATATTCATCAACACCATCATATTAATGCTACCTTAACCATGCAAACAGAATAGATAAATCCTTATCATGAAGTATGTCTCCTTCAACAATGAGCACCTTTCAAGTGAGGCAAGATTTGAAGGGAGAGAAAGTGTTTTTATTAGACCAAACGATACAGTTACATATTGAAAAATAAACAATCAAAAATACAAAGAGACAGACAGACTGACAGACAAGCTTTTGTGCATACAACCCTGAATCTATTATCTTCTGAAGAAGCATTTCCTAATGCGAGTCAAACACTATTGCTTTGTTTGTAGACTGCAAACAAAATGACTCCAGCCCTGAGATAATTAACTGGCCTCTCTATCACCACTAAATTCAAGTGGTTTGCATACACAGAGCTGAGCAGTCATTCTTCGGGCTGTCTGAGCTGTACATTTTTTTCCCAGACGGTAGTTCAAGAATACAATGAAGCTGACCTACTGGTTTGCTGCAGCTAGGGGTGCACTCTCACTTCTTACCTTCTGTGCAAGGTAGTTCATACTATACTAAAAAAAAAATACTAAGGATAGGAATTGTTTTTCCTACTCATGTGTGCATGCAAACATTACAGCATTAGTAAGTCCTACTTAAGGGATCAAGGCTGCTCATATATAAGGAAGAGTCATGGAACAGCTTTATCTGGGATTTGACAGAGAAAAAAAAACAGTCATTTTGTACTGATGCTGAACAGCTTCAGCCTGGGATCTCAAAAAGAAATTATCAGACACTGAAAATATAGAAAGTCTCAATCTATTCTGCATTCCTGCTGAAGAAATATACTATTTCCCTCACATTTTCACATCATATTCATCACATATCCATTCTCACACTGATAGTTCTTTCTACACCAGTAAAGCTACTGCATCCCTGTTCCTCGTGCTCTCTTCTTTTCTAAGAAATTTTGAGAAAATTTTTTGAGAATTTTTTTTGAGAAATTCAAGTAAGAAGTTCAGTCCTCATTGCACCAAGCAACATTTTCTGTCTTTATGTGATTTCATTGCTACCCCCAATGCCCTACTTAGGTAACAAAGTCTTCACAGAAAACAGCTATTTTTAGCTCTTTGCTTGAAAGGCAACTGACACACTGTGGCACCGCTTCACAACTGCTCCTTAACATTGCGCTAATGCAAACTAATAACAAAAGTAATGTATATGAAGCTCCAGCAACCAGCGCTAAAGAATACTTTCCCACAGGGCTGGATATGTATCATGTGTAGTTGTAACAGCGCAGTGTATATTATCTCAATATGTAAATGAAATTATTTACATTCTGCAATAACTGATTTTTATTTTCTAAAGCCTCATTTTATGGCAAATATTAACACTTGTTTGGGCTTAAATACATAAAGTTCATAATTATGTAACATAAATACCGATGTGATATATGTTCAATGTACGAGCTAACTAAATGACAATAAACAGCAGCTCTGTAACTTTAGGAAGGATTAAAAGTTTATATTCATGCTAAACACCTTTTTTTTCAACCAAACTTGTGAGAGAACTTGTCTTTCCAGAACCAATGTCCAATCTTCAATGGAAAAATCTATCAGGACTGTAACTAAATTAATTACTTTTAATTATTTTAACACACCACGCTAATTAAAATGATTTAACTGCAAATATTTTGTCACAATAAAGACTATGTCAGTCTCAAGTAATGCAACAATTCTGATAATACTTGAGAGCTCACAGATAGGTACATTGTACAGCAAACCACGTGCTATTCTTATATTGGATGACCTAGATTGCATCCCCCCCATGCAACAGATCCAGAACAATTACACTGCAGCTTAGGCTGTTATCAAATCTTTGAAGGAACATCTGGTCCAACAAACGTTTTCTCTACTCTATAAGAAAGGAACAAGTCACGGTCACTCACAAAACAGCACAATGCAATGCCTCAGCAACAAAGAATGACCACTAACTTCATATAGTGGTGAAATTGACAGAAAAAATATGTTGGTTCTTATACATACGCAATTTCCCTATAATCGGAATACTTTGTGGTGGAAGACAGCAGATCTCTATGGAATATAGTAACACCAAATAGTCCGGCAACACTTAATATATAACAGCTGAACGGTTTGTTGTTTTTTTCTTTGCTTGATTTTTTTTATTATTTATTTATTTATTTATATATATATATATTTTTTTTTTTTAAGTTGAATGCCCTTTTTGTAATCAATCCTGGATGATTTTTTTTTTTTTTTTGTAAAGGATTTATTCTAATTTATTATATGTGCATACATGTGTGCTTATTGGAAGTGCTGCACTGTCTACCATGAATTACTATAAAATTGCTTAGTCCTGATAGCCCTCAGCTCATCATTCCCGGATGGAAAGCATGTTGTGTTTTTTTTTTCTTTTAATAACCAATTCAATAAACTGTTGAAAAATGCTTTGTATAATATAGTACTGCCATAGATCTGATGTTTGTCTCTGTCATTACGTATTGCATTCAATCAATTTACAAATGTTGCTGTGTTCCTGTTGTGCTAGTTCTCCTTATGGCATCCTGAACAGAAATCCAAAGATCAATATCTTGTCTGCTGGAAAAGAAAAAAAAAAAAAAAGAAAAAAAAGAAAAAAAAAGTAGGACATAACAAATGAATAATTTTATTTACAAAAAAAACTTCTAGTTCCCAAATGGATTCTACTAATGTTCAAATTCATTTTTCATGTTTAACACCAGATGAAAGCAAGCATCCTGCACAATACAGTGAGAAAGTGATAAAAAACACAGTTCATATTTATTGAAGATGTGAGCAAAACCATGTAAAGCCATGCCATATGGCTAGGAAAACATCAATAAAATGGTAGGTCATTCACAAAGTATTTGTAGCCATATTAAAGAGCAAGAAGTCCACGTCAAGGAGCAGATGGATTTTCTTAAAAACACACTACAGTTCTGCTGTGAACTATGGAAGGAGCAAGACTACGAATGAAATGATTTGAGAAGACAAGCAGAAACATAGCTACTAGAGCTGATTCACTTCTTGCCTTGTGCATTCTGAGCGAAGGAAGGGCTGCATCCAGTATCAACACCCCTTGCAGTATTGCAGCTAGTGAATAGCTACCTTCTCTAATACAATTAGTAGTTTTTCAAGACAGCAACAGACTACTTTCACAATCTCTCTTCACAGAGCAGCAAGTTACCAGCACTTACAGGAAACAGGGACTCCACTTTTCATGAAACATGGTATTTGTACCTGTGTAAGCTTGCTGGGAAATGTACAGTGTGTGGCTCACCTCCTCCCTGCTCCCAAACTAACTTCTAAGATTTTCACTGCACACAGTACTCCCTTCTAGACTCTTGTCTCTATAAGAATCCACAGGGATTGCTGAAACAGCATCACAACATTTCTGTACAAAACGGGGGAAAAAGCACCCCCTAAAACAATATGTCACTAATCAAGATCTCTTGAGCCCCCTGGGTGGGGAGTGGAAGGCAAACACTAATTCTGTACACTGGCCGTGCATAGCTCTCCATCTCGGTTTGGTTACGCCAAAAGAAGTGAATGAGTTTGTTACTAGTGTCAACCAAATGAGCACGTTTTTGCTTGGACAGCAGAGATTCCAGTTCAATGTCACATACCACCTGCTCCGTACTAAGGTACCAGCTATTTCTTATTCCACAATTTGCAATAACCACTACATCTTCCCTCAAGGGGTTCCAATTGCAAAAAAGTTCATCACCCATTAGACAGAAGTCTAATGCTGAGTCAGATAAGGCATTCTCTCCAGGAACAGGACAGCTTTTCCCTTGCCAGGAATACTATGTTCTTGCTATTCCTACTCTTGGTTACTACAAGCACAGTTTGACTTTCAAGTGTCAAGCTGAATTCACAGGACCAACAGATAGAAATAAACAAAACTTTTAATGTGTTAACTGAGTAAACATGCTTTAGGATTGCTCAAATCACAAAACAGCGATTTCCATGAGACTGTTTTTACTGAAATTTCTCAGAGCACAACTGTATTTTAAAACTATTACAACAAATTCACAACTCCAATCCTATGTTCTGTTTCAAGATGGAATTTCAACCTTACAAGTTAATTAAAGCCACCACCTGGAGTGAGCTGGCTTTCAAACTGATTTCCTTTGTCTCTCTAATTCACGTGCATTAATATTTTATTTTCTACAGGAAAAAAAAAGAAAAAAATAATAAAAAAAAAAAAAGGAATGTCATAAGTGTGCCAAAGACAAGGCAGATAAAATTATTGCAATAAAACAAAGAAAATACACTTGTTACTGCCAGGTCTTGAGACAAATGCTGCATTATACAGACATTTTAAAAGCTTACAACTGCAAATTGCTCTATTTTACATACTGTGTTCCAGCCTTTGCATTAAGATCTTTTCTAATTTTTTTTTCTTAGTGTAATGAGAGAGGGAAAGTGTTGGAGTTTTATTATCTGAACATTTATTCAACAGAGAAACAAAGACTATATTATATATTACAACACATGAGCTATTAAAACAATGTGACACTATAAAATATGCTGCAATACTCATTACATGGATAACAAAGCTAAACCTGAGCAAATAAATGTATCTGCCAAACAGTCAGCAATAACTATGCAACTAGAGTTTATAATCTTTAATTATTTAAGAAGGAAAGAAACTTGTAATAATTAAGTTTTATAGGATCCTTAAACTGTCACTTCTAGATGCTAACAAAACTTTAAAACAACTCTTTCATCTGAAATACCTCTTCATTGTTTAATAACAGATGCCATTGTTCACTTAACTAACCAACAGAATTGAACTCTTGTTTTAGAACTATGTACATACAATGTAACTATTGTATATAACTATACATATATAATAGCAATATAACAATAAAATATAACTATTGCATACAACTATAACAATAGAACTATTGTTTTAAAAACTTCCACATACAGTACAGAAAACATTTTATTTACTCTCTTTTACTCTAATTTACTTATTTACCTCCACAATGCATAAACCTACATACTGGTCAAGAATTTACAAGCTCCTCAACTCACAATGACTAATGGGATAGTGTCTTTAGATATCTTTGAACATATTTTGCCATTTTTTGCCTAAAAGCATGACGGCTCTGTAAGCCATGTCAATTTACATCAGATAGCTTAGAAACTTTTACTGGAGAAAAATAATTAGTTTAATTCATTGAAACATATTGATGGTAACATACTTAGTTTCTATTAAGTCTGTGCATATTTGTCATACATTTATAACCAAATGATCTGATTTCTGGAATGAATAGAAACATTCAAAACAGGTACACCAAGAAGTTCCACATTGAACAGTTATAATATACAGAAGTAATGAGAAGAGAGATACAGATGGCTTTTATTCAAAATTTCAGAGGAATAAAATACTTTTATAGATATAAAATTATATTAAAAGCTACTAAATTTAAAAGTATATATTAAATTATGAGAAACAAAAGAAAAGTACAGAAAAGCTTTCAATGAACTCCAGACTTTTTTTCCCCCCAACATGCATTCAGCCATTTCTTAACAGTTCTTACTAAAATTTTACCATAAACCTCTGTGGAAATGATCAGTCTTGAATATTTCTGAAAAGTTCAACCTCCAGTCACTGAAATCAGCACAAGTTACGTAGCACCAGAGTTCTAACTATGAAATAATACACAACATTATAAAATAAACTGAATAGATGCATTTAGCATCTTGCACAATCAAGTTCCCTTAAAACTTCTAAAAACTAAGTTTTGCTTACAACATGGGGATTCATTTTTCCTCAGAAAGTGTGTTTGCTATACAGATGGCTTATTTAATCCATTCCTACCTAAATTAATCAAAGCAATCTGTTCCCCCCCAAAAAATAATAGTCTTCATAGAGCATTCTGCTGCCATTTGACAAATTGTGTACATTTAGCTACAAGAAGTTGCAAATCCTCCATAAAGAAGTTACCACATCTAAAAATAAGTGACGTTATTAAAAGGGAAGCAGTATGTGTTATTTAGCATAATACGAAATTTAAACAGTATCCTCTCAGATACACTTTAAAATGCTTTTAGTAGCACCTGTTGTTTATACATCTTCTGTGGTGAAAAGGTCAATAGAAATTCACCTGTAAGGTCACAGTTGCTAAGCAACCCTTTTCGGCAGTTCTGCAACACCAATCAAGCGTATTACGTTCCACCGCCTGGTTTCAGAATAAATCCGCGCAACATCCTACCTGGCCTTCAGAGCATGCCAACCTTCCTCAGCTTCTCCACAGAACACAGGCACCCATGGCCAAGGCACTGCTCAAAAGGATACGGCCTGGGACCACCGGCTTGCGGTTCACAAGAGCAAAGGAGAGCTCAGTCTTCAGGAAGACCACGGAGGGCTTGATGATGTGCTGCCCGAATCTCAGCATGATAAATGTTAATCTCTGGGTTCTGAAAGAGACAACAGTTAAGATAATTATGAGACTGACTTTGTTTTTCTGAGCAATAGGAATAAGTTAGCCAAGTTGTCTGGGTTGCTTCTGAAAGAAAGTGCCTCCTGGACTTACCAAGGTATCACCAACCTTTCCAAAAATATCACTGATGTGAAGGGGTGACTTCTTTCCAAAGCGTGATTTTTACATTGATTTCTAAAACCAATCATCTTGGTTGGGCTACAAAACTTGGGACAGAGAGTTAATTTCTTCCTCCCGTTTTCATTCGTTGTGTATTATACACATTTTGAGTCATACGTGCTTAGAAAAGCACAAATAATATTTCACGTGCCCTTTGTGAATTAATGCACATAGAGGCTTCCAAAATAAAGAAACTACATTTTCTAAATCAACCTGTCCACTAAATACCTCAACTGAAGAAATACCAGTTAACTAAGAAAAACAAATTAGTTGGTCATTTTCTGTCCGTGCTTTCCAATTTGAGCAACTGATGTGAAGATCAATAGCTGTATGCAATGTTTTCTCTTAAACATAGAACCAAAGATTCCCACTTTCATTCACTAAAATTTTCTTGTCTTTTGGAGACAATGAAAATCCTGCTTAAATAACTAAGGCACAATCCTAACAGTATCTATTTTAGGTCTTTAAGCCCTAAATTATTTAACGTATTTAATTCAATCAGAAATATCCAAGATGCTGCAGAGTAAAATATGAAGTTATGAAAAATTTCATGTGACACAGTATTTCAGACACATCAAAAGCATTACAATAGTATTACCTTACTTGAACCAAGTGACTCATCAGAAAATTCAGTTTTATAAGTTACTTTGACGGAGGAAAAGACACTATTAGAGTCTAATGGGGTCTTTTGATGCAGTTTTTTTCTTGCAAGCCTACGGTGTTTAGTAATACTCAAACGCCTGGATACCTACATTTCAAGTCCTTGGCATGGATTCCATTTTCACATGGTTCTTAATCTAAACATTTTTTTGTAACTTAGCATCTCACTCCGTCTATCTGTTCAAGCAAACACTTCCACTACTCCTTCTTGGTCACTCTCATCCCCTGTGCCGTGGGGTCCCTCCAACGGGATGCCATCCTCCTTGAACTGATTGATCCTGCTTGGGCTTCCAACAGGCAGCAGCTCTTCAAGAACTGCTCCCACATGGCTCTGTACCATGGAGTCCATCCATCAGGAGCAAACTGCTCCAACCTGGGTCTCCCATGGGCAGCAGCTCCTGCCAGGTCACCTGCTCCTGTGTGGGTTCCTCTCCACAGGCTACAGGTCTGGCTGGGTGCCTGCTCTGGCACTGGCCCTCCACAGGCCACAGCCTCCATCAGTGCAGGTCCACCTGCTCCACTGTGGTCTCCTCCATGGCTGCAGCATGGAATCCTTTATATATAAATATATATTATATATATTTATATATATATATAAAAATATATATTTTTTAAATATATATATATTTTTATATATATATAAATATATATTTTTTTAATCATATATTCTTCTTTATTTTTGGAGAGATACTCAAAAAAGATTTTGTCAGCTGAGCTGACAACCTGCATAAATACACTCAACATATTTGCCAAAATAAACATACGCAGCACTATTTGGCATAGAGTTTGGATCACCACTGCTCTTTTTCTAATCTTAATGAATATTTTAAATTCTTTAAAAGCAATAAAAAAATTCATTTTCTGAAAATTCTAAATGGATCCACGCACAGTAACCGCAGCCTGGGAAATTTAGATCAACCGTGCCACATGGTCTTAATATACCTACTGCGTGCATCCAGGAAGAGTGAGTGCAATAAAAACACTGGCCTCACACCTCCCTAAGCAAGAGTCTGAAAAATCAGGTTACAGCACAATTGGTCTGACCCAGAATCTAGAACTGAAATAATCATTAGAACATTTTGAAATTCCATGCATAAAATTAATGTATCAAATGCTTTCGTATTTGCTTACTATATAATAATATGCCTGAATAGTGTATTTCTTTCTCTCAATTCAGACTAAATAACTAACGCATGTGTTTCAAATGTGCGATGGTTGTATTGGTTGCACTATGAAACACTGCAGACCCCAGTATTCTCCTCTCTAATTATGAAAGGAGATTATGTTGTGTTTTTTTTTTTTTCTTAAACAATTATCTATTAAATATTACTTAAGCTGTTTTCTGTCCTAGTGATCCTTTGTGTTTTTTCTGTAAAGCGTTATCATCTATGCTTAGCACCAATATAAATGCTAAAAAATACATTAGGAAAATGAGTAACGGTTGTAACTGAAAAACTCATGGCTATGTAGCAGCACACTGCAGCAAGGCTGGAATATTCCAGAGTGCAGTGAGGCAGGAAACTGCTACCAGCAGAGCAGGTTCTCAGTCATCCGAATTCTACCTGCTTATTGCTTGAATGACCTGTAAACAAGCAGAAATTGATACAGTACAGGTGTATGCATGCAGGTCATGAGATGCAAATAGTGTGTGCACAGGGCTTCCCAGCTGATAGGAATCACCTCACTAAGTCTGTTCCCCTGGGGATTTCCATTTTTCACATAATGAGAAGGTCATTGCCAGCTAAAACCATAATCTAAATATAATTTGTGAAAGATGTTTCTTCTTTAATGATAGTAGTCTTTTTAATCCCAGTAATAAGGAGGGCAATTAGGTAGTAATGTTAAAAAATGAAAGAAATCCATTTCTAATAAAAGAAAATTTCATCTCAGTTTAACACAGTTTCTATTCTGACTATTCAGATAAAAAGTGTATTTACTCTTCTTCATATTGCGCGTATATATTACATTGCCTTCTTCATCTCCCTCATTTTCCTAATTAAATTTCCTTCAAGCTGTGCTCCTGTAGTTGTAGGTGGGAGTATAGTGTTAAAGGCTAATATAACAAGTGGACTAATTTTACAGTCACAACAGATCTCAAATCTGTATATCCTCTACTAGAGGGGAAGAAACAAACAAACAAACAAACAAACAAAAACACAAACAAAACAAACCCTCACATTGGCACTCTACATTATACCCTTAAAAGTAAGAGTGCTAAAATTAAGAAAAATGTTGAGATATACTGACATATTTTCATATATTACCAGTTTTGTAAAATATCAAGAACAGTCATATTTACCCAGCCTCTAGAAATGCTACTCATACATTTAATGTAATTTTGAGAAGAAATCTAAACTTAGGTGTCAATTCTCCCAATGTACTTGGTTTGGGGTGCTGAGGGTTTAGTTTTGTGCTTTATATTTTTAGATCATAGAATGGTTTGAGTTAGAAGGGAGCTTTAAAGATCATCTACTTCAAACAACCTGCCATGATACAATTCTCTAGATCAGTTTTCTTGAGGTCCAATCCAACCTAGCCTTGAATAGTGGATGCTGTAAAAATGTTGGCTTCAAATACACGAAATAAGTGTATACTTGTCATGTGTCATCACCACAGACCAATAGTCTAGAATACCTTTGGAAATGACTTTCCCTCTAGTGCCCATAAGGAGAGATTGCACTAATTCTTCCTGCCTTTACAGACCTCCCACCTGGATGTTTACTTGAGGCAGTGCTGGTACTCCGTAACACCCTTTTATTTTATCGTACATTTAATTGTCCTTAGCTAGGAGGTGTTGAGGTCACCACCTGCTGGGAACAAAGCTCAGGACTTGTGCTGAACAGTTGCATTAGTAGTGTTCTAGAGAAACTACAAATTTTCTTGTGAGGACAGAACATAAGATAATGCAAAACGGGCTGCTCACTTAAAATGTGTATATTGAAAAAAGCCAATTATAATACAATTATCTCTCTGTTCTAATGATTAGGAATATTTCAGAAACAAGGAGAGAAGTATTTTTAATTTAAAGTTTACCATATTACTGTATTAAGGTCACCTGTTCGTTAATTTTGACAATCCTTATTCCGCTACTCAGTTTCTATGTTAAAACACAGCAAAATGGCATAAGTAGTTGTTGTTTGTTTGTTTTATAAAAAAACAACATTTTTTTGTTTTTGTTTTACTTTCTTTTTTTTTTTTAAATCTCCAAGATAAGACAACTTGTGTAACACAGAGTGGTTAAATGATGCATATCATCTACAGTTAATGATGCTTGTGGCTAACTTCAGATATGGCATTTCCTAAACTGCCCTTTATCCCCCACAATTATATACTTAATGTATATTTGGATTTTTTCCCTCTAAAAGGTGTTATTGTGCAGAGAGAGATATTTCTACTTAGACATCTGAATTCATCACATTCAATGAATGTCGTACTATGAAGAACTGCCCTGCATGCTATCTCCTCTCTTGTCGTGCTTTACCATTTTTTAAATTATTCCCTCCCATTGCTGCTACTTTGTGAAGATGAAATCCACACAGTTCAGACTATTACTTATTTAACCCAAGCACATAGCAATGAATTTTCTTGTTCCTAATAGTGAGGATTTGCCACTTTGATCAAAGAGAACTTAAAAACACTAACAAAAAATATTCTAAAATTACTGATTTTTTCTACTATCCCTTTCTTCCTACAGGGGCTATGTCTCAGCATCCTCCACTCTTGCCCTTGTACAAGATTTAACTAGATATTTTGAATTCTTCCAATTTCAGAAAAAGGCCTCTAATTAAAATAAAACAACGAAAAAAGACCGTCTCTGACAGACAAAATATAGCATCCCATTGCTATTTCTGTCCTGAAAAAGCCAGAAATTATTATAAAACTAGGAAAGGTGCTCAAGCATCTGACAGCCAAAGCTTAGTTTCTCTCAATGGGGTTGGTATTTAATGCTCTACATGGCACTGAAGGGAGAAGATTGTGCAGATTGTTTTCCATTTTCACCGCCCACAGAAGCTACTGAACAGAAAGCCCATTAAATGTGATGCATGCAACCAGTCTTGGTATTGTTGACAGGGAGTGATTTCTTACATCATACACAGATTATGATAGACTTGAATCCAGTACAAGTGGCTTCACCTGCTTAATCTAGCAGCAAATAAAACATCAAAATTATTACTATTTAAACATCGTATTGTTTTCTTAGCATAGTCAAACAAGCTAAATTATCTGATCCCTTTCACCCACACTGCAGCAGTACTGTTTCCCAGCCCCCCCAGGGCTGTGTTTTTCCATTCTGCTCTCACACTGTTGTCCTCACAGTCTTGCACCTGCAAGCTCCAGTACTGCTGCTACAGCAGATTTGCCTAGGGAGTGACCATGACAAGAACGGCCCCTTTCTCCTCTTCTCCAACTGTTTGTCTGTAGCTCCTGGTTTACACCAGGAGACCCAAGAACATGTCTACACAAAGTTTACTGACCAAGTAGCACCCTGCCCTGAGTACAGCACAATCCAGGTAACACTAATAGCATCATGAACAGCAACCTGATGGAGGCCTCGTGAATGGATCCTGATGAAAATTACCTAGTTTCTAATCATACTGATCTGACTGGGATAGGGTTAACTTTCTTCATAGTAGCTTGCATGGCACTGCATTTTGAATTTGTGACTAAAACAATACCGATGACAGATGTTTTAGCTATAACTGAACAAGGCTTTCTCTTTTTCTCCCATTCTTCCTACTCATAGTGAGTAGCCTGGGTGTGGGCAAGAAACTGGGAGTGGACACAGCCAGGACATATAAGCTTAACTGGCCAGGGAGACATTCCATACCATGTAACATCATGCTCAGCAGAGAAAGATGGAACAATTTTTCAAATTTGTTCCTCTTCAGGCATTAAACTGCTTGTCTATAGCTCACACTTCCCTCCCAGTTATCTGGTCTGTCATTCCTATGACATTTACAGTCTTCATTAAATAAATAAATAAATAGGAAATTCAAACTTCCAGACACACACATTGTTGTTGACTGAGAAGGATACAGACACCTAGAAGGAAGCGAACAGCTCTGTAGCAACATTGTACAGCAATCACAACATTGACAAGGTAATCAACAAACACAGAATCAAGCTAGACAGCAAGAGCAATATACCACCTATAATATGCATAGAGGGCATAAATATTTTTAAATTATGTAGAATTATTTGTCAAATTCATTTCTACAACAAGTATTTTGGAATACAAATTAGGCCAACTTGTTTGTTCCTTATAATTCAGGTAACGAGTGCAAAGTTATACACAATAAATGAAAAGATTTGTGGAGCCAGAAGAACTGTATAATCCATTAAACAAAGAAAAATGAGGTCTGAGAACAGTCATGAAAAAGCTAAGCACGCTTTACATACTTCAACTGTCTATTTGTATATTGTGTTCATTAGAAGATGACTCATACAGCATCTAACCATCCTGACAAATAATTCTGGCAGTGGAAGCTCAATGTCTGTCTGTGTGATCACATAACAGCTTGATTTTTCCTTACATTAGGACTTGTTTCTAAATACCACATTAAAACATCCTTGCTATTTTGACACCCTAGAAACACATGAAACTTTGCTTTTTCCAAACAAACATTTATTATGACTAACATGAAATAAAATTCCTGTCTTGCATTATACCAGAGCGGGTTTATGTCCATTTTATGCCAAAACACACAGCCATGAACTTAACACACAGTGATGTTCCAACCGATAATCCTTTAAACAGAATCCCAGTGCAAGACTGTTGATCTAGATCTTCACAAACTTCTTCACCAGACATTTCTATTTTTATCAGGGAAAAAATATTAATACTGATCATGCCGTTTTCTAAAGCAGAAAGTTGAAAGGCAGAAAAGGAAAAATTCAAGGGAATGCTACACACTGTGCAACAACTGACGGAAATTATACTGTGAAAATCCCTTCTTCCAGGGTGGCTACCTAGGGCTACCTTACATGCTAGAGGAACAATGGAAGATTGGGACATTGCTTGAGATACGTAAGTGTAAGGAACTCTACCCTAGGGAAGGTAGAGATGGGGGAAGAATGTTGCTACTGAGACTAGCACCCTGCACTCTGAAAAACAGGAGTTTAAACTCATCTCTTCTGAGGCTACAAACTACGAGCTAATGCAGTGGAACAGCTAGGAATATTTTTTTGTTTTACCCTTCAGTAGAAAAAGATGGCTTTAAAAATGCAGAGAGAAGAAAAGCTGTCATGTTTTAGCATTCTTATTTATTACTTATATAGCACTATATAAAGTCACTTTATAGGCTTTAGTAACACATACCAAGACTAAGTCTTCCCCTGAAGTGTCTTACTGTTTCCTTCAAGTGAATGTGATTTAGACATCTATAGTATTGGATAGAAGAGATGCGGTAAATAGAGTTGCAGAAGACAAGCTGCTTGCAGTTAAGTGAAAAGATTCATGGAGTAAGAGTCCATGGGGAGGAGAGAGAAATGGCTCTTACCAAAATTCTATGATGGTATTAAACGAAGAACAATTAGAAAGAGAGAATCAGATCAAGTCTGTGCCATGGCAAAAGGATGGGCCACACAACTCAGGGCCAGCACAAGAAATTGCATAAATACAAAAATCATGACAAAAATAAGTGTGCAATGAGCAATAGATGTTACATGGTACTACTTTTTTTTTTTTTTTTTTCTTTTTTAAACTTAAAACATCGTGCTACATGATCTCATGTGGCTCCAGGGATCGGCAAATATAAGATAGGTCAACATGATCACTGAGAGCATTAAAAAAATGTTAGAGAGGTTTTCCCAGCAGTGTGATTTTTTTTAGAGCATTCCCATATGTGGTATTAGAGCTTTAACTATACTGCATTTTTGAACATTCATCAGAACCAGCAAGAGGCGGGAGTGATGCACTGTCACGATGTACATTATGGCACTAAGAAACCAGTATTGTCACTTTAAAACAAAAAAAAAAAAGAAAAAAAAAAAAAAGAAAAACTATTGGATTCAGTACATACCTTAAAGATTGCTCTACTGTATTTTATTCTTTTGGCCTGATTGTATTTTGTACTTTAAGCTTTTTGATACTTACCACCAGAGAAACTGAAAGATCCCAAAAGTTTCACTCTCTTCAGGCGAAACTACTTTAACTAAAGGACTGCAGAGTCAAAGTAAATCCAGACTTACTAAAAAGAAAATTATCAACAGAAAGAATGAAACAGCCAGGACTTCCGGATATTCAAAAAAAAGAAAAAGTCCACACACACAGCAGCTCCTGACCACACTTTTTGCCCATGTGAAGTAAAAATAATACTTGAATAATAAAACTATGGAATGATTCAAATTAAATCATATTTAATTTCATTCTGAATGCAACATATTAATATTACAGCATGGTTTTCCCTCTGTAATACTGTGGATTTGCTATACTTGGAGCAATTCCTTCAATATCCAAGTTTCTCCACAAGCATTTCATCTGAGTACCACTAAAAGGTATCATTCAGTTTTCTAGCTTCAGTAGGTGACTCTGAGAAGTCAGAAAGTATAACCAGGATGCAGCAACTCCAGCATTTCCTCTTTAGTTAATTTTCTCAAGCAAGAGAAGTCAAAGACAGTCTTGTCCATATCTTTTAAGTCAAATTTCAAAAGTATGCACGTAGGAAGGTATTTCTGCCTAACACTGTGCAGCATAAATACTGCAGGTAAGTCAAGATCAGAGAGGAATGTATTGCGGTAAATAGCCTTGACCTGCATTTTCAAAATGCTGGCCTGCACCTTTGGTAAGGTTGAAGAATTCTTAAAATGTTTCTTTAAACATAGGAAAAGTTTTAATTATGCATGATTTCTACAATTGTATGATAGTAATGGTCTTATGACATAAGTATGTCATAGCATTTACTAATTATAACTGTAAATGTATGTGCACATCATTCTCCAGCTTGTTTTTTATTTTATTTTTGCCAAATATCCTGAAAAGCATGCAATTTAATCCATCTGTGACTACCCCAAGGTTCCTGAATTTGTTTCCTTTTAGGCAGTTTCAATGATTATCCCTGGACCTAGTCTTACCGTACAGAATTGCATGAGTCACATAATCCAGCTATAAACCAAGCAAATAATTCTGTATGTTTCTGCTGCATTTCTGGCTTTCTTTCCAACTCCACATCACTTCAGGCATCAACAAAAATGTTTTAGTGTTATTCTTTTTAACTTTTCAAGATTAAAAAAAAACATTTATGGTCACATGGTGAATTGGAGTAACTGAGACAGTATTATATTCTCATTTGTCAGTAAACTTGATAACATTTTAAACAAGAATTGGGTGCCAGATGACTGCTCTGCAACTAATTCTGGAACAAATTTCTGTATAATTTACTGAAAGTGCTTTGGAGTTCCTTGCCAGCAAGGCTTTCTAATAAGATATTCATGAGTAATTAGAAATCTATAGACATGATTAAATCTTAATCTACAATCTGCAGGATGAATGTTTAGGCTGAAGCTCAGCAAACTGGCAGAGAACTAAGCTGGAGGTCCCTCTGTAGGTTCAAGAATTTGGCTGGCATTTGTCAAAGCTGAAACTCTGATTTATTTGTGAATTCCTCAGACTGCACTGGTTTCCACTGGACAGATAACTTGTAAAACAGATTGCTAGCTCATTTCCACAGCCATGCACTACAGCCTTGACTACTTGAGTACCAGGATCAAATATTTTACAGAAAGTGGGAACAAATCAGTTATTTAAAATTAAAAATTTGGACTACTATCACAGCTGTTAAATAATGGATTTAATTTGCCTTCTCTTTATTATTTAGAAGAATATTTCCATGATCCATATGTACTACACAAGCTACCCAGTTGGTAGTTCTACTTAGACAAGCAAAGTTCTCGCTAACTTTCATTTTTCCCCCAAAGCAAGAAGTTGTTCTGTAATAATGTCACAGCAATACCATAAAGCTCTGGGAATAGCTGTTTCAGAGCAGCCCAGAAATGGTTACAGCTGTTAGCACAAGGGACCCTGACTGAAGCTACTGAAAATTTCATTTTCTCTTGTTATAAGAAATTTATTTGCTTATGCGACTGCATTTCATAGCGAGGACAAAGCCTCCCAACTTTCTACACGTATAGTAGCCTTCCAGTTCCACAAAATCTATGCACTTGGCACAACAGCGGGAATGTAGTCTAATAACAAGCTACATGTAGGTTAACACTAAAAAAGCATTTAAAGAAACTGCTTCTGCAAATAGCTAGGCAATTGTAACATACATGGCCACTGCTCTGATAAGCAGAGCCACACTGAAAAACATCTCACTTCTGTAATAATTGTCAGCTAAAGATTTCAAAGAGCTTTGGGAAAATATATAAATATACCCATCTTGTTTGAGAGACTCCCAATCACTGTATTTATCACAGAATCACTTTGGTTGGAAAAGCCCCTTAAGATCATCAAATCCAACCATTAACCTAGCACTACCAAGTCTACCATTAAACTGTGTCTGTAAGCACCACATCCACACTTATTTAAAATAACTCCAGGGATGGTGACTCAACTACTTCTCTGGACAGCTCATTCATTCCAATGCTTCACAATCTCTTCAATGAATAATTTTTTCCTGATATCCAACCTAAACCTCCCCTGGCACAACTTGAGACCATCTCCTCGTCCTACTGCTTGCTGCATGGGAGAAGAGACTGACCCACACTCTGCTACAGGCTCCTTTCAGGTACTTGTAGAGAGCCATTAGGTGACCCCTGCCCACCTTATATACTTACTATATAAAATGTGGATATAACACGTATAAACAGCCAATTAAAGTTTTCCTAAACAAAGGAAAATTATTTTGCTAGATTAACTCATGAATCTTTTGGGATGTAGAATGTCTTCACAGAGGAAATAAATCTGAATATACTAAGAAAGTAAATGAATGTAAATTTGTGAAGATCCTCCTAATATGTATAATAGAAAAAAATAGCCAGCAAATTTTAATCAACATGGTTTCTCAATTAATATTCATTCCCCAAATTAACTGGATCACAAATTTCAATATTCCCAATTAGTCTTTCTCCATTGCAAATGTCAAGCAATCAAAAATTGACAAATATAAGAATTCAGATGGATTGTGTACCCCCAATTTATGTACAACCATTAAGAAACAGTCTAATAATAAAATCATACAGTAGAGCTTTCAACAGGAGCCACTGTCTCTTCAGCTCTGCAAGTGACTCACTGAAACTCTTTCCGAGAAAGCTCAGAGATCCTCTGTGATGCTACATGAGGTAGCAAACATGAACTTCTTGTTAGCGATGAGTAATGCCATTTAAATTTCCTGTTTATACACTGGGGATGTGGGGGTACATTTCTAGACATGAGGAAAGCACACCTGAAGCTGAAGTAGTAAGTGCAGTTTTCTGAACACAATAAGCACTACACAATCTGAATTGCACTATAAACCCAAACTTATGTCTTAAAATGTGCAACCAAATTTGGTGATTTTTTTCTGACCTTAATCTCTGTCAGTTCCCCATCTGTAAAACAGAGATAATACCACTTCCCTCACTGGAGCTTTGTGGAGATAAATTTAATTTAAAACCTGTGAAGCACTTGGATACTGTAGTGATGAGCATCATAGAAAAGCCTATGAGGAAATTAATAATTCTGACTTCTGAGCTGGGTCTGAATGATGTGATGTAAATAATGCTTAAGGCCACACATCAAACAGTAAGGACAAAACAACATCTTAAATAGCCGCTCATTAATTGAGTACTGTCCATATCATGTACTGAGTAAGGAAGAAGTCTCCTGGAAAAGTACTATAAGATTTTGCAGTTAAAGAGTTTATCATAATGCATATGCATAACAGAAGCTGAATTTAGGTTGCAATGCCAACTTTAATGCTAACACCCTCTTCTCTCAACTACTTGCTTTTGCATTCTTAATCATATTCTTTCTGTGCTGTTTGTATGTGTAACATTTATATACAAAGAAAGAAATATGATCTCATTGTGAATCTCTCTGATTTACATGCAGAAGTGGTAATGAACAAAGCTTGGTTAAAAACATTTCCATTAGAAAAATAAAATACCGAGCTTGCCTAGGCTTGGTAAATTCAGCAAGGCTTTCTCTGAGCTTTCTCTTGAATTGCTTGGAATGGTCCAAGTGCTGCTTCTGTTAACACCTATTATGTATTAGCATAAGAGACTGGGGAGAGGAAGACATGTTGGGGGACTGTCCTTTCAATTTTTATCAAAGGCATTCCATTTTTAATCTCAACAACAACAGTAACTGACATGTTCCCTTTGCTAGTTCCTGTGAACATAGGCAGATATTAAGCCAGAAGCATACATGGGAGTCAAGGAAAAATGGTATTGCTCCAGTATGCTCTGCAGTGCCTTCTTTCTCCCTCTAGAAATCCCCTTGCACCTTGCAGGTGAAAGGTGATAAAGACTTTTAAGATGTATATGCAAGTTTGATAGTTGGACCAGATGATCTTGAAGGTCTTTTCCAACCTTAATGATTCTATGGTTCTAAGTCCCTTTCCAATGGCAACCCTCTTTCAGTGCCTCCCTCTCCAGACTGCACATGCACGCTCTCAAGGCATCAAAAAGAATTGCAACAGCACCCTGACATCACTTGTGTGGAAGTTCTGCACAAACAGTCCTGTCATCTGAGTCATGACAGTAGATTCTAGAAAGCTGGATAGTTTCCAGTCCTAATTTCTTTGAGATGACATGCAAGTTGCTCATCAAAAGTGAGAAGAGTTACACCCAGAAGACAGAAGACCAGAACCAGATCCTACATCAGTTTAAGGAGTACTTGAGCTCTAAAACAGCATAATGTGCTTCAAATTACAATGAATTTTGTGGATATTCAATAATTTGAAAGTCATCACATATTTATTGTTCATTTGACAAGAAAAATAAAATGTGCAAAAAACAGATTTCTCAGAGACTATTTGTCCAAATATTTAAGAAAATAATTAAGAAAATAACATTCTCATTTACTAACCTCATGTGTAAAACTGTCAGCGGTCTTGAATATCTGCTGGACCAAAGAAGTGAAATCTATTATATTCTAGCTAGAATATGTCTTCAGAGAATACTTGGAAGACATTCTTTGTTCAAATCAACAATGTTTCACTACACTTTGTCAACAGATCTTACATATATAAAGCAATGTTTACAGTAATATCAAACCATAAGATGTTGTACCTGGAATATTCCATCTTCTCAAAAGGCCAACAGAAAGCTAAGGTTTTTTTAAATATTTAATTAGGAGTAAAATCAAATTTACATAGTGATATGCCACATTTTCAGCTAGTGATGAAGACAAACATCTCTGCATATTATCAGTACTTGAAAGTGTAGTCATTTCTATTTCACTTTGCTTACAGAATGTCTCAAGAGATTTTCACACTATTGTGCATCATTTCAGATGCTTCTGCTAGTTTTTTTATTTAACTGGTTCATTGTTGATGTAAGTTGGGACATTACAGTTTCGGCAGTAAAATATTTGGTACTTGACCAAAGTTTGAGATATGCTCTAAAATAATTGTATTTGCCTTTAGCAAACATTTTATTTGAGTTTTGAACAAAACTGCTGATGGTAGCTGATGAAAATTACTCCAGCTTGAAATGCACTGACAGATGTGCTATCTAGCAAGGGATTTCCCTGGAAATTTTCTAATTTTCTTTCACTAATTTAGAAAACGTTCATTTAAAATCTGTTAGAATGTACTGAAGTACGGGGTCACACAATATCTAGTCATGGGAAGAGAGATAAAATGTAGCTAAGAAAACTAAGCTCCAGCAGCTTGAAATTCATCCAGAAACCAGGAGTCTTTTTAATGATTTTACATTTTCTAGCAAACAAACTGTAAAACCTACAATTTAATCACAGAATTAATAAAATGCACATGCATTCTTCACTTTATGAGCTTCTGGAAAACAGAGGAAAGGAAAAAAATCCACAGAAAGCTTTCTCATTTTTTCTGTTGAAGATGTACTTAATTGCTAAGAAACAAATTAAAGCAAACGGCAACAAAAACACGAGCACACAAACACTGCATAAAAAAAAGCACTACAAAGATATTAACATCTCCAATCTGTTATATTAAACCAAACAACATATTTCAAGGTTATGACTTGCAGGAACTTTAAAAGTTCCCACACTGATATAGTTGCTTGTCAGGCATTCTGGTTTCTATAAAGTCAAAATGGTATCTCATATATATATATATATATATGTGTATATATATATATATATATATATATATATATATATATACATGTATGTAAATAAATTATGAAAACTAAGTTGATATCATGGGAAGAAAAAAAAAAAAAAGCCACCAAAAATCCCTCTCCTTCAATGTTTGGTCAGCTACTATTTTTTTTTATTATTTTTTTTTATTTCCCAACAGCAATATAACCAACTGGCCTGTGCATTTCCTTCTGCCTCCCCAGCATTAGAAGATCAGCAAGTCAAAGGTGCAGAGGGAAGTAGTAATTATTTTTATTAGACCAACGGCTATAAAAACTTGAAATGCAGGCCAGAGAGGATCCCTGTCCAGCCTCAGGACAAAAGTGACACTCAAACATGCTAGCCATGACTTTGGACAGCTGAAGCTCCAGGGATGACAATTCCACAACCAGTCCTGGCAATCTATTCTTCAGCATGAAAAAAAGGTAGGTTATGAGTGAGGAAAAAAAAATCGTTAGGTTTCTACCAATAACATCACGAGCCTTATATGGAGCCACAGGCTCTTACATTAGATAAATATTACTCTCTCAACTTGTTAGATGGCATCTCACCACAGAAATGCTTCCTAAGAATCATCAGAAACATGGAAGGCTGCATTTTTCCCATCCTTCTCCCATCTCTTTGCATTGCTTCAATGCATGATTAGCACAAGCAAAGCATATTCCAACAAGTGTGCTGAAGAAAGTTCCTTTCATAAAGTTGTACTAAAATTCTCCCAGCTTGCCTATTACAATAATGTTAGAAACCTTTCTTTGAAGTAGAAACAGGTAAACGAGCTCTTATTTTACTATATGAGTAAACTAGATGCTTGTACACATGGACATATATCAATACATGCTGATTTCCAGACACATCATTCTGTTTCCTATATCAGTTATATCTTCAAAATTGTAAGCTTTGCAAATTAATGAAGTTTAATAAGTGATCACTTCCAAGAAAAGTTTTCCTTTGATAAGGTAAGTTTTATCAAATTATTCTTATTCTTGTGTTATCTGAAGCAATTCTATCAAGCCTGAGTTAATCCAGGTTACTTAGTATTAATCTTGATAATTAATTTTTATTTTAATATATGCTTATTAACTTTTCATTGCAAAAGTTGAGTGAAGCAACCTTCTAGCAACCCAACATGCTCTCTGTGCAATCCCTTTTGATCTGTTCAACAGCCCTCAAATGAATGATACAACATAAAAATTCACTTTCCAGTATCTTACTGGAATAGCATCAAAGCACAGAAACCCACATCCACAAAACTGAATATTTCCAGAATACAATAGAAAAAATGATTGAAATACTTGGAGATTTTGCTTTGTTGTTCTTGCTTGCACATAAAATCCTCTTTTAATGCATCTCAGTAAATGGAAAGAGAAACAAATACTACCTAGCAACATGCAGGAAAAGATCCTCAGTCTACATGCAGCAGGTATGTTCCAGACTGTGACTGACCCATATGGTAACTTTAAAGAATGAATCTTTGGTCTTTATCCTTTAAGATGTAGAACTGATATTTTGTAATTCCTTGTTTTAACTGAAGAGAATATACAGGTTGCTATAGCAATGGCTAATCTGTATTCCTGCATTTGAATATTTTACTCAGAATGCTCACTTCTGCAAAGTACTTTTATATGCATCTCTGTAGAACGTAGAGCACTGGATACTACATCTCTAGATTTGCTCAGGTGCAGCTCCCCAGTTTGTGCCTGTGCCCTCACATTTTCAGGGAAGTATGCTTTTGGAATCTTTGCATTACAGATAAAGAAGCTACTCTGCAGAATTAGCAATTTGGGATGAGAAAGATAAGATGAAAGAGTCACATCATCTCACAAGAAGTCCCTGAAGCTATTGCATCTCTTGAAATGTGATTTGAAACTCAAAATCAGTGCAGGGAGCAGCTACTTCTGCTGTGCGGCCACATCCCCCTACTTGCAGTTCTGTGCATAGGGGCAACAGGACCAAAGAACACAATACCTCCACGTGGGGAGAGTTCATCCTGAAAGGCACAGTGAGGGAACCGCGATGGAGTCTGCTCTCTTCAGTTGGATGGGGAGGTTAATAGTGGGCATGGTATTTTTTTTCCCCCACTTGCTACATGTCCATAAAGAAAGTCCGGCTAAAATTTATAGAAGAGCTTTTTATTTAAAGAAGTAGTATGTATGATGAATTATCTGGAGAACAGTACTTTATGGGAGAATTCTGAAGACAGAAACCAGAGCACATTATTAGTATGGCATTCATTTTGCTAACATTAGATGCACATATATATATAATATATATATGTACACACACACACATATATATATACATGTATATACACACACACACACGCCTATGACCCACTCAACAACAGAAAGAAAAGTAGTTTTATTGCCCAGATTTTGCCATTCTTTCTATGTTGTATGAAAAATCAGCAGAACTTGTCTCCCCTGCTAGTTACACTCCCCCTTATCTTTTCCATACATTTATATTCCCTATCCCTACTGAACATAAACACACAAATACTCAAACATTTATTGGGTACATAGGAAGCAAGCCAAGGCACCAGAAGCCAGAGCTATTATTTTCTCAAGTTCAGAATGTAGAATTTACCCACCCTGATGCAGGGTGTTCAGGGAAAAGACAGGAGAGAGCAGGATGATAGATGAATCTGGACTGAGCAATCCTTTATTCTGTAAATAGATCTTGCTAATACAGTAGCATATGAACGATCAGCTCTTCCCCAGGGGCAACCCTGTCCCTCAATGGGTATGGAATCTAACATGACAAATATTGATTTCCCCAGAGGAATTTGTTTTCCAAACACAAGTGAACTATTATCTCAAATCAACAATCAAACCTCAGCAGCAGTTTGCATTTAAAGATGTTTAAAATATAACTGTAGTGTACATAATGTAACCAGGTAAGCCTAAATGCGATATGTATTTGCATACAATTCTTGGAAGTATAAGAGATAAGTACTGCAATACTTAATTATTTGTGAATCAACACTGTTTTTAAGTTAACTGCTAGGTGTATTTTGGTGTCATTTATTAAATGCACAATCCAGTGCCTTTTCAACTTGAAGGAAAATTCCAATAACACCGGAATCAACAGACGTGTTCTAATAAATCCTGTTTATCCATCAATATAGCAGACCTAGTCTCTTCTGCTGTAGTTTAGTGCCGCTTCAGTTATACAAATTTAAACTAGGTAAATTATACATAATTTATTTTACTATTTGAGATAATTTAGAGTCTCTCTGCAGTCATTGGTATGGCTTCACTGGATGTGAGACTACTATTTGACTCCTATTTAACTGATATTTGTAAAATAAATTTCCCCAAACTTCAAGAGGAAAATAGTGGATTATAAATGGATATACTTATTCTATTCAAGAATACCTATTTGAGATTTATCTTATTCTTTTACCATGAGCATATCAACACAATAACATGAAATGACATGGAAACTGGAAAATTAAATTCTTATGTGGTATATATAGCTTTCTCACATTCCTCATATGAATAAAGGGCATCAATTAATCCCCCTTTAATTTAGTCCATTAACTCATTGTCTATTTGCACAGTTTGTCTGAACTGCCTATTCAGTAGTACCCTTAAGATGATACTAATTAATTTTCTATATCATCTGATGCACCTTCAGCAGTATATATACTACATGCTCACTGCTGGAGCTATCACATTATTTCTGCTATAAAACTAATGTATAATGTAAGAAAACCAAGACCAAACCAAAACTATTTTTTCTGTTCATAAGTATCAGTTGGGGAAAAAAAAAAAAAAAAATGAAACAAATGCTTAATGTCATCAAATGTCCTTTTGTACCATGAAGACCCAAGAACAGTTTCTTCTCAGGCAATTCAAGTAAGATTAGTATGATGGTGATGTCATGCTTATCAAGTTTACATCAAACTCACAATCTGGGGATAGTACTTTTTCAATATTTAACCTGTCTATCAAATTCTACCTCAAAAATATCTATTCCAGACTGATTTATTTTTTTTAATCTAACACAAGAAACATTAATTAGTGTTTATCACATGAATCAGGTATTACATTCTTCTGTCTTCTGAAAAATTATAAATAAATTACTGGATTTATCTATAGTGTCAAAAATACTTCAGACAAATTATAATACTTTCCTTAAACTATACATCCTCAAAGTAAACTCCATTCATCTATCATAATCAAATATAGACTCTAAAGCAGAAACAAGCTAGATTAATTTCCCTGGCCAATAAAATCTGCTTTTCCTGTGGAATACAAATGGATATTTTCTCTAAGCATTGGAAAATCTTTCCACCAGGGCAAATATTATACAAATTTTCATATGGTTGTTTCTGAACTATGAACATGGAGATTCAGCATCCATCTCAGCTCCACTGAGCATAATTTCTGTTTCAAAGACTGAAACCATTTATGGAATTCTACGATATTCTAGTACTTAACAATACCAACATGTAGCAACCCCAGTGGGGAAAAGAACAAGGACAGGAAGAAGACAGGAAGAGAAGAAAAAGGAATAAAAAGAAAATGAGAGGAGAAAAGAGAGAAGGAAAATAAATGACAAAAAGAAAAAAGAAAAAAAAAAAAAAAGGGAATAGCACAGTTCTTGAAAGATCATTTAGAAAATATTGCCTATTTTTCCTTTCCCAGCACTGTAAGTAAAAATTCAGATGCTAGAAACAGAACTACCCATGACACAAAGGAACAAAAGCTGAGAATAAGTCACTAAATTAAGCAATTATGTAAACTTGAATGATTAAAGTGTGAACTGTTCATCATAAAAGTCAGTTGAGAACAGGTGATTCAGAGAGTGGAAAGTTGGAGATTAGTTAAGAATATCTTGCAAGCTAACAAAGCTAACTCAGCATATGGAAATTTGGCCAAACTGATTTAAATAAATAAATAAATATGCTAACTTAGTTTAGATACGCAGTGAAAGATACATAATGAACGGAAGAAAGTAAAGCATTTCCAGCAATATCAGGACTAAGAAACTGCATAGCTGATCAGGGAAAAAAATGAAAATTTGGAGAAAAAAATGTCTAGCAGATTTAAGTACTAAGAAAGATCACATCAAAAACACAGCATTTATAAATATGTTCTGTATATCTACACAGTTTATGGAAAATGTATTAAGATCAATAATAATATAGGAAAAGCAGAAATATTGAAAAAAATTAGTCTTCAGAAAAAAGCTAGCTGATAGAGTGTGAAGTGCTTTCTACAGCAACAATAGTTAGAGAGGGGCAACTAAATAACAGCTGCTGAAATTAAACAGATCTGATTAACCTGCACCCTAAAATTTTGACACAAAAATTGGTCTCAAATTTGTGGTGCTTGGTGCTAGCCAAGCAGCATCAAAACTGTCCAAAAATAAGATTACACTGCTAAACTTTGAAAAACAGACAAACCAATAAAATCCACAAAGTGGAAGTCAGGTAATGACAGGTAATGATGCTCTTGTTGGCCTGACATCAGCTAATGGCAAAATACTTAAATCACTGACATACGACTTAGCTAACCTTATTTCCCATAAATACATATTGACCAGCATTAATTGTACTTTATTTTAATTTCTTATTAGCAATCTGGAACCTAGCTTTCATTTCGTTTGTTTTGTTGTTTTAAATGTATTTGAAAGCTTGACTGATAAAAAGGCTGCATCTTCAAAATAATACATTTCTACAGAACAAAATTTTCAATGAGAAATTAGACTTAAATGAAGTTACCATGAAATTTACAGAATTAACTCAAAAAAAAAAAAAAATGAAAAAACAGTAATATACATCATTAAATGATGGTAAATAAGAAACATCTGGTTTTAGCTGAACACTGCAGAACTTGGCTCTTAATTCCATAATTAACATTTCTACTGGTAATTTGAAATAAAATTTAAATAATTACAGAATTACAGATAAGGTTTGTATACAACAGACATGAAGAATGCTCTAAAATACAGGAAGACACAAATACTAAGTGGGGTCCACTGGGAAAGCTGAGCAAAGAGGAGTAGAGGCTGGACTCAACATCAAGTTCAACAGAAGTATGCTGTTGTATTTATTTATTAGGAAACTATGTTGAGAATCAGTAGCTTAGAGGAAACCTAGAGTCAAGAGAATTAATCACACAGATGTTGCAGCAAAGATCAACATCATCACTGGATGTACATACAGGGAAATCCCAAGCAAACAATCAGATGTTAAACTGCTTTCTGTACTTGGCTCCGGTACAGCAACAGCTGGAGCAGTGCCCCATTCCAGGATTTATAATTTTTTTAATCAGGTGGATATGTTAGAAAACATTCAGGGCAGAGACAAATACAACCAATCAATTAGAAAACATTGCATTGCAAAAGGCCACAGAACTCCATCTATCTCGCTTATTGAAGAGAAGCTTGAGGAGTGACTTGAGTGTAAAAGCAGCTACAAGCTGCATACAATTCCTAATATACAACTCCAAAATCTAGGAAGACTTATGTATAAAAACTTCTAACAATGGAATTTTATTAATAAGATCAGATTAGAAATTAGGTACATTTTGTTTGCTATTCCTTAAGAATAATTTATTACTTGAATAAATTACTAAGACCAGTATCCAGAGTCACTTCCAACAAATCAAGTTAAGATGTTCTTCTGAAAGATGTAATTCAACTGAATTAATTTGGGAAAGTCATTTGGCCTTGTCCCATGATTGTGGAAGCCAGGCTAGGCTGACCAAACTGGTGCCAGCCTCTCTGAACTGGAAAACAGTGCCTTTAAGCATTCTTTCAGCAGTATATGCCAGGTACACCAATGTTTTGGTGCTTTTTATAGCATGTTAATGATCATTGGGCAAACAGGTATGGTAAGGGACTATGATTAAATGAAGTAATTTGTAATTAAAATTAAACGCAAGTTTAATTTCTGTTACACCTTTGATTCTGTTATGAATGCTAGTCCAGTATTTCCATAATAACTCACATTAATCAACATTATCTCTGCAGCTTTTTAAAATCTTTGTATGCAGCCACTTTTCTCAGTACAAGAAGTCCGCCACCACAAGGAGAAAAACAACAATGTATGTTTACTTATAAAATATAACTTAAAGAGCTTAGGATGACTGTTGGAAGGTTGGTTGGTTGTAATTATACATATGTCTTAATTTGTAATCAGGTATAAAAGTAAATTTTAAAAGCTGATTACAGTGTAAACAGTACATAAAAGTAACTATTTTGTTTTGTAAATAAGAAAACAAAAGTTTGGCTTTTTCTCTCTTCAGTCTCTTCTTCCAACATTATTTTTTGGAACTGGGCAGAGCGTATACCAGAGAAAATAAATAAGGCAGATGGTTTAACGTCTGTATTATCTGGAATTCCATCAATTTACCAACTACTGAATTATTGCTAGGTATGTTACTCACAACCAGTACCAAAAAAAAATTAATTAATCCTTAGAGGGTTGTATAAGCTAGCACATAAAGCAGTGGTCTTTCATCCCCAGTAATATCCATACAACATAGTTCTTCTAAAATTTTGCAAAGATTCAGCTGCTGCTACCAGAGCAAAGCAGTGTTTCTGGAGTATGGAGATTGATTCAGAAAGGTACTTACACACCTTTTGTTTGTTGAAAGACCGTTCCTATTTAAAGACCATTCCTATTTCAGACAACACTTAGATGTGTTGAAACTTCAGATGAATTTCTGAGGTAGGTGAAATAGGAACAGACTAGTGACTCCTAACACACACACAAGCCGTCAAAAAAAAATACCACACTAAAAGACTCCTTCAGAATTTAAAACTGAGCTAATTCTAATCATCACAGAGTTTTGAATAAGAAAATAACTCATAAAATGTCTCACTGACTGAAGTGAACCATTATAATGATCACTCTGTTGTATAAATACTTTTGCTCAGGGTACATCTTCATTTGTTTAAAAGCAGAACTCTTGTTAAAATGCAGCTTACTTTTTAGTACTTTTAAGAGTATAAAAAGGGCTGTCTTGGAGGAGGCTCTGTATTCTTTAGGGATTCAGAAGCAAGTTAAAAAACAATCTCATAGTCATCATCTGGACTCCTGGAAGCAGTCATGTAGACGAAGAGCAGATAGATTAGCAGCCCTTTAGGCAAGGCTTGAAACTTGACCTTATCTATCACAAAGCAGAAATCAAAAACAATAAGAAAAGCTTATGAGTGAGCTCTGTTTAATTTTCTATTTCCACATTACTAACAATTAGAATGATACAATATTTCCTAAGGGAATATATACATTTCTAATCTATGAACTAAAATATTTTTAAATTTAAGCACATCAGACCTGAACTTTGCATCCAGAACTGCATGAGTCCAACCATCAAATGTATTAATTCCCTGTTCATATCATTTATGCATACATTTATCTTTCACCCAAGTTATCCTGAGTCATGTCTGAATTCTTTTTCTATAACGCAGGAAATAGTTATCAACAGATACAGCATTCATCACGTATGTTGTGTTTCTTTTTTTTTTTTTTAATTCCTGTATTTCAAGTGTTATGAGGTGGTGTGTTTTTTTTTGGTTGCTTGCTTGCTTGATTTTTCTCTTTATGTTTTAAGATTTGTGCTCCTGTAAGGAAGGGTAAGTAGACAACACTAACACTGGGAAGTCCTATCTTCCTCTGTAACCTATTAAAAATAGTAATAAAAATTAAGATTAAACCTCCTATGTACGCCTACAAGCAGAATGTAATTTTCAGCAGTGTTTAGTATCCAGTAATTCTCATTAATGATCCTACAGGTGCCCCCCCCCCCAAAAAAAAAAAAAAAAAAAAGCATGGGAATATGATCTGTATTTTAGAGTAGAGCAAGCTAGCAACATAATAGATTTTTAGTATGTTCTTTATGGAAGAGATACACTTGTTTTATCAAAATAAGCAAAACAGAAGCATAAATAGAGGCATGGCTCTTAAAAGAAATCACAGGTCTGCCCAATAATAAAGAATGGCTGAAGAGCAGTTCATCCTTGGCAAACAATTTACCTCTGTCATCCAACCAAGGTCAGTGGCACATCCAGTTAATAGCTACATCAAAGACAGAAGCATAAATTAAGGGAATACTATAACTTCAAGTCAGTTTGGGCAGAAAATGGATGAAGTTTGGAATTTGTAAGTCTCCCCTCAGCCTTTTCAGTTTTTGCATAAAGTTATGTGGTCTTTCAATGTGATAATTTTAATTTTTAGTAATAATTCTCTCAGATTGCTATGAGGAGAGCCCAGGAAATTTTTCTTTCAATTGTATTTTGTTAATCCCAAAATACTGTAGCCAGTAGACCAAGGTCTGTTTTCCTGAACACAGTTAGTATGTTTAACTTTAAGCCTGGAAGTATTCCCACTGAAGTTAATTTGACTACTAATAGTTGTTACTAAATAATAGACGAATTCGTGTTTTTTGTCCTCACAAGCAGATCATTTCCAGTGCTGGAAACATGTGCATGCCCACACACACCCCTGAAGTTTGACTATTACAACTAGTTCTACCAAACCTGATGTTTATACATACATGAAAGTGGTAATTTTATTTGTGTCTTAAATACAAATATTTTTTAAAGCCTCTAGTTTTCTTGGTGGTAGCTGAGCAATGGAAAAGTCATTTAGGAGGGAAGTTCTTCTGAAATTAAACATCCACTTAAAGAATTTAAATGATCTCTTGTACCCAATGGTCAACCTGAAACCCTTAGCGCTGATTTTCTGGCAGCTTGATTTATACATTAGAAGTATTTCTTCTTGGTGGCTTTTGCTGACTTTCAGGAGCCTAACATATGAGCCTTAAGACTATATACTATGGTTCTGTACTGCTACAGCGGCGAACAATTGGCTGAGACAAGGTAATGTGATTTTAAAGCGGTTTGCTCTTACCTACTTTAATAAAATGAAATGTAGTGACAGAAAAATGTGACTGGAATAATATTGAATAATCCTATAGTAAGATGATACTCCTGCCACATGACAAACCTTGTTTCACATCACTTTAGGCTATTGGTTATGCTGTTTGTATACAATTATGGTGACGACGTTTGGTGTTCCCTTCCACATGCCTATGTGCATTTCTCCTGCCTATCTATTCAGATTGGAAACTGACTGGGATCATGCTGCTTTTTCTGTCTGTTTGGGTGAAATGTTGTGACTGTAGGTACCTGTTCAAGTACTTACTACAAGAAAGGTATTTTAAGTAATGTTTATTGACAACAGAGACAAGGGCTTCTTCCTAGATGTAGAACCAACCAATTTCTGTAGCTTGACTTGCAGATAATAAAATTTTTGGTGTAGTTTTTAGTTACCAAAATACATGGCACTTTCCTCAAATAGATGTTTTTAGAAGTTCTGTGAATGGTATGGAATTGAATGAGGTTTCATTTATTTATTTATTTAAATGACAATGGATATGATATAGGAACAGGAAGAAAATGTTGCTACGTTAATCAAAGTTGTCAGCTCTCGTTACTGGAGCACTCTTTGTATCAATTTTTAAAGGGTTTAATAAAACATGGGGACTGTTTCTCCTTTTTCTAGTCTGTAGTCATCTGGCTTCACTGAAGTTAAGAAAGCTACTTTGCATGTAGACCACAATAATGAGAAGAGAACTAAAGATTCTCTCCTGCTGAAGGCTTCAGCACCTGGTAAGCCATTTTTTCCTGGGTTGAAAAAGAAATCAGCGGTAGGTAACAGCCTCTGCTTAAACTTCTTGATGCACCCTTTGCAGCTTCTACTGACTACTGGGCAGCGGTAATCTTCAGTATGAATTTTGGGCCGAATTCCATGTTCATTTATTTTTGTGGATCAGATACAGCTCTAATCTGATTTGCTTGCTTAAGGACTGAGAGGCTAATTTAGTCTCTTGGGTATATTACATATTTTCATTTTGCTATTCTGTACATGCATATTAAAAAGAAGCAGGACTGCTTGATTTTTCATGAAGCTAGGAAATGCAGTGCCGTCCTTTTAAACCTCTGAAGTTTATGTTGTGTACTAAACACATAAGTAGTTCTGCTGGGTTTCCAAGATGCAGTTCTTCCTGGGGTAGGCTGTGGCAACTGCGTAATTAAGACAGCCACACAGTGCAGCAGTTGAGCTTGGGAAACAAGAGTATTGCACTGAATTGAAATGGAAATGATGAAGGTCCACCTTAGCCAACTCAGGCTGTCTGACTACTGTAACTTCAATAAGGAAGGGAACTCAGCAGTTACCATGGAGGAAAACTAAAACTTGTTTTGCTGTGCTTCTCTAAGGGAAGATGTTGAATACAGTCACCCCTGTAAAAATTAGTGCTGACAACTTTGCAGGAAGAAATAGAAAAGTGTTTACAAGAAACATTTTAAAACTAATTAGAATGGAAAGCAGTTTCTAGGTCTGACACAGAAAAGTGGTCTGCTGGACTTTTTTTTTTTTTTCCCTTTTCCCATTTATCAAAGAGATTTTTCATCATATTGCACATCTGCAGCCTTCAGAACAAATTCTGGCAAGAGTACTCAGCGTCACCATGAGAAAGAGCCTTAGATATTTCCCCAGGATAGAAAAAAGCCAACCCCTATCAATTCCCATTTCTCAAACAGAATGATGCCTTTAACACTCTGTAATGAAAGTTTTTATGTGTGAGAGGGATTACCAACATCAGCCTGTATTGTTCTTTGATGTGCCCCAGAAATATTACAGCAGAAGTTACTAAAGAATAAATTGGAGGGACTGAGTAGCCCCACCAGCACAGTTTGTCTCTTCACCATTAGCCAATTTGTATCAGGGTGAATTCCTTCTTTCAACAGGCTTGTTGAGTTTCTTTATGCTTTTCTGTGTTGTCTTTAAAATTCATACGTTAGTGTCGCGTACATCGGTGACTTTTTGTTTTACATTCATGTTTATTATTTCACAATATAATGGTAAGAAGTAAATCAGTAACAAACCGGTATTAGATGCCTCTATACTGCAGAAGAAAACCTTCTCGGTCCTTTAGATGCAAAGGAATGGAAGCTGCATTTCTGAATGCCTCCAAACTGGTAATTGTACAAAAACCACTAGGTCTAAACCTTTTGGTAGCACCTATTGCCAGTTTCTAGAAACATTTGCTATGAATTATGGTTAGATCAGGCACAAGGAAGCCAAGAATTCCACACATTGCAGCGCACATCACTCCCCTGTCCACAGAATTATATATCCATATATACCTATATATCTTTAAAAAAAAAAAAAAAACACATACTGGGCTGAACATACAGATCTGTAATTTCTCTGATTTACTTTAGCAACTTACGTCTCAGGATGGATACATCTAGACCCTTACTCTGAGAAAATAATTATTAACTTGTTCTTTCTTGTCCATCAACCAGCATGCTACTTTTCAATATCACTGTCAAGGTCCCGAGTGGTTCTATGTGCAATTTCTGAAATCCAGACCTGTTCCTTGCATTGCTTACTTTTTACCACCTACTCTGTTCTTGTACTGGAAAATACTGCCATGTTGGTTGACATACATTTTACAAATCTGCTTACCTGCAATGTAGCAAATCCTATTATTGTATATGAGCACAAATTAACTGTGCTACTCCACGCACTGTGACTTCACATACATCAAATATCCTTCTTTCAAGGGACAATGTTGCCCTAGGTCTTTTGCACACTTGAGGTTAAAAACAACAGCCTTTCCCTCGCCCTCCCTTCCCCTCCCCCCCCAAAAAAAAGACCAAACAACAACAAACACTATTTAGCTATTAGCTACTATTTAACTAGTAACTATTTTAGCTATTATCTCTAAGGAGTCATTCACCAGTGCCCTTAAGAAGAATATTAGTCTTACAGGACAGTTTTCTAATCTGTGTGAAGCACGTCTTTTATGTAAGGACCCCAAGACATTCTCTCTCAATTCAAGATAACAGTATTCCAGTGAGGAATCTGGACTTCTATTTATTCACTCTTCATCAGATTTTCAACTCTGCATCCTTTCTTGCCTCCTTCAATGTACAATTAAAAAAAAATAAAAAAATAAAAACCTTTTAAAGCAGCACAGTTGTTCTAATTTATCTGTTGCCATCTCTCCTTTTTAGGATCTAAGCTGCTTTTTTCCCATTCCTATTATTTGATATTCCCCTCCCCCAACATTTAGTGTTATCAAGGCAGGGGAGAAATACTTCATATTACCCTTCTGAATTCTAGTACAAAAGTTGCTCAATATTATATGCAAATACTTCAT
The DNA here is from genome assembly GCF_964035555.1 of Netta rufina. Classification (NCBI taxonomy): domain Eukaryota; kingdom Metazoa; phylum Chordata; class Aves; order Anseriformes; family Anatidae; genus Netta; species Netta rufina. The sequence continues at coordinate 14,866,485 of NC_140133.1, forward strand.
AATATATCTATATACTTCCTTTCAAGCTCCCTAGTCTCAGAGGGAGCAAGGCAAGAGGCTCTCTAAAAACAGTGCATGATACATTGCCATTTCTTGGTGTTCCAAGTAAAACAATGGAAAGGAGAAAGATTTTCACCGTTGTTCATTTTACTGCCAGATTGTTACCCATAAGCCCTCAACAGGCTTATCACCTATGACAAAGCAGAGCTCCATGCATTTACACCCCTTCTCTCCATAGGGCACGCTCCCCCTTCCCCACCTCTCCATCCTGTATCCAGACATCTCTGCACTGCAGCCAGAAGACTACTCCACTACATCTCTTTTCTTACAGTGACACCAGAATCCTGCCACTCTGTGCGGATCACCCATTCTTCTGGCTTGCTTTCCTTTGCTGTGTGCTTTCATGTATCAGTAATTAGAACTGAATTCTTATTGACAACTGCTTTAAAACATGTAGTGGCTCAGGCATCCACGTCAAACTTCCTGAACCAAAAGTTACTTAGTTTAAAACCGGAAGATTCTTATTCCGTAAACTTGTGGTGTCATGGTCAATTGATGACTATTGTAGAACATTACAGTAAAGCATTTATTTTATAAGACAACACCTGCTACACAGATAGCTTGATAGTGCCTAATACAAGAAGCAATAATCAAGAGCACGAATAGGCAATTTATTTTAAATTGTCATTACTTAAACAGTAGACACAGTTCTCCACTGTATATAAAAACTTGCAAGCACAACTGTTTGTATTACAGTAATTTTAGGAGGATATTGGATGCAATTTGTCCATCTCTTAATGAAATTTAACTGCTTGAAATAAGGCCGTACAAGCTGACTCAAGGTTTCTACAAAGCCCAAGCCTGCACAGCCCAGTTCACATCAGCTGCTCTGTGATACGTGGTTAGCATTGAGGCACCAAAATGGATAGGGAGGAAAGGGAGGGAACTGACCCCTTAGCAGTGAATCATTTTCAGACCTGAGAGTCTGAGAATGAGAATTTACCTCCATGACAAACAATTTCTGTTACTGTAAACTCCCAAGCCAGGAAGATACCAATCTTGATTATAAGCTTGCTTGTTTGGGGAAAGAGTTACTATCACCTCCTCTTTAGAAATGGATGAAAAGAAAACAAAGAATCAAGTACTAAACCAAAAACTAGCAGGAAGTCCTTGCCGCATTTTAGAAGTATTCAGATTTTTTTTTTTTTTTTTTTTTTTGAAGAAATCCAATTCTTCAGACTGAGGATTCAGTATTAAATCATTACCAGTATTTTGTAACTGGGGCTACAATTTTTGCTGTAAATAAAACAGATTGCTTCAACTTCCCCTGTTTTCTGAGACTATAATTTAAGAATAAAGTCATTATTTAGAGCGTATTATGAGGTAAATTTTTTAAAATTACAACTCAGAGAGGAACAGATGCTCAGCACTTTATTAATATGGATTAAATGTTTTCACTTCTAAGATAGCTTAGGGTTACTCTTCTGCTCAGCCCCATAACAGAATCGGGTCACCTACTGCATCTCCCAATTTCTTGTTTCCAGAAATATGACAGTCTTACCAATGTGAGTAGACTTGGGTACCACAAAAAGTCTTTTATATTTCACTGTGTGTGTGATGGCCAAGTCATATTAATGTGAAGATAAAATATCACGTGACTGTGTGGGGAACAAAACAAACAAACAAACAAAAACCAGCAAATGGGAGTGTTAGAATAAGAATATTAACCTGCCTTTTGCAATTTCTATATATTTTCAAGACTGAAGAAAAACTGCAATAAAATTTTCTAGAAATACATTTTTAGAGGACATTAAAGATGGTAGATTTCAACATATAGGGTAAAACTCCTTGAAAAATTAAGAGCAAATTAAAAGATTAATAATAATTCTAGAACATTTACTTTAATGGCAACTTTCATCCATATTACAATGTCAAAACCATTCTCTGGAATTGAAGTTAAATCTTGGAGATTTACTGTGAGCAGCCCAAGTAAAAATACCAGACTATCTGGATATTGGAGTACTTCAGTTAATAAATGTTTAATATTAATAATTTCTGGTGTGTCCATTTTAAACTTATATTTCAAAATCTCATTTCTTAAAGATAGCCTAATGCAGGACAGCTCTGATGAAACTCAAAAAGCTCTTACATTACAAGTTGGTCATGTCTATTTCCAAACCAAATCCTCAAAAAAAAAAAAAAAAAAAAAAAAAAGTTAGGAGTTAGGTAAAGTAGTTAGGTAAAATTGCCTTTGATGTCTGCTGAAGGAAAAGTAAGTTTTGTCTGAGTAATTATCATGGTACCAATATACCATGACCCTTTCAGGGACCCTGAAAGGAGTCAGTCCCCAGGAAAAGCCGTTTCTAAGTTCTCCAGAGAACAGAACTACTGAACCAGGAGTCTTTCAACATGAAGGTTCATATTCCCTAGGAAACCACGTGCAAAACCACACAATGTAAATGAAATGCTAAAATGAAATACCAAGTAGTTAGATGTAACTAACATTGATCTTTCTCCTATATCAAATATGGTTGTGTTGTTCCAAAAGAGTACTCCCCAAGTCCTTCTTCTTATATACAAATATTAGTGTCTGATTTGCAAAGTGAAAAAAAATAATATTATACAAGCAATCTAAGTAATTAACACTCATGTTGTTGCAACCTCAAGCTAAAAATAAACCTCCCATCTCACCCCAGGCCCTATTCACAAAAAGGGACTGTGTAGATGCCGTATCATTCATTCATGGTATCCAGCACGAAGTATGGATGAAGCAATTTTGCTTTCCACTACAATTTGCTTGAAAAATTAGGAAAACAATTTCCTAAAACTGAACTGTGCACTTCTGGAAACAGGGAAAAAATAAAACTGCAAAGCTTAACTTGCTATAGGAAAACAACGATTTATCAATTTAAATATGAATTGTTGCTTTTGCAGAAAATAGCTTACACCATGAATGCTAAGAGGCAGCAGCTAATTGAGTGTATATGTTTGTGGGGGGTGAATGTCCAAAATTGAACTTGTAAACTGCCAAGCAGAAGTGTGCTACTTCCTGGTGGTAACTTGTATGAATGACTCACGTAAGTGTCAGTAAGACCCAGACTAAACTGGCATCCAGATCCAGTACAGGGTACTCTGTCTGGACCATGACAGGAACTTCTCCTTCAAGAGAAACCTTTCATCACAAAATGTTAATCATACCAGTATTTTTTGAACAAAATATAGGCACACCAGGAAAACAAACAAAACAACACGCCAACAGAGTAACTAAAGCAAAGGAATAAAATGATAAAATCAAATATTTGCTGAAGGTAACAAAAGCAAATTACGACTTCTGAAAAACCTATTAGGATTCCACACCAGGTTTCTTCTTTAAATGGTTGGAACAATATATTATTATTTTTATGACGTATTTGCAAGCACATGTATATACACACTTATATGTACACTCCTATATGTATTTGGGCCAAGCAGAACATACATGATGGACTGAAAATGAGATATTGGTACTGCTAAGAGAAAGACATGAAAAAAACATTTATAGCAACATTTTAGAAAATCCAGATTAAACTAGTAAACTGAAAACAGACCATTTTCTTGGCTAATGCATATATCCTTTGAGTCTACAGCTACAGCTGATAAAAACAAATTGCAGCACCTATTTCCAAAGAAGCAGACATGAAATCTAATAAGCCTAACCATGAAGCTGAATTGGATAAACTTTCTGTTGATCAGCCAGTACCTTCTTTTTGATTTTCCCCATTGTCTGGCTTCTCAAATCTTAGCAAAAATATTTGTGGGTTCATGTGGCTTAACAGAAAGTGCACATATTTCAAAAACATCACTTCTCATTTTTGCTTATTGGAATGCAAGAAGCAGGGTGGAATAATTTCAGCCAAGTTAACTAAATTTTGAGTCAAGTTAACTACAATTTCAGCACAATTACATGTTAGATTTGGTAAGAATCAGGAACAAAGTGGAGAGACAGTTTTCAGCATCTTGTTCACCTCCCCTTCAAATATATGTTTTCATGTGTAGAAATTAAAATCCCCAAGCCACTGCAACTCTTTTTTAAGATGACACACAAGGATAAAAATGATCGGTAAATGAGCAAGGAGCAAAAAGGCAGACAAACAATCAAAATGTCTGAGGTCATTGCTTATTAACTCCTTTGAGAGGGAGCCAAGTCCAGGAGCAAACTTATGACTGATGCTAGGAAAATAACTTTTAAGATTAAGGGTTCTTTCCTGTACTACTGCATATTTTTCCTGACAGAGGTAAGGCTTTATGGACAGTATATGTATTATGACTCCAAGCAAAACACGGGTGCAAACTCATCTATTACCTTACAAAAATTTAAGACATAAAATTTAGGATCATTGACTGATAATCTTTAAGATCTCCAACCAAAAATACAATTTAGCACAAAACAAAGGAAAGGAGAAGCCTTAGATCAGAAAAGTTGTTCAATTTTAGAAAAGCTCAAGTGCAGGTAGCAATAGCTAAGGTAATCTGCACTTGTCCCTTGAGAGGAAGTTGATGCATGCTGGCTTTTTATCTACAATTTTTTCCTCTTAATTCCACTACCAGGCTATGTGCTTTGTTGTTGTTGTTTTTGTTTGTTTGTTTTTTCTACTCTCTTTTCTAGCTATTAAAAGAAAGAACAGTTGAGAGCAATTCCCCATCAGTCCAGTTAAGTAATCTAAATTCCGAATTCTAATTCTAAAATTTCTGTATCCCTAGGAGCTGCCAGAAGAATCAAACAATACCTCTTGAGGCCAGAACAGGTAGAAATGGAAGACTTAATAACTGCAAGTGTTCAATACGGAGAAAAGAGGAGTGAAAGAAATGCAAGTAGCCCAGACATACACCATGAAACTTCAGAAGTCTCGTTATTTAGTGAGCAATGAAGAGACAGATGTGTAAGTAGCTAGATAGTTTAGGCACTCAGATTCTTCTAAGCAAGCTATTATTTGGGTTATCGGCTATCGTCGACACAATCTAGTTTTAAAATAGTAAGATACAGAACCACTTAAAGGTAAAAGATGAGAAGAAAATTCCCTTGTTGCACTTACAGTCTTACTGAAGCTTACTGAAGATGACCATTAGCATGCTTAATAAAAAAAAATGACAACAATGGGAATTTTGAGGTTATAGTCGAAGTGATATCTACTCAAATACAGACAAAAGCATGTGTCAGAGAGAGGATTTACCATTTGTTTTCAAGAGACACACCTGAACTTCAACCTTAAAAGTAACTTTTTTTTTCCCCCTATGGTTAGCAAGAATTTTTTCCTTTGATCCAAAGAACTAATAAGCGATGCTCTTCCTTAACACAATAACATCTGGCAATAACAATTATATTGATTATCTGATTTCAGCTACATTTGCAGAACAAAGTCACAGGCATGACTGAATAACTCTCACCTCTCTATCACGGTTTATTATGTACTAAGACAATGACCAAACTGAGGGAGGAAGCTTTTTGCTGCTAGTCTTTCAGATATATTTAAATACCACCTAGCTGCTTTTTCTAATAAATGCAGAGTGACTGGATAATTAAGCCTCTCGTTAAATCAGCCTACTGTTTGGGATTTCAGGTCCCGTTTCCATTTTGCCCCTCCCACAAAAGCAGACATAAAAACAAGCTTACTTGAGTAAACTGCTGAATTGCTGCACTGCCAGAAACACTGTGCCTTTTATGACAGCAAAATTCTTCTTAAGGAGACACAAGAGAAATGAGCTTTGATAAATCACCATATTTCAGACCTAATCTGTTTTATAGCTAGAAAGTAGATGAAAAAATGTTTCCAGTGCATAAAAAAAAGCAACCTCCCATTTTTGCTCTTCCACCTTCTCTTCTCTTTTTTTTTTTTTTTTCCTTAATGTGTAAGAAAAGAAATAGAAAAGGAACACACACACAGAGGAATATCTGTAACACCTCTACCTCTCTATAGTTTAGTGCAGGCTCCCAAAGAAAGCAGATCTTTCAGGCAAAATCTAGATAGTTTGACAGTAGCCTACTGGCATGTTGCACTCTAAGAAACTCTACACAGTAAAATTATAATCAATATCAACAAATAAATTCAGCAGCCACATAGGAAAATATGCAAATTGTGTTTGTAATTATCCACTTTTTTCTGAAAAAACAAACATCATTCTATTTTGTAGATTCATTAATGGCAAATTAAACAGATTATTTTTATTACTGTACCACAGTCTGGGCTGTGTGCATTATGTAGCTAAATAACATTGACAAAACTACTACACTGTTAAACAGAAATGCAGAATGTAATTAGTATTCCACTTAGCATATGTAATTACTGGCATACTATAACAAAGAATGAACTGATAAACAAGATTCAGGATATCACCATTTGCCCTCATTTCAATCATTGTATTTCCTAAAAGAAATGGCATCGCTCAAACCAGTTTCTAAATATCTTAACAGAGAAAAATAAACTTGAGATGTTCTGGAAAGAAGGCCGGGGAATGCCACATTGATAACAGCATTGTGTTCCCATGATGCGAATGAATTATTGAAGTCTAGGACATGAGAATGTTCATTGTGTGATGAGGATAGTATTGTGCTTCTAGTAAATTAAGTTGGTTTGTTCTCCTTTCTGTGCATGTGCCTTTTGATTTCAATATATTGTAGCTGAGTATTTAGGTTTTACTTAATTGTTCCACAATGTCATAAAGTGAGGAAAAACAACAAACGTGAACTGTACTGAAAAACAACTCGTGATTGAGTTCATGTTTTATAATATTCTTACTGACTCTAGTAATGTTTTGCCTTGTCTGGCTTTCAAGACAAGTACAAATACTTTACAACAGCGAAGTTTTCAAAACTTTGGTAGTTGGACACAACTCCATTTTTAGTATAACAACAAAAGTACTAACTAGGAGGAACAGCTCTGGAGATGTCCATTGCCTCTTATGTCCCGGACTTTGAGAATGCCCAGTTGAAAATTAAGTTATAATACTGAAGCTAGTAACATGAAGTATAAAATAAAACAGGTTACTCAGAGGATACACTGTCCAAAATAGCACTACATGAATTCTACTGTCTTAAATAATGAATAAAAAATAATAATTAAATCCCTACATCAATACACTTACTTGGATTCCATTTTTACCCCTTTGGGAATATAGAAAAGTGCTACACCACATCCACTGCCCTCTCACAGCCAAGTATTAATATATAGTAAATGAAGATATCATTTTGTAGTGGCTATGTCTTTTCTTTAAACAAAAACAAACAAACAAAGGGACAACTTTTTTGTTGTTGTTCTGATAATGTTAGAGACATTTTACAGAATTCTGCTAATGCTACCATGACACACACCAAATATATTTATGTTTCCTGGTTCTATTTTATTCTCTGCTAAAAGTATTTCCTTAAGCAACACATATGACAGAAAAGACACGTAACTGAACACTTAAACAAGTGAGTACTTGAATGGCTGAAAGACTGCAAATGCATAGAGTTCTGCTATCTTACGTCATAACTGTCTTCAACACAACTCCAAGAGTCAGAATATCAGAATCTAGAAAACCAATGAGCAAGCATTTCAGTATTTTTTTAATGGAATCAAACCATATGTATTCAGATGTTGCTGTTAAATTGGAACCAACAGTTATTGCGAATAAGTACCATCTACCCAATCTCTTCTCTTCATGGGTAAAGCATTTCTCTAAATGTGTGTAAACACATCCCTGAAATAAAGCGACACCCCATTTCCAGAATGCACCACTTAGCATTAAAAATAAAAGCTTTTATCACTGAATAGAAAGCAGAATAAGGTATCACTAAATGAGGAAGCAGAATGGTATAGACAAATACAAGCTAGGCAGTAACCAGAAACATCTACCTTCAGCTACATTCAAAGTGTTTTATTTTCTCCTTAAACAAACTAAAGCCCTACATGATGAATTAATGCCAGGTTTTCCAATTTGAATAACTCAATGTAAAATTAGTTAGAAATTTAGAATCTTTAACCCATCAGTAAAAAACTTTGTATGCAGAATACAGATTTGGGAATGTTCTCTTCCAAAAGGTCAACGTTGTTTTCAGAACTGGAGTTTACCAGTAACACATTTAGAAACGTGGTGGCACAACATTATTAAGCATCACAACACTTTACAATACTAAAGAGGTGTCATGATCCCTTTTTACTGAACAAGGCACAAAAGGATAAATAACATGTCAAAAGTCTTAACAGTGACAAAGCTGGAGACAAAATTTAGATATGACACCCATTTCCTTACCTACTTCTAAGGCAACGCAGTTTCACTTTTATCTTATTTATTTACATGAAAATACAAAGCCTTAGTTTATCTTTGTGCCAAGGAAAATTAAAATATATTAGGAGTACTATGACAGCAGTCTGAAAAATCTTCACTGAACAAGTTCTAGTACACATCAGGCTGGCCCATGAAACTAACTCTTTGTTCTTCTTACACAAATGTATATGGAACCAGAGCTCAGATTAGTATATTTGAAAAGGGGAACTGCAGTGTCCTAGTTTATATTTCATCTAACACCAACTTTGTGCTGCATATAAACCTCAAATATTGTCTAGGTCACAGTGTGGAAGTTTGTAACACCTAAATACTAGATGCCTTTGAAATATTCCAGAAGGAAAACAGATGTATTTTCCAAGAGAAGTAGAACAGCAATTGTTTTGCCTAGAACTTTCATTTTACAACAAAATAGATTAATCTCTGGAGTAATTTCACTCATTAAAGTGGTTTTACATAAATTATGGATTTGTCTGATTACGTTTCACCCAAGCTCTATGACTACCACAATAGTGCTTGTTGACTTTTTAATTAAAAATGCAGGTCCATCAAGCTAGTCAGAAAATGGAAAACCTCCTCAGAAATAATAGTCTCTACAACTGCTATTTCTTGCAAGCCTAAAGCCTGTTTACTACACAGGAGAGCAAACTATAAAAGATTTTTTTCTTTATGCAAGAGCAATGAACAACGAGTAATAAAAGGTATCAATTATTCACATTGCTTCCCAGCAGTTTAGAATTTCAAGAGGGAAAAAAAAAAAAAAAAAAAAAGAAACTAGACTGCTTTTGAGTAAAGAGTAAAAATTATTTGGTGAAATGCAGACATCTCTGAACAGAAAAAAAAAATGCATAAATTTACGATTATTGATTTCGAACCAATTAAAACATAACCAGCTTGTTTTTTTCTAAATTTAAAAATACAGAATTTTTGACGAAGTGTAATTTCCACAATTTAAAACTAAGACCAGAGAAGCTACTAAATGGTAACACCAAGAATGAACTAAACCAGAAACAATTGCCAGAGAGTGAACAGAATGCTAGTGAATCCAATGATACAGGATCACACAAATACCTCCTAAGACAACAGCTGATGAAAGGATACAAGGACAGACCTAACTGTGTCCAACCCAAAACACTGAAATCACATTTCACATAACATATTTTAGAATCAGTATTAAAACCAAACAATTTGGGAAAGAAAACAGAGAATAAAAATAGTGGGTGCCGTCTATTACATTCGAGCAACTGCCATGCCCATGGTAACAGTAGTACACAGATCCCAAATAGGAAAGATGCATTAGCTTTCTAAGCTTCAGAAAGGTAGCCACCCTATCCATCAGGCATTTGACGGATTTCTGTCCATTTTCTGTCTCTTCTTAATAGAATGGACTGAAAAAAATAACCTCCGTTTTTTTCTCTCCCCAAAGTCCTTAAATTATTATATTACAGTGGTTTAGAATATTAACATAACAATGCATTTTCCTAAATAATAAAATATGAAGAAAAGAGAATGCAAGCTTTTCTTTATGGTATTTTCTTAATGAATTCAAGAGGGGAGAAAAGGATATCAAGAGTTTATGAACTGTTTAAACGTAAAGCTAAAGAATTATAGATAAAGTTCCAAACCATTAATCCATTATATACTGTGAATTGGACAACCCCAGTGAGATATCATTTCCAAAAATGAATCAAGCAAAGCCATCAGCAAATAGTTAACACTCTGAACCTCTGAAACTCTCTTTGATTCAATTCAAGCTGCAAACCTCTATGTTTAGAAGCTAATTTACACTGGAATCTGGAATTTAATCATCTCTTCTCATGCATTTGAAAATGGATGACTTTACTTCGCGTAGTCTAAATTAACTTTGAAATTTTGCTACACATAGTAATATAATACCTAGTCAGATATGCTGATTTTACCTTGAAAGAAATTAATTGCTTGATTCTTCCTCTTAATATTATCCTGATGCTGATAAAATTTCCCTAGGCAGTGCTAAGAGATGCTCTGGACTTTGCCCAGATAGGGTAGGACATATGTAAAATTACAGAATGATCATCAAGAATAGAGGAGAGAAACAATTTTTAGACAGGAAAAAAGATGACATGGAAGGAAATAATGTTTTGTTTGAACTCAAGTCTACTGATTTCAAATTAAATCAACTAAAGGCCACTAAAAAAAAAAAAAAGTTGCATTTGGGAAGAGAATGTAATGTTGAATTATTATTTTTTTTTAATTACTTTTAAGTCAATAAAATTTCTACCTGTGCCATTATTCGCATCACACTTACTGCAAGAACACTACCAAAGTGATTAGTTATGGATTTCCAAAAGCACTCTGACAAATCATCCAGAAGAGGAAATTCTGGGAAGTCTAGATGTCTGGGTGGTAAGCAAAGAGGAATGTTTATGATTTCCTCTTCCTCAAGAAAAAAAAAAAATCCACAATCAGTAACAAAGAAAAAAAACTAATCAATATGAAGAGAGTACTCCCATGCTTCAGACTGTATGAAGGCAGATGTGTTTTCTGATAAGAGTCCTCTAGCTCAGGAAGAAAAATGTCAAGTATTAGGCATGATCTAGTTCATTTATTCTTGGTCAGCTTTTGAAGAGAACAGCAAGTTCTTTGATCCTTCTAAGCCACAGTTCTGTCTTTCATAAAATCACTATCCCATCAATACCTCTCTTAATAAAGTTAATAAGTTTGATATTAAAATTAGTTATTTCTAATTAGTATATTAATCATTTAAACCGGCTTATTATCCCCATGTACAGCTCTACCTCTACACAGGAGTGTCTTTCCACAGATCAGGATCTCACAGCAGTGATTTTTAAGGAGAAATTCCCTGAAAGGAAATTCTATACATTTTTTTTAAAATCTAATCGTTTTTCTAGATTAAAAAAAAAAAAAAAAAAAAAGCTGTATAGGGATGGAATTCTTAATTTAATTCTTTGTGACTCTAAGACTCTAAAGTGAGAATTTTTCCAAGTAGTTGAATTACTTGAAATGAGAAAGCAGCTTTCCATATTTTTTTGTCATACTGGAATAACTAAGATGCCATATCTCCATAAAACGGACTGGTCCACGGACTGAAGCAAAGCTTTTCTAACTATTTCTACAGGATACTGGCTTTTTCATCTAAATAGTAAGGACATACCTTGAGGCAAATGCAATGAGCTATGCATTTATTTACAGCATATTCATATTAATATTATCCTCTTCTCACATATTTCTCAGAAATTTGTAATTGAAATGCTGAAGTCTGATAGTGGATTCTTGAATATACATCCCACAAATCACAGCTATGCATTCATACTATCTCCATATAATTTTGATCAATTTTAAACAAAACAACATCTTCACTTTTCCCCTTTCACAAAAAGAACATATTGTTATTTACAGTTCTATAATATTTCCTACTCTTCACAATGCAAAGTACATTAGGCATAACATGCCTTTATTTACAATGGAATAAAAAATGGTAACTAAGCATATCAGATCCTTTGTGATGCAGTTATGTACTCAGTAAGTGAAACAGTAATATCATCTGTACATGAAGAAAACTGCCTAATATTACCATCTTTACAACACAAATTAGTGATTATCTACTACACTAAGATGCTAATCCACTCAAAAACAAAGCACTAAAGAGTATTCCTTACACCTTCATCTTCTCTTTAAATTGCCACAATAAATTGCCATTGCTTACCTATACAACCACTTCTCTTCTGCTTCTTGTGTTTGGCAAACTTGTAGTCAGCACTCAGTTGTTAACAGATCTTGAAAAAAGTGTATTAGGATTTTTTCACAAGCAATTAAGGTCAATTAATGTGCAATACATTTACTCTCGTATACATACTCTATATTTGGTAGCTCAAACTATAGCAAATATTTATCTCACAACCACTTACTACATTTCCTGCTTACTAAGCTAGGCTGAAGACTTCCAGCTGACTATTTGTGTGTTGGGATTTTTATTTTCTAAATTATAGGAAAAACTTAAATGTAATACATTATTCTCATGGATGTATTTATTTAACACATGCAAGCACTTATTTAAAAACAAGCTTCCCTTTTTTTTTTTCGGCCCCAAGCTGCTGTCAAACTGCAAGGTACCAACTTTTCTATGCAAAGAAGACTCAATGGCTCTGAGAAGACAATCTCAGTACACATCCCTCCTGAGTTCCAGCACTGAGATAAATCAGAAGGTTCAACACTCCACAGGAGCAATGCTCCAAGTTGACAACCAAACAGCTGTGCTGATTAAACTTCTGCTCTTCACTCAAAACATTTTATTGCATCATCATTATTCTGCTAACAAGGAAATTACAATCAATTCACTCTGAGCCACGGCCACCAGCAGTTAAGCAGGACAATAAATAACTGAAAAAAAAGTCAAGTTAACCTTTATCATAGAACCATAGAATCATCTCAGTTGGAAAAGACCTTCAAGATTATTAAATCCAGCTATGAACCTGACCTACCAAGTCCCATCACTAAATCACATCCCCTAGTGCCACATTCTATAACAGCAGCATGTAGGAGGAATCCTCAGCACTTGGTTCCAGCCAACATCAGATGTATTAAAGATTACCCTGAACCTTTCTTAAGAAAAGCAGAGTTAATTAGCTTTAACATTACTCAAAACATCAAAATCTATAACCATTCATGCCACTGACAAATTGACCTCTGATTTTGTTATTATTAATAATACAGTAATTATGGTTTTCATGCATACAGCTCTTTTTAGCCATTAACTAAGTAACGTCTAACTTCATTTTAGTACAAATACATTCCTGCCTTCATAAAAAAAAAAAAAAAAGGCAATCTAATGAATCCAAATAAGCCGGTATATGCATATCTAGTTTACAATTAAACAAAAAATGCTTTTAAGGTAATTCTCCAGGAAAAGATTTGCAAACAGAAAACTAAAGAAAAAAAGTTTAAAGGAACAAAGACTGAAAAAAAAATAAAAGGAATATAATTTGTGGAAGAAGTTAGTGACAACATAAGTTCTCAAAAAAAAAAAAAAAAAAAAACCTATGGATATCAGATGCAAAAAAATCAAAAATGAGAACTACTTTGGCTTGGCATTTTTTTCAATTTGTAGTTGGCAACTCACATAAAATGAAAGGGTAATCTGAAAGATTTATTTCCAAAATGGATACCTACCCCACAGCCTCTTCAGTATGCAGAAAATGAGCTTTGTAAGTATAACAACAAAAATGATTAATGACCCTTGACATTAGAATTTAAAATGTCCTTCATGCAAATACATTGGTTCCTCGATTCTGTTGTAACACAATAGCAAGGAGATATTAGAATTGCAAAACTGTACGGGAAAAAAAAAAAAAAAAAAAAGAAGATGCACCGAAGTTACACAATGAAGTAGTTTCATTGTGGTACTGAGAGAATTATGAAATGAATACAAGATAACACTGATAGACAAGTCTAGCAAGCCTTTTCCCTTCAAAGTATCCATTCACTTAAATTGCCCTCACTGGAAAAATAAAAAAATAAAAATAAATTAAAAAAAAAAAAAGTGAAATGATTTTAACTGGTCAGTAACAGCTTAAGTAGCAGGAAATAAACATTAATTTTATTGAGCAAATTAGAGGTTTCTTCTTAAAGGGAAGTTGTCTTAAGTTGTCAAAGGAAAATGACAACTTTCATAAATCCAATTAGATTTTTGAAAACCTGAGCAACAGAATTCCCATATATATATTAAAAAAAAAAAAAAGATGTGAACATTTAATCTGAAAAGTTCTTTGCCCTTCAGTATTTTTAGAAAAAATGTGGCTGTACTCCATTACTATAGCACAAGTGAAAGTTGAAAATAATTAACTAGAGATATAAACATGAAACAAGTATTCCCTTTTGCTTCATTTCCACAAAGAAAAATGAAACTGAGCTTAAGAATCAGATAACAATATGTCTCATACTTAAAGCTATGTACATACTGAGAACTAGCCCAAAATTAGCTAGTATATCTAAACCATGAAATAGGCTGCATAGGGGAAGATCAAATGACCCTTAAACTTCAGTTTAACTGTATTTTACACAAGACAAATGGCAAAAGCAAAACAATTTGCTCTGTAGAATTCACACAAGGAAATTCTATTTGCATAAGGATAAAATGTGTTCTTATAATACTTTGTGGTATTTGTGTTAACTGTTATATCAAGAGGCCAAAATGAAAGAAAAAAAATAAAACAAACACTGAAACATCTTGAAAATCAGGACCTACTGTCGTAAAAAATTTTTCTGAAGAACAATAAAAGAGGTTCCAAATTGAACTTCATCAAAAAAGAATGCAATTGTTATTTGCTCTAGTGCTAAAATGTAAATGGCCAAAGAAATGCGACATAAAGCTTCTGAAATTACTACTTGTAAATCAGAGAGATAACCTTTAATGTGTTCTTTGCTGAATATTTGCCTACAGCAAGTACCAGAACACCAGTCACCTTCTAATTTTTTAGAAATTTAGGAATTAGGGTTTGGAAAATACTGTTAAAATTCCTAGCTATGATCTGCAATTCCCTTTGAACAGAAAAAGAAATCTGAAGAAATTAAGAACTGGATAAAACAAAGTCAATATTGAAAAGCCTGAAAGCTGTAAAAGAAGAAAATTCCAGACAGGGATATTCTCAATATAAATAAAGTGAAACAAATAGCAGGAAGAGGTAAAAAAAAAAAAAAAAAAAAATCACAGATAAAGCTTTCACAGTCCTCACAACAAAATTTTCATAGTCAAAGCTTGCTGTCATATTTCTGGACTACGTGCAGAGAGCTTTAAGGTCTGAAAATGCTCAGACCTCAGAAAAATATTATTTTACATAGGACAGAAAAAGTACTTCCACAGAAGACGACAACCTGAAGAAGCTATGGGCCAGCTAAATTACACATTCCCATCTCTTATTGACTTTTCACTGGTATGCAATCAAAACTGATGCAAAAAATGGGAATATCACAAGAGACTTCCCCTCTGCCAGAAGAGTTGTCTTCAGTTGACGCTTACCTCAGTTCATTTATTTATTGCTACTGAAATGGATGTAGAAAATCATGGAATTCAGTGCCCAGAGCCCACCTAGATGAGATAGTTTTTTGATGTTGTTCAAAAATTTCAGGCAAAAATCCAAGCTAAAGGTCCCAAGCATGTTGCCTTGCTGCACAGCTGCTCTCTGTATCAGCCAGAGTATTCTAAAAATCTATTCAAAAAGGACAGAAATGCCAGTACAATAGATGTTTACAGACAAATCACACTTTGTATGGATTTGTTAATTTATACAACCTGAAGATCACTCTTTGATTAAGACCACTTCAAATGCTTGACTGCGTTCCCTTTGTCCCCATATTCCCGTGTTCCTTCTCATGGTTCAAGCTTGGTTATCCAACAGCACTGTTCATCTCACGTGCCAGAATTTAGCCAGACATAATCTTCGATACACTTATTTACTGTATGGCTCTTTGTTGGTCCTCTGAAACAGCGTAAGTCAGGCAGAACACTTTACAGAGTCTTGAGCCCTTTGTTTCAAAAGCTCACAGGAGGCACAGATACTTCATTTACTAGATGACTGGAGAGCGCAGTGAACCCATCATTGAACAGCTAACATGTATGTCAAGAGACCATACCACTAAAAGCCTAGTTGAGGAAGAAGGATGCGATCTCTACCTTTCTCCAAAAGGAAAAATGTATTTCCTACTTTGTGTATCATTACTGCAATGAGATGCATCTCCAGCCATTGAAATTATAGTAAGTATGGTAAGGAGAGTGACTATCTGTCTTTATAGAAAGGGCCCCAATTCTCCTTTTAACCACACATAACTCTAATAAAACCTGAGTGCACTAACACAGCACATAAAACTTGTCTAACTGGAACATCTTTTATGAAGGCAAGTCCAGTTATCTGTTTGGTGTTCAGTAAGTCATGCCGTCATGAATTAACACAACACAGTCACAGAAAAAAGCTGTCTCCATAGCACTAAAAAGTTAATGCAGCCCTTTTCTGGCCTGCAACACTGAGGGTATCTCTACAGTAGTCCTTCTAAGAAAAAAATGGAAAGGAGCAGAGTACATAACCTCACACACTCCTTTACATGCCACTTTTTTTTTCCCCCCTCTAATGTTTACATCCTGTTGAAGAATACTTCAGCCCTAATACAGCAACCAAACGCTCTCCTTGACACACGACTTCACGGGCTTTCCAAGGTGTGTCCACTGAATCATGTCAGAGTTAAGTCATTGAGTGCCAGTTGCATCGCTTTTTGTTAATCCCTTTGTTCCTTTAGCCCAAGGCTAGTATTTTTTTTGATCAATATAAATCTTTTCTGTCATCTTATTTTTGCTGTCATTCCATGAAGTATTATCTTGCTGAACCAAGATCTTCATTTATTCCTGGTACTGCAGTCCTGTCCCTCATGACAGTTACCCTGTGAATATATCATTATCAATCTCCTTGATCCTCCCACGTTTGTACATAAATTCATCTCTCGGGTATTGACTTCCATAAAGTTGTAAGTCCCACCCCATTAAATGACACCTGCTGCAGCAGAGGCTAACTTAAAGTAGCTCTGTTGAGAGAGATGTTTGTTGTTTACTGTGGTGAAGAGAGTCATCAAGCAACGGTCAAGTGGGGATGCAAGGAGTTCAAATCATGGATCCTGGAAGCTCCGGCTAATATTTCATACGTATGCCAAGTTCTAATACCTAATTCAGCATCATTCTACCCTGGAACACCTCTTACACTTAAATAGAAATACAAATCTTTTGAAGAAAAAACAGATTAAGTTCTTAATTTTATATACGTAGCACACAGTAAACACAGTAGATGAATTTATATGTACAGCTATTAAACATTACACACATTTGTATGCACACAAACATGAAGCTGAATCATTTCAACCTGAAACATCTGAAAATTCAAGTATTTTCTCTGCACTAGTACCCAATATTGAAGTTCTTCACCATTTTTTGATATCAGCTAAACAGAACCCCAGTACGGGGCTTTGGGAGAGTAATGGGCATGACTTTCTGCAAGGGCGTAGTCACCAAGGCAGACTCTTTGCAGTAATAAACTGTAGCAAGGCAACAAGCAAGTTTTATCAGTCTTAATAGTTCACATATTTTTCACTAATTCAAAACACACTCAACATTTGATGACTTCTTCCTTTTCCTTCATTCTTCTCACGTAACTCCAAGGAGGTGACAAAAGGACCGGAGGGAACAGCATGGACCTGCAACAGGATAGTCAGGCTGGATGTCAGGAAAAGGTTCTTCAGCGAGAGGGTGGTTGGGCACTGGACCAGGCTCCCCCAGGGCAGCGGTCATGGCACTGAGCCTGCCAGAGTTCAAGAAGTGTTTGGACAATACTCTCAGACATAGGGTTTGATTTTTGGTGGTCCTGTGTGAAGCCAGCATTTGGACATGTGGGTCCCTTCCAACTCAGGATGTTCTATCATTCTTATTTACTGCTCAGTTATCAAGACAGGGGAAATAGATATTGAGGGTATTTAAATACTAACACTAACCAAAGCGTTCTTTTCTCATGTTACTTTTATTCACTTGTTAATACCACTACGCTTGCATTCTGTTGTCTGCATAACAGGAGCATATATATAAACAAATACATAACCATATTTATGTCTGTATTTACACCAGTGCAAGACAAACTGAAGTATTTATTTCCTTTCATCTCTACCCCAAAGCTGACATTCTGTAACAGTAAACAACATCCTACTCTTTATCATACCATGCTGTGATAACAGCAAAGCAAAGTAACCTCTACAAGGACACCACCTTCTGGGTTTGATAATGAAATCCAATACTACCATTTCAAGCTTTTCATGAGTACCTTCAAACCCAGAATATTCATAATTATCAATCTCACATTAGACTGCTCAGTTCTTGGCCTTGGCTCAGCAACAAACACCACATTGTTGGCATGTACAGCTTATTTTTGGTAGCTTTTCCTACATTTATTCCTTTTATCTCCCAATTATCTCTAATTTTTAAGCAGATAACTGTATTGCCATACCAAATAATAAGGGTAATCACAAGCATAAGCAAACTATACAAGGATACTAACATATGCCCTTATGTATGTGATTTGAACAGCTACAGCCATTCAGTCCAGCTCTTCCTCAGGCCTTCAAGACAACATCAGATAATTGGGACCTCTTCCCACCATCCATATTTTTTTCCCCCCACATTTTGAATATACATATCTGTTCAATCCTAATCAAATTTCTTTCTTTCATTATATTATCTTTTTTCATTATTATTATATAAAACCCCTTTTGATCCTTACATGCAGAGAACTTCATTAACTCCAGGTAATTAAGTACTTAGTCATTGTTTCAGAAGGAAAAGAAACAGTCTGCATCCAGTAGTGATGTAGAGTTTATTAATGGTAAGAAAGCTCCACAGTTTGATTTAGGATACAACAACTATAACAACTCTATAACAACTTATAGCTAAATTAGCAGGTAACTGGACAGCTGAACTATTAAACCTCACTTTCAGAAGTATCTCCTTCACAGTATCAATATTTCTTGTGTGGTTTTATCATATCTCCCATAATTACATTAACTACTACTGAATTATTCTTCATTTTAAACTACATTAGGTCTTCAAATGTTAAAACAATTTATAATTTCCTGCAAATAATGATTGCTAGGTGGTTTTCTTAATTTCCCCCCCAACAAATGACAAAACACCACTTCTGATTCTACCTTGTTCTCATTCTTCTGAAATCTCCTTAGTCAAAAGAGATTAGACAGGCCTGTCCTCCCACAAAGACCATTAAGACTAATTTATCCTGACATGACTGAAAAAATGAGATATAGACACAGACCATACTCTCCCCTCTTTTTTGCTTCTATTACTACAAATTTGTGCATATTTTTCTCATCTTTCCCACAACTGCATGTAACTTGGCAAAGTGTTACTCCTTTATTATAATTCACAGTGTAAAGTATTTTATGTCTTCTTATATGAAGCATACAACACAAAAATAATCTTTGCTTATTGTATAATAATAATGTAAAAATGCACTGTCTGGTACGCTTCATTGCCTAAATGGATTTTAAAAGGCAGATTTTGTTTTTCCTTAGTACAAAAAAAGTCATCATAACTAAACTAAAAATATGTAATGAGAATATCACATTGTTTGTCATCTCATTGATGAACATGGAAGTACCTAACAACCTTTAACACTAAATATTTGTTGTGTTTCTTCTGAAGCTTTAACTGATAAAAAAAATGAAGTTCACTTGTAAAGAGAGACAAAATGGGATTTATTTTATTCAATATTATATATTAGCAAAAAGAAACTGCTGCAGTTCAACAGAATTAGTATGCAAATTCCCAGTAATAACCTGCCACACTGAGAAAATAGTGAATTATGCTGTCCACCAAGCCACATGATTCTTCAGTCTTTGCAGCAAAATTTACACTACAGCATACGTTCAAGAGATACTTTCAGGACAGTGAGTGGACAAAAATATAATTTTATAATTCCTAACATATCATAATTCAATTTTGTCCAATATCTTGTGAAAAGGAAATGTTTCACCTTTATTAAAGGAAATGGTAAAGTCAAACAGTATATTTGTTCTATCAACTGTTGTGGTACCATGATATTCTGGACAACAATAAATATTGAATTTTTTATTTTATTTTATTTTTTTTATTTATTTATTTGAAATTTACAGTTTATGGAGACTGTCATTTAAAAGCTAAACTATCCTATTTGTTACTCAAAGGGCATAATCAGGAGATACCTTAATTATGTTTGACATCTAAACTAAGCAGGAAAACCAACATAAAAGTAATCACTGGTTTAAATGGGAGTTATTTTAACTATAACAGTAACCAAGACAGTTAAGTTATAGTGTTAATAATTCAATGTTGTTTGAAAACCACTCACAGCTGATTTATACAGACTGAAGTAGGAATATGTTATGCTACAGGTGGATGTGAGGTCATAAGAAACCACTTTACAGTCTCCCCAGAAGTACAGTGTCAAAAAGGTCACCTGTGGTAAAGGATCTTTTGGATTAGTCTTTCAAATCAACGCATGAATTAAAGGCAATTTACATATAAATGGGCTAATACTCTGGCTTTGAAATTAGATGAATTTTTAAGAGATTTAAGAAACAGCAGAAAAGGTCAGTTAGGCATTAAGTATACATAATGTGATTTTTTAAAATTGCTTGTCTTGGAACTATATGTTTCTGGTTTATTAATATTTTGTATGCACAGACTGTTCAGCTCAGAAAGGCTACGAGCTAGCTATCTGTGAGGAAATGCAGAAAAGTGATCCAATACTAGGGACATTGAAATTGAAGAAATTATGGTCTAAGACCTAGAAAGTGAGATTTTCTGCATATTAACATATCTTAATGTGTTAATTTTGGTTTTATAAGGCAAAACTAGGATGTTTTATTCAGTGAAAATTATTACAGACTCATAACAGAATCTTAGGGGACTTTTCACTAGCTCTCTCAAACAAATCAAGGTTCCACTATGGAACTATTCCTCCCTCTTTAGACCCTTATGACAAGAATGTTTTACTCATCTGTATATAGGGGATCAGATCCTGCACTGGATTTTAATGGGCCAAACAGCCCAATCACATGCCACAGACAAAGGCAGGGGCTACAAATTAGCCTTTGTTTTAGTGTGAGCATGCTTTTGTGTGTAAACACGCTTTCAGAGTCAGGATTTATTTTTCCTCATCTTCAGAGAAAATCCTTAAATCTACTGTATTATTTAACAAGGACTCTTTATCCTGAGATATTTCTTTATCCTCCTGTCTCTTTCTGTAAAGAAGTCATTACTAACCCCTACTTGCTGCTGTTTTCTCACCATAGTACACTTTGGTGATAATCCTTTACTTTGCAGAATCAGGAAATGACAGTGATATGGGATCCAATGTTACATACAATAAATAATAATAATAACCACCACCTCACTTTTGGATGCATCTATATAGTTGAACAGTGTGTTCAAATTTGCATTCTTGGGATAGCACAGAACTCAAATATATAGTTAAACAATGGATGCTGAAATAAAGTACCTCCAAGACTTGGGCTAGATAGACAAACCATTGCCCTAAAATTCAGTACCACACAGATAGAAACAAACAATATGGTTCAGTCCTGAAGCCCTTTTACTAAAGGAGAACTTCTGCATTCTCAGTATCCATGCCACAGACCTGATATTTTGCACAACTGCCCTTGAGATAGGAAAGGGAAGGATTATTACCAATTATTACCAGGATTTAAAAAAAATATATAGTGTCCAGAAAAAGAAGTACTTAAAATGTGATAGCAAGTAATGACAAGTGACACTGCTGTCCAGGACGGGCTTTTGATGGGACATGAAAAATAGCCAAAGAACTTCCCTATAACAAAAAGTAAAACAAAACAAAACGAACAAACACACAGAAGGATTTCTTGGTATTAAAAAAAAAAAAAAAAAAAAAAAAAGTGAAGAATTATAGCTTATGTTGCACCACAATAATATTCCTTTAGATATCTTATAGTCCTTAATAGAGATAAAACCAGCATGTGTCACAGACATCAACAGTATCGTTCTAAGGAAAGCTTCAAATCCATTTATAGTAAAATTCATAATCCTTCTATACAGTTAAAGAACCACACAATTCTGAAGAGAATATGATTATCTAACTAACCTTTAGGGTAGTTTCCTTACAACACCTCTTCTCTATCATTCCATGCAGCACAAAAATGAATTTTATGTGATATTTATTTTTTTTATTTAAATTGGCCCCTTCCTTTATGAGAAGGAAAAGGAAGTCAGAAGAAGTTTCAACAAATGAGTCTTGCAGCATGTCACAATCAAAACCAATAAAATTTTGTAGTTTGAGTTGATTTCAGAAGATAAAGTTGTATAGATACAATTATCAGGTGCATAAAAGCAATAATGAAGTAATGCTTGGAAAATGGCACAAAAACATATCCACAGTTCATTAATCATAGTGTAAGCAGTAACAATGCTACTAAGGTAACTATTTAGTTAAGTGTCTAAGTAGCCAGTAAAGCGGGTGCCAGATGACTCATGTCCTAAATGTCTACTTTACCAGAATCAGATCTGTTTTAGCTTATACCACATAACACTGCCTTCTCAAGACTCCAAGACAGCTTAGCTTTGTGGGAAGAAAAAAAAAAAAAAAAAAAAAAAAAAAAAAAAAAAAAGGAAAGATTTTATTAAAAGATACTCAAGGGACTCAGAATGGAAAAGCATTTACTAATAATATGATAAACAATTCTGATATTACAGAAAGCACTGACCATAAAGGAACAAGGGACACTATTTATCTTTACTTCTAGTTCTTATGAATGTAGCATTGTAAGAGATACTCCTTATCAGCTAACTGGACTCTCAAATATAAAAGACAATTTAGATAAAGTGGTATTTAGCAACAGTTCTAACAAAGAATTTAAAGATTTTTTTCCCTATTATAAATGTATTCCTACAGAACCAAAAAAAAGCTTAAATCACTACTGCAAAGTTGAGAGAAAATACTCACAGATTAAGCTTGACAAATTACCATTCTGTGCAGATGCTTTACAAGCAGGTAGATGAACTTGTACAGAAATTGATTTGATAAAAAGCAATTGCTTCTGGTACCTGAACTGACTTTTTAAAGTGCAGATTATGCCAATAAATGAGATCATTTCTTTAGTTGCCAATTATAAAGAAACATCTTTTAAATAAAACTACCAGGGAAAAAAAGAAAATAAATAAAATAATAAAATAAAAGTTTAATCCTATATTACTGCTGATTCAAATGCAACAACTACTCCTTATTTAAACATTTTTGAATAGCTGGATGTATGAACCCATTGCAATAGATAAAGTTCTTCTGACTTACATACTTGAGGCTCAGAGCATATTTGGAACACTGTTTATATTTCCTAACACTGCTTTGGGAAAAGTATGCAAAAACATACAGACATCATTCATTCATACAGGTACTGAAAAATCTAGGATTTTTTTTTTTTTTAAAAAAGAGAAATGAGGTCTAGTCTTTGGAAAAAGAAATTAACAATGCCAAGTTATATAAGAAACTTAACTTATAATTTATGCCAAGTTATATAAGAATTTTAAATATATAAAAAACAGTTATGGCTATAGGAGCCTGTGTCAAATATAACAATAAACCTAATGAACTTAAGCATGAATTTAAGATAAGGAAAGGCCAGTGTTATCTGAACAGCACCTTGAACCCCATGACATTACATATCAGAACTTTCATTTATTTAATTTATTTTAACAGAAGTCCTGACCAACTGCAGAACAGGGAAGAGGAACCATCATAATGCAGAAAAGACTAGGAAAGTTCAAATTACATTAGAATTCTAACCTTGGGAAGGTTCAAAAAGAAGCTTGACGTCATCTTTGTTCCCCATTCATCTATATATGTGATTTCAAAAGTGAAAAATAACTCTCACCATAAGAAGTCTTATTGAAACAAGTGAAATGAATTCAGGACAACTTCAGATAATTGGTACTTCAGCAAAAGGGATCACAATAAAACAGTTTAAATTACAGGATTCCAAGAAAAATCAACTCTGCTGTATCCTATCAACAGAAAAACTCTTCTAACCACAGCCACCTGCATGCTTGAGAGAAGTTACTTGTGGAAAAAAAAACATTTTTTTTATCAGTGCTAACATATTCTTCTAAAATGTTGGTCTTGGGTTATCAGCTTTCAGTCATGTTGGTAAAAAGAACAATTTTTACCATAATTAACTTTCTTTAGAAAGCATACAGGAGTTGAGTGGCTCTCAAAATGTTTAATCTTTCAGCATAAAGTTGGCAGTATGTTTGTTTACTACACTGATGTCAAATGTCATATAGTAAAGACAAAAACGTTCATTTATAACTTGTATCAAACACTG
Source organism: Netta rufina (assembly GCF_964035555.1). NCBI lineage: Eukaryota > Metazoa > Chordata > Aves > Anseriformes > Anatidae > Netta > Netta rufina. The sequence continues at coordinate 14,890,713 of NC_140133.1, forward strand.
TACACTATCCTGCAAAGATCTAAAATGATACAATCACTATTTTAAAAGATTTCAGAAAATTAATAGCTTATTAGAAGAAAAAAATTAAATGTATTTCAATGAACTATTAAGTGGGGAAAAAATGATGTTACACATCTATTCCAATTGTTCTTCAGAGGTGATCTGATTATAAGATGTGGAACAGCACATTTCTTATCCATCAGGAGTACTCACAAGATAAGAGAGCTGAAGAAAGTAACTTGAATAGACTAATAACTAAGTCACTGCATTTGAACAATCATATCTACACGGATGAAATAGAGACTAAAAACAATATACTTTGCTGTCTGGAATTTGTTGAGTGTTTTATGAAAGACAATATTGATGCTCCCTGGCAATCAGCTACTGCTTGTTTTCTAGATAAGCACCTGGCCCTTGTACATCTCCAACGTTAGTGCAGAGCTAGTGGTTATCAGTTGCACGTCACTAGCTAAACAAAGCAAAAGTAGGACTTGCGTCACCTTCCAGCCTCTTTCCAAGCTAAAGGGAGAGGGAAAAGAGGAAGACATAAAAACAAGTCTTAGCATTCAAATCTCTCTTTTCATCTCCTTTGGGGAGCTAGCTAAGTCCAACAGACTCAGTTTCTAACACCTGCCTCTTTCTCACTGTAACTGTAAAGCTGGGACTGGGGAAGACACACTTGTTTGCTCCTCTGTCAGCAAAATGAAAAGGCCTCCTGTTACTTTGTCACCTTGGAGTATCCCTCCACTATACAAGACCTCACTTCTCTAGAGTAAAACCTGGTTTATGGGAGTAAAACAAGAAGAAATTACAACTAACAATAAGGGGTACAACTTTTGATTTTGTTTCACCTTTGCAAGTGACCTTCTAAAAAAATAAAAATAAAAATAAAAATAAAAATAAAAAATAAAAAGGCAACAATTCTCAGTCACATTTAATAAAGGAGAAAATCCTTGAATAAAGCACAAAATGAAAAATAAACTTCTCCCAACACCAAAAAAAAAGGAGTAGTTACTTCCAAGAAGCGTTGATAATAGATTATCTTCTGCATTATACAAAGAAAAGGGATAATTATCAACATATGTGATAACTACTGGTAATCAAAGTGAATAATTTAGAACTCATTTGCTAGGTATGCGTCTGCCAATACATCAACTGCTTGAGTTGTTCATTCCACATCTAAACTGCTGTATAAGAGACAATTTTAAAAAGAATTTTTATGTAATGCTTAACAATTAATCAAAATGTATCCATCGCTTTACAAATAAACCATTTTTCCTTTCACATGACACAACTAATAATGTTTTTTTTCTTGAAGTTGTTGATGGCAATTCTTTGTCTTCACAAAAATACAAACGAGAGAGAGGGGTTTTATAACCCACTCTGCTGCAGCATGTTCTTGTTATGTCATTCAGTGAACAAACGGGCAAGCAGATATCTCAGGATATCATGTAGTTCATATGTCCACCCTATGGCAGGATAAACCCATTTTTATATTAGCTAATTCACTCATCCAAGATGATCAAGAACCTGAGAGGTAGCCTGACAAATGTTTTATCTTTACCTGTTCGTATTCATAATGGGAAGATAATTGAATTTCTGATCCGTTTGCATGCTTAACAAGCCTTAATGTGTTTGTTATCTAGCTTGAAACTTTAAGTTTCAGTCTGTCCTGTTTTAGCTGGTGGGCCTAGAAAACAGCATTTTACCACTTTGAAATCATTCTGTCTCCCTCATGCCCTCTTTCATTCCCTTTTCAGCTAAACTACAGGCAATCCTCATGACTTCAGAGTCTGAGAAGTACTCCAGAAATGACAAATAAAGCGACACTGACTAGATCGGTTCTGTATTAGCCAAGAAATTTGTTTAAAGAATGGAAGCATAGTCCACTTCCCCATCCTCAACAGCTGAGAACACTAACAATTAATCGGTCATATACCCAAGGCTTTGACACTTCAAAACATTGCACTGCCAACCACATACTCTAACTCTTGGATCATTTGCATTGTACTCTACTGCAGTTTACCAAAGCAGGCCCACAGTCCTATTAAGGATGAACAACACTGATGAAATCCAAATATAAGAACTTTCTTTGCTTCCCAAATCAGGGAAGATGAACTGTTCATTATTGAAAGGTCTTGATTTCACAATGCAACTTCTTTAAGGAGTTACCAGTTACATAATGGGATTGCTTCAGGTCCCATTATGGCCACACACATTTGAATGGAAAAAGCTTAAGGCTTTAATGTCTTGATATTCTCTGATTTGTCTAAACATCAATTTTAGAAAATACATAGGTACATCAACCACACAGTTCAGCTGCCCATTAAATAACATTAGCCTGGTAGAGGATTAGAAGATGCAGAAGACTGCAGACAGAGTAGCAGGGAAAGAACAAAGGAAAATTCAGAAAGATTTAGGAAAATTTGGTGGGAGGTATTTTTGTATAAAATATTGAAGCACATATTAGCACACTTTCACACTGCAAGATTATATACCCTAAGGTCTATTTAATATCAGGTAAGCAGAAGAGAGTGGCAGAAGGTTCGAGTTTGAGCGCACATCACAATAGATTTTACCAGAAAGGCAATCTCTCTTCAGAGGTTAGGGTGTGCAGCTGGGTACACTGTTTTTACCAATGCCAAGCCTCTTGGCTTCATATAATCTGCTGTTGTGATCCGATTAAAATGTTTTTGGAAGAGATAGAGGAATAAGCTCTATCACAGATCACGAAATAACCCTCACCCCAGACCTGTCCACGGGGGGGTTGGACTCTCAAGCCTAATCACTTCTTCAAACACAGAGTCTTATATACAGCCTGTGTCCTGAGTACCTAAAGCTGGTTTGCATTACTGGCTCTATTGTAATCCCTCTGTTTCTTTTTAAGACATTCTGATGCACACGATTGTGCTCCTAGTTCAAAGGGGAAACTTACAGATTTAGAGATACATGGAGGTTCCTGTTACATGACTTAAATTTTATTTTTCAAGGCATTTCCAAACACTGTTTAGCTAGGTACTGAAAATGGATATGTTAGCCATATGGATTTTGTTATTAATTTCTTTGTTCATTGCTGTCAGGACCACATGAAGAAATCACTGATGGGTCCCACGTCCCAGTGAACAGACAAGTATGTTCACATGAGAAATAGGCTCTCAGGCTCTCTTCTGTGTGTTACTCTGTCTTTTATCTGGAAGAAGAAAATGCAATTTAGATGTATTTAATAGGAGAGTCACAAATTATTTCAAAGAAAAATTCATCCATAAATGCTCATTGGGTGGGAAAATGTGTGTTCTCCATGAGAATCTTACTGAACTCATCAGAATAGAGTGGTTTAGTTTGGGGAACATTTTTTTTCCTCCTACATGCAGTTACAGAAGTATACATTGCTTTATAGTATATATTTCCACTACATGAAATCATCAAAAACAATTTTTTAATGATCAATGACACTTAGACCATCAATAATTAGCTACCTGCCAAAGCACCAGTTGCTAAATTGTCTATTTAGTAAACAGTATGATTGGAAAGCATTACCATCAATACTGTGTGTTTAGGATAATCACTAAACACACATTTTGCTCTAAAGCAATACCTTCACAGATTTAATATTTCTTTGGTGAGAAACTTCAACATTACAATTCTTCATTCAGATTTTCTTTTAAACTTCAGAATATCCTAAAGATCATGAGTTTTAATTAGATCCACCCTTTCAAATAAGTCACAATTCTTTATGCTTACAGATAGCAGAGCTTGAGATAATCTTCTGAACCAGTTATGTGAAATTAAAACATTAACTTCCAACTACTACATAGTAAACCACACTGCATTGTCCAAAAAACATGAAAGCAAAAGAATATTTCTCATATTTACGTAATAATAGGAGCTCCCTGTTAAGACCTATTTTAACTACACGACTATTTTAGTTACAAGGAAATGGGAAAAAAAATCGAAACCATATAGTTCTCTGTGAGGATGATTAGGGTGATTTTGTAGTGTGCAGGGAAGGGACAACATGACCCTATGCATTGCACTTACATTACACTAGCATATTACTGGAGAACAACGATTAAACATTCCTGTCATGCACAAGATGGATGCAGCAGCCTCTTATTGTTTGGTGAAGGTCATGAGTAATACCAAACTTATTTCTGCATTCTTACATAAGTAATTCCAAATGTGATTTCATAATGAGTTATTGGGAAACATGAACCTGAGGTAAAAAATCTACCACTACTTAGGAAACAGGTATATGTGATAGTCCACATTACTGTAAAAATTAGTAACATCATTTCTCTAAGCACGCATACAAAAATCATCATGAAGAGACTTTATATAATGTGGCATTTTGTCAGTCCACAGAGTATTTAACAACACCAAAAAGCACTCTAAGAGGTAGTTGGTTGATTCTGTTAAATCCTTCTACCAAGGTGCACATTTTGTGAGACAGTTTTTTCTGTCAGCACTTTGTCTATTGTTCTGTTGACATCAATATGATTTACTGTCTTCCAATAAAATCCTTCTGGTTTCACACAGGTAACATGCACAGCTACGAATAGGATTTTTTTTTTCTTCATAGTGCTTGAGAAAGACAACTAATAAATCAGAAGAAAGGAGAAATACATACTTTACTTGATTTTGTATTCTGTCAAAACACCTTTCTGAAACGCATCAAATTTTAACAACAATATATACTGCATTAAGTGTAACGAACAATTTAATTAATGGGGAAGAAAGTTCTGAAAAATTAAAAAGCTCCAGTTGGTAGTGACACCATATTTTAAAACATAGGACTTCAGAAAGGTATACTTTACTGCTAATGATGATCCTAGGATTTTCATTCCACTACTAATATTTCCATAAGAATTGGTAGATGGCAGAGTTGACACCTAGGAGTATATGTTTGAAGACCTAAATGAAAATGCCTCCAGTAAAACCTCAGTACACTAAAAGTAAGACCACTTGGGACTGCTCTAATTTCAGCTGCTGAGAGCATCGCCTGAGCATCATACTCAGGATCTGCACTAAATCTCCCTGAGACTGAGAAGGTAATGAAAGTATCTCCAAGGAAAAATGGGAATAAACTAATTCATGGATAATTGAATTCTAATCACTAAAAATTCTGTAAAACCAAGTCTGGAGAAAAGCAGCAATAACCAATCATTCCAGTAGCAACCCCTGCAGGAAGGTTATACCACAGGGACAGACTCCTTGAGACTGAGAGGGGCTGCTCAGGAGCTCAGCTTTAACATTACCTTAGATAACATTAACCGTCTGAGCAATTGTTTGCTTGCCTTTGACTCTTACTGCTGCTTCTTAGTAATTAATGCTGTTTATTATATTAGTGACTATGGATGAAGTGAGAATGAATCCTCCCGTCTCGAATATTCTATAAGCACAGAACAGTCCGTATTCCTGGTCCTAAAAGTCCCCATGGCCCAACACTAGGGACCAATGCTGAGTCACGTGTAGCTATTAGCACACACATAACCAAGAACACGGAAAGGAAAATAAGCAAAGACTACCTTTACTAAAAAAATTAGAGCCCCTAGCTGATAGAACAGGGAAGGATAAAATCGGTGGCCACAAGCATTCAGAACAACTTCACTTGAGCAATGAAGTATCCATGGGTGCTTTCACTAGTGTTCCAGGAATTAATAGTTTACTTTTTTTTTTTCCTTTCCATTCACAGCTAGCTCATTTAATGTTGCCCTTTTGAAAGCCATTATAATTATAGAACTCGAACTATTAAAAGAAATATTAATAAAAAAAAATAAATCCTCCTCAGCACATAAAAGGAAACATCAAAATATTTCATCTTCCTTATTAATCCCATTAAAACTTCTATTTGTTATCCTGCAAAAAAGCACTCCCATATTTTTCCAGCTAAGCAATTTGACAGCATATAGATAACTTTAGAGACCTGCCATTTTATATATATACACACACAACACATATATATAAATACATATATATACACACACATACATATATACATATATTCACACACACATATATATACAGATATATATATATACACACATGCTAGTTTTCAAGCCAACACTTTGAAGAGATTGACAGAGACATATATTAAAAAAAGCCTACCCATATATTAATTACAAAGCTTTATACTAGAAAATATTTCAGGTATGTTTTAGAGCAATACCGATATTTCTTTCTATTTGGCATTCTTTGACATCATATATATTTGCTCCTCAGTATAAGTCTCAGAATCGTTATTTAAAACTAAAACAGATAGATGCATGAAAGGTACTTAAAAATACTGTCAGAGGTAACAGGCAGACTTTCAGTTCATGATATTAAAACTCCATTCATTCTCAGTTTCATGCATTTTTATTCTGTGGTGTAGCTTCAAGGCACAGCATTTTGATTTTTTTGGAGTAAAGAACACAGAATACAAAACACAGTCAAAGCTATAGGCTCAGGTTGCTTTGATCCCTCTGCAGAACAAAGCCCAGGACATCCTTATAAATAAGGAGCACTAAGAAACTTGTTTTATTTTGGTGTATTCTTACTTATAAACTAAAGCAACAAGTTACTAATTTCTATTAATTACTGTGTCTCTTTAAGAAATGTGCTCGAAGAAAAAAATACAGAAAACCAAAGCAGAAAGTAAAGTTTTATGCATCTATCCAGAGATTTTCATGTGAATTTGGCATTTGAAATGTTAAAGAGAGAAGGACAAATTCATTTATTAGGGCCTATATTTTTTTCCTAAATTTGTCATCTCAGCAAGTTACTAAAACCACTGGAATAAAGACTGTATCTTTTCTAACGAGAGTTTCATATATATTTATAAGCTGTTACATTAGCACATCCACATAATGGAACTAGTCATTTTCCATTTATTTTTTTAAAAAAAGGAATAACAAGAAGGATTTATATATATATATATATAAAGCACTGTACATTTGAAAAATTAAGATCTGTACTTTCATCCTGAGTCATATCTTTAAGATTCTACTGCCAGTGATTCATAGTAAGACACATGAAATAGCTAGGATATCTGAATTTCAGTGTGGACTAACTTTCATTAATATTGATGCGGGGGCATCCTTTTTCATTAAGTCCCAGAAGGAATGAATGAAGCAGCTCCACAACACTAAGAAACATGTGCAAAAGTATCCAAGACAAGAGTCTAAAGGCTAAACCCTTCTGAAAGCCTGTCATGCTTCTTTCCATAGATGATTTTTTTTCTGATTTATGAAGCATTTCATAACACATTCCTGTCTTTTGAACTTGTCACTAATTTAGCACTACATACTGCACCAAAAATCTCAACCAACTTACTGCCAAGTACCTAGAACATAACCTTCTCCCCACCGCAGTCAGACATTCCCATCTGGGGCAGTGGGGGCAAATATAACTTATTATAACTCTTCTGGGATGTCTATTCAGTTCATCAACTATATGCACAGCAAAGATGTCATCCAGAAGGTTTCAATTTAGCCACTGAGATCTTTCAGTTTTTCATTCCTGAGAAAGCTACAATTGTCAGCCCTTACTCTACAAAAATCAAAATCCAAGTATGACTTACAGAGGCAGTTTTACTGTATGCTTTACTCATTCTATTAATCACAGAGCTTGCTTTTTTATAGATATGCAAAACTAGATTCTTCTAAAGAAACACTAGCAGGCAGACAACTCTTGAAAGACATCTTAAATTGCTTTTATTCTGTAAAGTCAAATGGGACTATTTAACATTTTTTTGTAATCACTAAACTGAGGCTAAACATAGAAAGCTGTGACAGCTAATGGGTCTGTATTAGTTAAGCTAGTCAGAACGGATCTAACTTTCATTTCTGTTGAGGTGATGTCCACAAGTCATTAAAAGGAGAGAATTAGCTGTCCAGTGTCCAAGCAATACAGTGCAGTTCAGCAATAAGAGTTGTTTAATAGCAGCTGAAAAACAAACAAACAAAAAAAAATCAAACAAAAAAAGAAAAAGCAATCTGGCCAACGCCCATTTCTGTGCTTTTATACTCCCACTTATTTGTCTATACTGTTTGCAGCCTTCCACATAGAGCTCTCAAGCATTCTGGATAAGGGAACTTTTTCCCCTCTGGGTTTCTAAGGCAGTTTTCAAAGTGGGTCCTGTTTTGCAGCTTGCTTTCTCAGCACTGCATTTCTTCAGTTTGTAAGAATGAGGCTATCATACTATTACATCTACCATATTTTTAAAAATCAAAGTGTGTTGAGAAACTCAAATATTTTTAAAGTTTCTACCATCGAGTGGGAGTAAGATGACCTTATACTGAGTTAAAAGCACAGAGCGATTGTTTAAAAACTGAAATTCTTAGTTACTTGAAATATTTATTCACTGACCTTAAAGTGGCAGCAGCTAATAGAAGACAATTAAATGCAGCTTCTAATACAGCATTTAGGACAGATACTTTATTGAACAGCTATTGACGTGGTTTGGTGACATTAAAAAACTATAATACACAATCAAGTGAGAAAATCATAAATAAAATGGCAATTAATTTTAATAATATTAAAAGTTTCTTTTGCACTGATTGATTTTTTTTTTTTTTTTAATATCACATGCAGCTAATTGCAGCCCACTAGTAAATGGGAGTCACTGAGGTAACGAAGTCTGCTGATCCTACAGGAGGAGAAAAAGTGCCAAAAGAATACTTAAACACACACAGTACAATTTACATTCTGCTGAATTTAATGCCTGCAAAGCCTAGGATACTGCTTGATATGCTTACCAGACAGTGGTGTAAAATTTAGAAAAGGTGAGAGAGAAGTTTCAAAACCATTCAGAAGAATGTAATAATAGTTTATTGTTTTGCTTCAAGATAGGTCTGTTTATAACATGTTCACCGTACCGTCACTATGAAACTCCTGAAATTCTGATTTATGAAGATAATACTAAAAACTTTTGGAATACACTGTTTAGGGAGGGTAAAAAGGATGGGAATATCAAAATATTAAGTTTTGGAAGACAACGCGTCCAGAACCTTTACATTAAAGATTCATAGATGTCTATAGGTCAAAAGCTAAAAATGTGTCTTTTGTGGTTTTGGTGTTGGTGTTTTTTGTTTGTTTGTTTGTTTGTTTTGGTGTGTTGTTTTTTTTGTGTGTGTGTGTGTGTGTTGTTTTTTTTCCCCAGTATTGCCAATTTTTCAAGCAATATTTAAGTCTTCCACAGGAAATATGATAAAGATTTCTTGAAAAACGTTGAACAAAAATGTGAGAGTTGCTACAATATCCAACAGTGCACTGTTTGAGGTGCTCAAAGCAAATTTGGAAAACTGTCACCACAAATTAGAAGGACATTGAACTGGTCTAATTCTTCTCTTGATCATGGCACATCTAAAATTCTTCTATTTCAAAAGTTTCAGTAGAGAAAACCAGCAACACTAGGGAAAGGAAAAAAAAAAAAAAGAGCCCATTGAATTTTTAACATTTGTTTATAAGAAAGATGCTGTAGACCTTTAAAAACAGTCAGAGCTTCCCTCTTGTTTATAGGAAGGTAGGACTAAGAGCTGACTCTTCCCAAACCATTATATTCCTAGTAGGCAGGATATCAAACCACAGGATTCACAAGACTGTACTTGGGAAGAGTATTTTCTCCAGAAAATAGATAGATAACAAAATGTGACATACATACTTGTATTCCCAGATTTGCTGCAAGACAAATAGCCAGGGAACATATTAAAAAAAAAAATAAAAATGAAAAGTTCATCACCTTGAGAATACTCATGCCCCATTTGCTAATCTTCCCCCAGTTTTGGGGACATGCCTCACTTCTGATGTGAAAGACCTAGAAGTCCATTCATTCTCTTTAAAACAGTTCCTCTGCCAGTTCTCTCAGCAGCATACATGCCCCCTTTTTTTCTTAATGTATATTGACAATAAAACAGCAACTAAAAAAGCACATAATATATCCCTGAGCATATGATGTCAGCTCAGGAACCAGCTTCCAGCCCACAACTCTGTAGGCTGAAATTTGAATCTGTAGCTCCCAAAAGACCTGCTAAGTCTCTCAGTAGGATGAATGAGTACCTCCTATACCTCAACTAGCAGAGAAAAATGGGTGTTTTGAACAAGATTAATGCTCTGAATCCTGGTCAAATAAGGCAAAACCTTTAACAAGTCACTTTTTCCTGTATCTAGGATGGTTGCCAGTAACTCCAGATGTGCAGATAAAAACACCTGAAAATGTTCATGACTTGCATTCTTTGGAAGAGAAACGGGGATTACAAACAGCTAAAAGGAACCAGACTAAGTCCAACAAAATCTTTGTATTTGAATAAATATTTGCCCAAAGACTACAACTGAAGTGCCCAATTAAGTAATTGAGTTGATTGTTTCAAACATATAGCTTATGTCAGCATGTGCTCCCATATTTATTACTCTAACTCCACTCCTGGAACTGGATTTTGACTTCCTTGCATTTTTTCGTTTGTTTCTCCTGAATACACTTTTCTCTAGCTAAGTGCATGTTTTGACCACGCTGTAGGTTTCAGCTTGTGTTTTGCTGCATGCTATAAAGTAGCGAACACTCTTTTGGCCTGTATGTGAAATTTAAGGCCGCACAGAAACCCCGAAGTCTCAAATAGACATCACTCAGACAAGTTGTGTTCCAAAGCAGGCTGCTGCCACCCCAATGGTTCTCAATGTCACTTGGGAGGAAGTCATAAAATGTTCAGGAAAGAAACATCTAGATGCATCTATTATATTTTTCATGCTTATCTGGGGAGGTTTCTTCTCTGGTTAAGAGAATATTTTAAAGCAAAGGTTAATTATGCACTAGCTTTCTAAGAGCCTATAAAGGATTTACAACAGGTTGTTGGCAGCATGTGGTAGCACTGATCACCTCCCTGCACGCCTGCAGAAACCAGATTGATAGCTGCCTTTTGCAGAATTGGTTTAACTACTTTTTCTTTAGTCCCCTTATAATTGGAAAAAAAAAAAAAAAAAAAAAAAAAAAGAAAAGACTGTTCTGCAATCTAAATTCATGAACTAATCCATACATAGCAATGAATTGCCGATCTCCTAGAATCACTGACAAAGCTGCTGTTAACTTCAAAGCAGCCCAAATTTGTCCAAAAGGAATGGAATAAAAGAATGACATCTGAGGTTCTCAAGGTTAGGCAGAAAATATGAACAAAGGGGAAAGTTCTTTTACCAGCAGCTCTCTGCAGCTTTCCTTCAGAACTGTTGTTAAAGCTCATGTTCATTCACTGAAGGAGCCTGAGGCAGTGACCTGCTGGCAGGCATACACAGAATTAACTTCGATCCTAGAAGCAACTTCACCAAACTTGACTAGTCTAGTCATTACCCCTATAAGTTACTGATGTATACAGGTAAATACCTTCTTATTTCTTTTCACAATAAATTTATGAATTTTTGATATTTTAGAACAAATATTACCTAAAGGTTGTCAAAAGGCTGTTTTCATTACTGAGAATAGGCTAATTTTTTTCCAAGGAATAAATTATTCTTGTTTACGAATAGCAACAACGACAGAAGAAACAGACAAAAATAAGTCACTGACAAACTGAATACACCAAGGTTATCTTCCAGGTACCATATGCACAATGTATGTATTTCAAAATGTCATACATATATAATGATGTTAAAAACAGCAATGGCACTAAAGAAGCAGTTACATAAATACCACAGATAAAATCCTTGTTTAAAACTGCATCAATACACGTATTGCTCCAGCAGAGCTCACAGTAACTTCTACATAAAAGAGAAGGTCAGAACAGAGTAAGAAGGTAAATATCGGCATGTGTACTAAAAATCTGTAACATTAGTTAAGCATTTATGAGCTAAACAAACAGGTCCATGTTTTGGCTTCGGATTGACATTTAACAATAAAGCGAACCAAATGCAAAATAAACATTACCAAAAAAGCAGCCAATGTAAAATTCCTGTTTTGTCGTCTTGCCAGATGATAAAAATGATGCCCCACATGGAAATTAGATTTTTCAAAGCTACCATACTGAATCATTTAATTTGTCTAAGTACTCTTAATGCAGTTGCACACTGCAACAAGCATTTGAATTTTAGATTAAGCAAATGAAGGCCAAGGTATTTCTTCATGCACACAGTTACAAAGAATACTTAATAGCAGATGCCACATAGCTTATAGGGACAGGCAGTAACCCAGTGCCATTTCATCTAGCCATCAGAAGGATGGGTGCATCTTTTACCAATATTATTTGTGCTTAATATTGAAATTACGTTCCTTTCTACCCCTTCTATATGTAACTGTGTCCCATAGGTCTCATATGTAACTGCGTCTCATGGAACTAACCTTGTGTAGGATAACTATTTGCTGACATTACCACCCTACAATTTAGCACCCTACAACTTTCAAAAGTGTTTAAATAAAATTGTTTTGTTGATTAAAAACAAAGTCAGGGTGGGCATTCAAACTGTAAAGTCCGAAGTTTGAACACAGAGCGATTAGAGAAGTTAAGTCATCTTAAAGTCTCTTTGTGCTCTCTCTACTGATCACACCTACCAACCCTTTTCTGTCTCCCTCAACAACCTCTCACAAACCCAGTAAAGGTAATCCAGATCATCTCACGTTGCCAGCCCAAAACTCTAAACTATTTCTTTCATATTTTCTAAGCCTAGAGAGCTCAGACCTAGCTGAAATATTTACTTATGCCTTGCGATCCATTAACAAAAAATAAATAAATAAATAGAAGAGCCGAAGTAAAGTCTAGGGAAAAGGTTTCTAAGTTATAACAAAACATTTATGAATAGTTTGAGTTCTCGTTACCCTTTTTTGCCAACAATTAAATGAGTCCATTAATGCTACGAATCATAGATCAAGCAGGCACTCATCTCAGACCTAGAGACATAATAATACTACAAAAAAGTAGTGCTACCTTCAGTACCCCATGTAATTAAGAGTGAATGAAGGCATCAGTTACTGTGAGAAATGAGTACTCCATCTCTTCCTGGGGAAAAAGAGATCAGGTATCAGATTTAAATGGCCAGAAATACTGTGTCAGCAGAAGGAAACAGATTGAAAACATCAGACAGCTGAAAGGGCGATACAAAGTGGAAGAATATACTATCAGTTGCTGCGTTTCAAGTGGTTTTAACATATAATGGTCATGCTCATGTTGCCATAAGCATGATCTTACTAATTTTAAGCAAAGAACTCAGTCCTGGGTTAATTATTTGCAGCCTGACAGTCTGTAGGCACCTTGTGATCCTTACATAACAACATACAATTATGTGTTCAGTAATGTCAGACCAATTAGTAGGCAGATGGGTGGCATCAGAAGCACGCATTTTGTTATTACAGAGATCCAACTCTACAGTCCTACAGTGCAGAGTAGAACACCTCTAATCCATGGAACGGATGGGAAACAACTAAACAGGTTAGACATCTGCACACTGTCCAAGTGCACTTTCTCCCTGGTGCAATTACATGCCTTGTAAAAGACACAGTAGATAGACTTAGCTAGCATTAACCATTTCAGTACTAATTCTTTCAGAAGCGGTTGACTGTTTGACTGTGTTTCTTGCCCTACTGCCCTATTTTAAAACTGTGTAGGCCAAGTCATCAAATTGATTGGTTTCCTGACAACTAACACAGAACAGTTAACTGCCACTATAAATATTGTATGGGAGAGAATTTTTAAGAATCTCAATGTACCTGAGGGGTCCAAACCTATCTAATAATAAAAGGCTTCAAATTTTTAATACCAGTAACTTTCAAGCAGAGAAAACTGAAGTTATATTTTGCTAGCACTGTAAGATAAGCTGTCACTTTGTCAAATGATTTCTTACTAAACCTGACTGCAAGCATAAAGCATTAGCATAACTTATTAGAACAATTAGAATGCATCCTTGTTGTCTTCTAATGAGATTATTTCTTGTACTGGTAATTACATTAGACAAGAAAAGAATAATAGTTTCAGATTTCTAAAATCATCTGTAGAGTATGTGAGGAGAGGATGATCAATAATGCTAATCTACTGGAACACAAATTCCCAGAAGGAGATATTTTATCATGAGTGATTCTTTAAATAATCAGTGTTCTTTCTCAAAGTCCATGTTAATTTCACTCACACTAAAAGAAAAAAAAGAAAAGAAAAAAAAAAAAAAAAAAAAAAACAGAGGATTTCTAGGGAAATGTTGCATTGTTGTTTTTCTCACTGACCACAAACCCAGAAATAAGAGCTGGCATTATCCTTATGAAGATAACTGGAATAACAAACTTCCACAGAGCATCCCCCCTACATACCTGCCATACCTTCTGATACCAGAGATATTCCAAAACATCTGATTACCTGTAACACCTAGAGTTAACACAAAAATATCTTTTTCATTGGGGAATGCCATCAATTGCTATTTTGTGACAGACTAGGTAAAGAAATCTCAGATTAAAAAATGTTCCCTAAAGCCAACATCATCAAAATATCATTGTATATTATCAAAAATAAATGCCTTCAGCAGCTCTCATTAACATTTCAGCAAAGAAGATCTGTGGAGAAATATGCAACTTGTTTTTCAGTGCTCACTCTGGAACAACTGCAGCTGTTAAATTCAAGTAGAAAACTCAGCCTAGTGTACTCTTTACTGTCAAGGACACCTCAGATGAGCAAAGACCTGACTTATCTATTGATAGCTCAGCCAGCTTCCTTAAATGGACTGCAAATAATTTTCTGAGAGCTTTGTAAAAGTCTAGATAATTTTCAACGAAGCAAAAAGGCAACAATCTTGAATTTCTTTTCCATCATACATTTCCACATCAGTGCAACTATGCAGCAATAGGCAAATAAGAGATGATATGCTACAGGTGATTGCACGTATCTTCAAAAGAAGATACTGAAAGTAACTCCTTACATTGTATGATTCTTAAATTCCATAGTAATGTTATCCTCTAGAGAGTTTAGAGTTTGTTTGGGGTGGGTGGTTTTCAGAATGGGAATTGGAAATAAGAAAGGGGAGTTACACTTATTTCAGAATGCAACCAAAAAAATAATCATACCACTAATTGAATCCTATGCTTTTAACAGAGATGTGAAATTAAATACATGAATAAGCTGCAAAGAGTTACTAACCATTTAGAAAACAGACCTAAATCTAATCCTAATAAACTCTTCCCAGCCTACTAACAGGAAAGCATCCCACAGTGATCCAGCAAGGTTAATTGCTGAGGAAGAGTTCACATTTTATGAATCCAATGGATCTGTAACTGAAGCAAATAAATACACTGGAGTTTATACCTGCAGGGAGGGGGGGGAAGAAAAAAGGAAATATATATAAATATATAATTATATTATATGTATATGTTTATATATTTATATTATATTATATATAGCTGAGATTTATATATATAGCTTTCTATATATAGCTTGGAGACAGAAGTATGAGAGAACTTTGTTGCACAAATTTTAAATAATGATTGGTTTTAAGTATTCAAAGTTTACAAAGTTAGTATGTTCCTATAGGCCTGAATGCTAACTAAGCAGAGATACAGGTATGCTACCATTTGGTTCATTCATAAATTATTTATAAATATTATTTATAAATAGCTTTAAAAATCTTGTATTAAAGGCTACAACCAATAAACTCAATGAAGTAGCTGTCATCAGCAGTCAGTAGGTAGTCTGAGAAAACATGCAGTGGCATGTAATCTTTGAAAAAGTCTTTTATCACCTTCCACAATTATCTTAAATATAAATGACAGGCTCCCCAGTGACTGTTACTAGGCTTTTATAATTTCTGTATGTAATGCCAAAAAGTAAAGATCTAGATTTTCCAAAAACAGTACAGAGGAGGAAAAAAAAAAAAAAAAAAAAACACAGAAAAAAACATAAACCCTGGGATGTTCCCACTTCACTCGTATTTGGGGACATTTCAGCAGTTTGAAAACCCAGACCATGATTGCAAATGATCAATCACAAACACAAAGCAAAATATTAATTTGCAGTATGAGTACAGACCTAGAGATTTTCAAAAAAATAACGCTTGAGTAAGTGCTTGAGAACTTACAGAGAACAAAAAAAAAAAAAAAAAAAGAAGAAACATTATTTGTAATATTAAAGACAAGCAAAAGCCCATACAAACATTCAAATAATTTTGTGACTACTGAAGTGGGAACTCACTCATTGCAATGCATCAAAAGCTGAATTTTAATATTTCACTGAAGTAACCTGAAACAAATGTTACAAAAAGAAAAAGTAATACCACAGTTTAAATTGCACAGATTATATGAAAAAAAGATTTGTTAGCGTTTGTTGCATATGTCATGGCAAAACAGAAGCACAAATTTAAATGGAAACCAATTTCTGAATGCATTTTTAAGCTGGTCATTGTTGTGAATCAATGTTGCAGAAATTGTAAGCTTCTTGTATTTTATAAGATACATTAAGCGAAAAAGCAACAATGCTAAAAAATAATCTCATTATGGCAATAATATCATGCATTAAAAAATAAGCATCCATTGTCAGAACAAGATGTTGAGAGCTCATATGAAGGTCATTAATTTACGTTGATTTTTTTTTTAATCATTATAGCAACAATAGTTGGGTTTACATGCAGCAAAAAGGATCAGTGAGCAAAAAGCAGTATTATCACATACTGAGCAAGACAATATTTGCACACAGAAAAGGCATTCTACTCAACTACTTGAACTACATTGGCACCACCTCTGAATTATTTGTCACTTATTTTAGAAATAGATTCAGAAATGTCCAGTGGTATAATACCTCTGAATCAGTACTTTGAGCATCTGGAGCAGAACATCATATTAGTTATATTTTTTCCCCACATGAAAACGCATAGTCACAGAGAAGAGCAGGTCCATTTACCTCACTAAGATAACCTTGAGTTCCAACCTTCCTTTTAATAACCACCTCACACAGAGGCCAACTTACCACAATAAAAACAGAAAACCACTAATATATATATGTATATAAAAAGAAGCTTTTTGTTGTAAGAGTCAGGACAATGGTCTGATTCCAGCAGTCTTCACAGATACAGATGATGTACTTGAGCAGCCACTGAAAGCAGAACTTCGCTTTCAGCGCCCTTCGTACATTTTTCCCCCCTCAACCCAGATGTGTTGTAGTTTACTACTAATCACCGCATCCATACTTCGCATAGAACAGAGGCTGCTGGCTTGTTTCCCCACGCACGGAAGGGTTTCTAACTCTTCACACCCCTTTCCCCACTACATCAACTAAAGCCACCACTCTTCCTCACAACATGCTTCCACAGCAGACAACACTGCAGCCAACCTTAAACACCACACTAACTTTATCCAGACACCTGATGGTTATTTCTGCATCACATATTTGCCACTTATCCCACTCCAGTAGTGAGGAGTGGATGCATCTCATTATCTCTGCACAAAGGCAATGCAGAATTGGCCATGCTTATTCTTTTGGTCCTCAGTCTGGGTCTCACTTATAACACACTCGTGTCTTTGTAGCGTGGCATATCTCACCAGCCGAAGCACAAAACCTTTCCTACGTTACAAATCAAAGGCCAACACATGATTAAAAATACCAAAATATTTCAGAAGAAGTCTATTACTCATGAGTAACAGAATGAAAATGAGCACATTAAAAGCTTGTTCCTAAGGCAGACATCCTGTGAAGGACGGAGCTCCTTTACCAACAGCACAGTGTATAAAAGGGGTCATTTCGTGGCAAAGCCATGGTGAGACACATTAAATACGGAGCATATTAATTAAAATACAGAAGAAAATTTTGTAATTTACTCAAGACTCCTAGCTAGTTTTAGATGAAAATGACATCCTGTGGGTAGCAAGTCAGCAGGATCTGGTATTATGCATTTTCAAGCTATTTAATGAGCCTTTTTGTTGCTGTTATTTGTAGTTTGAAAAATAATTCAAAAAGAAAGAAGTGTTTCAAAGCATGATATTTAGCCAAAATAAGCATAAAGCCCAGCAATAACTCTCAACTCCTTGCACATCCATCACACCAGTCATCCCAAAGATGAGTAACAGCATAGATCATACGATAAGCAAAGATGAGCTGAAAGGAGATTGGGGGAGCAGGAATGACATGGGATTTTTCCTATAAATTGCTAACAAAGTGCTGTAGGAACAACTGCTCTTCAGTAACTGGATTCTATGCAATGCACTACAAACTGTTTCAATTTCCCGATATACATGTATATACATATGAAACTTTACTAAGCTCTGCCTTACTCTTACACCAGAAATGCATTACACTAAGAACACTGAACAAAGGGGAAATATAGGTCTTCCAGTTCACATAAGCAAGCTAATAAGCCAGGAGAATGTCGTGAAGAAGCGATAGCTATTTTAAGTCAAGTCTTCTACATTCTTTCCCCCTGTACTCAGCTCTGGTGAGGCCGCACCTCGAGTACTGTGTTCAGTTTGGGGCCCCTCGCTACAAGAAGGACATCGAGGTGCTTGAGCAGGTGCAGAGAAGGGCGACAAAGCTGGTGAGGGGCCTGGAGAACAAGTCCTACGAGGAGTGGCTGAGGGAGCTGGGCTTGTTCAGCCTGGAGAAGAGGAGGCTCAGGGGCGACCTTATCGCTCTCTATAGGTACCTCAAGGGAGGCTGTAGCGAGGTGGGGGTTGGCCTGTTCTCCCACGTGCCTGGTGACAGGACGAGGGGGAATGGGCTTAAGTTGAGCCAGGGGAGTTTTAGGTTAGATGTTAGGAAGAACTTCTTTACTGAAAGGGTTGTGAGGCATTGGAACAGGCTGCCCAGGGAAGTGGTGGAGTCACCATCCCTGGAAGTCTTCAAAAGACGTTTAGATGTAGAGCTTAGGGATATGGTTTAGTGGGGACTGCTAGCGTTAGGTCAGAGGTTGGACTCGATGATCTTGAGGTCTCTTCCAACCTAGAAATTCTCTGATTCTGTGATACCTGAACTGGCTTTTGGAAGCTAACAGGAGATCAAGAAATCAACTCAACTTTCCTAATGCAGGTTTGAATCAGGATCTTCCTTAGGAACACCAATCCACTCCAAAACTGAAAGCAATCAAAACCCCTCTTGAAACAGCTGAATCTCTTCATTTGAAGAGGTACAGCACCTAAAACTCAAACCTCATGATTTTCCTCTGTAAAATACACAGAATAAGATTCCTTTCTTTTATATGTATATGTATTTTTAACTGCTGTGCTTGTTCATCGTGCTTGCTGTAACTTCTATGGAAATAGAACAGCAGGTGAAAGTGTTTATGACTTTTACTAGACTTCTGTTTTCATGTCATGTAGACTTAAACCAACATCTGATTAGCTTTTCTCAGAAACTGTGCAAGAGTTACAGCGTCAAGGTTGAAGGAAGGTTGATTTTGCCTTTATTTTTTTTTTGACCTCTACTATTTGTATTTTCCACAAAATATGCCAAAAATGAAGATCAGACACTTAAATGATATTTTTGAAGAGAAGTATGGATATCTTATAACATTTCATATGTGAATTCATAGCAAAAACTTGAGAAGCCTGTGCGAATCAGTTTCATGAGATCAATATGACACCTAAAACACCACATGGTACTCAACACCATTAAATACACAAATGTCTAAATTATTTATCAGAATTTCTACAATCTAAAGAGCAGCGTGCTCATTTGAAAAAATGGAAGCTTGATAATTCTCCAAAGCTAACCCATTTGGTTGGCATTCTTAAAAAATAAATCAATTCTTCAAAAGTCTACTTTCAAAATTTCTCTCTCAAGTTGGTAAGAAGGAAACACACTACTGTTAATTAAGATGAGACAAAAATATTTTATCCATTTGGCATGGAAGTATCCACACTGACAGACATTCAGCGAAATGTTACACCATCTATGTCATTTACTGTAGTTTGCTGTCAAGATCTTCAGCAAACCTCATTACCTCTTCTGGCAGTTCTGCTACTGTACTGAAAGCTTATCCGAACAGCACATAACATCATCTTCTGCAGTGTGGCTGGGTGATGTAAGGCGAGCACTGAAGCCTTCGTGTTCTTTTTCTGTGCTTTAATTAGCATGCCTCTCAGTCCAAATGCTTCAGAGATGATTATTACATAATTATTACATCATGGTTTTTAAGCAGATACCTAAGCACTTAAACAGTTTTACAGGTCTATGGCTGGTATGCTTACAACAGTCTGATAGTTGCAGTTGAAGTGTCCCAGGAAATTATCCTGGGTTGATCTCAGTTTTTCCTGGAAAACAACAGACGCCTGTTCTAGTACTCCTCCAGCTCTTAAAGATCCTGTCAAAAATAGCATCCTGACCTTCAGAACTTTGGAGCAAATGCTCCTATAATCTTTTCATATAACCTCCCATAAATTCCAATAATTTTTCACAAAATCCACAATCCATATTAGGCATTAATATATTATTATAGGAATAATACATGCAGGTTTGGCAGAGCCGAAGCCAAGCCAAGTAAGAATGAAATGCTAGGCATTTCACACAAGCTAGAATGACTTCACAAATATTTAAAAAATATATATATATACCTTTTCATAGTGCATAGTGCATGGATAGAGAAAACTTTTAAGTAGCTTTCCAAAATTAATCAAACTCATCCAATGCTGAGTATGAGTTTTCCTAAATGCTTATTAACTTTCAGGGCCAAACTCAGTTTCCCTCTTTTACCTGAAATATTTTCCTTTATCATTAAAGATGTGGTACCAGCATGACTAGGCTTAGAAGCCTGGCTTAAGAAGATGAATTGATTTCAACTGCGATTTCGGCCAGAATCCAATGTCCAGATAATTCATACAATCTGTATGTACATAGAACAAGGTCTGCAGAGTCCAACCACATCAGCCTTGTGAGAAACAGGGTGCAAACAATAATCATACTTCTGAGCACAGGGACCATTTTTTAAAGGTAAAATTATCTTTACACAAACAGCACACTTTACAAGCAGTGGCCAGAATAAACTGCAGGAACAACAGAATGGTTCTTAGATGTATTCATCCTAACAGTACTATTACAGCAAACTTCCCCTTATCCAGAACTGCCAACAGAATTGCAAATGCTTTAAATTTATTTTTTACACTGAATTATGTTATCCTGTGCTGTCATATTAATTCGAAACTACCAATAAAAATAGAGGTTTTTTTAGTGATATAAATCAGCGTTACACAAAAGTAATTCCTGAGGAGGAATAATTATGCCAAAGCAAGAAGTTTCAGTGGTGTACATGCATTTAGAAGAAGCAAGCAAAACATTTTTGTAATATAAATATGCTGTCGTAAGAAAAGCATAAAGTAGTAAAAATGTGCATTTCAACACAGTGGAAGTAATTCCCCATATAATTCCATGCTTTAGTTTTCTCAAAGGGAGTTGTTTGCCTGTACACAAAATTCTATGGCTTTGTGTTTCCATGATGTCATACATCAGATGTCTTTCAGAAATAATTGTTTTGCAAATATCTATTTTATTGTTCATTGAATTTTCATTATACGTTCCTTTATGTTGCTATTCTTCTTCCCTAGTACACTTAACACTTCCTACATTTTTTGCATCTTCTAAAGACGGTATGTATTTAAATTCACAAACAAAATAATCCCATAGCTGGCCATCTTGCCTGGTGAGCCTTTTCACCAATAATTAGCATGTACCTTGTTCAAGGATAAATGAATTATTCACAAATCAAATTGCATCTACATTGGTAGGGCTTTTTGTTTGTTTGTTTTTAGAACATAGATAGTTTTTTGGTTTTTGGTTTTTTTTTGAAAGAATGATAAAAATTTTTAGCCCAGGGCATGGCAATGGAAATCAGCCAAACTCTTAACCTGGAATCGCTTACACACCTTCACCCAAAGCAGCGCAATCGATTTACCAAATAGGATTTTAACATATCTGTAGCCATAGGCAGAGTCTAGAAGTTATTTCCATTCATTTTAAAAAACAAACCTCCAAGCCAGTAATCTTACGAGATACATAAACCCACTACATTAAAATTCAAAGGTGCATCTTTTAGGCCTTTAGAATACATCTTATCTCTTACCTTTGGATAGCTTTTACTCCTGCACACATTTCAAATTGTTATATATGGAAGAAACAGTTTGAATTTCTTTAAATATTGCTCTGCTTTTCAAACCCCTATAGTGATCTTGTTCAAGCTGATGCTGGAAATTTAGAATTGAAAACCAGTCCTGAAACGATCACAACAGTGCCTTGCATCCCATCTTCAGTCTAAGGAAAACTTTCTTGAGAGGAAAAGCAGCAATGGACTAAATCCATCTCTCAAATGGGAGTGATTTCTTTACCATTTGAAATTCCAAAAATAAGGGTTTCACAGAAATAATAGCCTAAAAGCATTTTCTATATTCTTTTAGGAAGGTGAAGAGACTGTCTCAAAAATAAGCTTCAAATAGCTTCTCATTCTCTTGTGGAACAAGGCAAAACAACAAAAAAATATAGTATTGACTAATGTATTTTTCAATACTATTCAAGAACATCCTGTATCACAAAGGCCTGAGAACCACAATAAAATAATTTATTAGTACAAAATGTAAAGTTTATTACTGATGTTTTTAATGCCTTTAGTCCTTTTGAATCATGATTTTCCCATTCTTTTTCACATACACACAAATGTTGATAAAGCTCATTAAATCCTTCCTGATGGCCTTTCAAGGGGAGACTAATTTTAAAATTAATACGTATAAGGAAATCAATCTTCCTTTAAATAATATATCTAAGACTAGTCTAAGTAGCATTACTGTAGTGGGTTTACGTGGCAAGGTTTTGGTAGCAGGGAGCCATAGGGGTGGTTTCTGTGAGAAAGATCTAGAAGCTGCCCCATGTTTGGGAAGGGCCCCATTGTTTTCCAGATCCGAGCCAATAAGCGATGTTGTTTTTCGCCTCTGTGAGAGCATATTTAAGACAGGGAAAAAACGCTGCGCCACACAGCAGCCGGGAGAGTGAGAGGAGCGAGGAACAGCCTTGCGCCAAGGTCAGTGTAGAAGGAGGGGGAGAGGTGCTCCAGGCGCCGGAGCAGAAGTCCCCTGCGGCCTGTGGTGAGGACCATGGTGAAGCAGGATGTCCCCCTGCAGCCCATGGAGTACCACGGTGGAGCAGGGTTCCACGCTGCAGCCCGTGGAGGAGACCACGGTGGAGCAGGTGGCCCTGCACCGACGGAGGCTGCCGCCTGTGGAAGACCCCTGCCGGAGCAGATTCCGGGCCGGACCTGTAGCCCGTGGAGAGGAGCCCACGCAGGAGCAGGTGATCTGGCAGGAGCTGCTGCCCGTAGGGGAGCCAGGTTGGAGCAGTTTTCTCCTGAGGGATGGACCCCGTGGTACGGACCCATATCTGGAGCAGTTCTGGAAGAGCTGCTGCCTGTGGGAAGCCCACGCCGGATCAGTTCATCAAGGACTGCATCCCGTGGGTGGGACCCCACAGCACAGGGGACGAGAGTGACCGAGAAGGAGCGGCAGAGAAGAAGTGCTGTAGACTGACCATAACCCCCATTCCCCGTTCCCCTGCGCCGCTCGGGGGGAGGAGGTGGAAGAGGGTGGATGGGGGGAAGGTGCTTTTGTTTTTTTTCCTTTGTTTTCTCACTTCTCTTGCTTGTTAGTTGTAGGCAATAAATCTTACTATCTCCTTATGCCGAGTCTGTTTTGCCCGTTACAATAATTATTGCGTGATTTTCTTGTCTTTATCTCAATCCTTGAGCCCTTTTCACATATTTTCTCCCCATTCCTCTTTGAGGAGGGGGAGTGAGAGAGCGGCTGTGGTGGAGCTCGGCTGCCCACTCGAGTGGAACCACGACAGTCTTTTTTGGCGCCCAACGTGGGGCTCGAGGAATTTGAGATAAGGATGATAGTTAGTAGAAGTAACGGGCAAAAATATGTGCAGGATGATTGTTAGGAATGTACAAGTTGTGAAGAATTTAAGAAAGCAGTAACTGTGATATGTTAGTGTGGTGAAGGGACGAGGGGTGGTGTGTGTGTGTAAAATGTCCACCTTGTCGGTGCTGTGATGATGTTATGTTTATTTTGGTGTGGTGAATTCTTTTTCTTTTTGATGTAAGTGAAGTTTGTGAAGGTTGTTGTGATAATTGTAAAGTAAGAGTATGTTGTGAGTAGTCTTAAATATGCTTTTAACAGAGGCGAGGGGTGGAATGTAGTGGGTTTACGTGGCAAGGTTTTGGTAGCAGGGAGCCATAGGGGTGGTTTCTGTGAGAAAGATCTAGAAGCTGCCCCATGTTTGGGAAGGGCCCCATTGTTTTCCAGATCCGAGCCAATAAGCGATGTTGTTTTTCGCCTCTGTGAGAGCATATTTAAGACAGGGAAAAAACGCTGCGCCACACAGCAGCCGGGAGAGTGAGAGGAGCGAGGAACAGCCTTGCGCCAAGGTCAGTGTAGAAGGAGGGGGAGAGGTGCTCCAGGCGCCGGAGCAGAAGTCCCCTGCGGCCTGTGGTGAGGACCATGGTGAAGCAGGATGTCCCCCTGCAGCCCATGGAGTACCACGGTGGAGCAGGGTTCCACGCTGCAGCCCGTGGAGGAGACCACGGTGGAGCAGGTGGCCCTGCACCGATGGAGGCTGCCGCCTGTGGAAGACCCCTGCCGGAGCAGATTCTGGGCCGGACCTGTAGCCCGTGGAGAGGAGCCCACGCAGGAGCAGGTGATCTGGCAGGAGCTGCTGCCCGTAGGGGAGCCAGGTTGGAGCAGTTTTCTCCTGAGGGATGGACCCCGTGGTACGGACCCATATCTGGAGCAGTTCTGGAAGAGCTGCTGCCTGTGGGAAGCCCACGCCGGATCAGTTCATCAAGGACTGCATCCCGTGGGTGGGACCCCACAGCACAGGGGACGAGAGTGACCGAGAAGGAGCGGCAGAGAAGAAGTGCTGTAGACTGACCATAACCCCCATTCCCCGTTCCCCTGCGCCGCTCGGGGGGAGGAGGTGGAAGAGGGTGGATGGGGGGAAGGTGCTTTTGTTTTTTTTCCTTTGTTTTCTCACTTCTCTTGCTTGTTAGTTGTAGGCAATAAATCTTACTATCTCCTTATGCCGAGTCTGTTTTGCCCGTTACAATAATTATTGCGTGATTTTCTTGTCTTTATCTCAATCCTTGAGCCCTTTTCACATATTTTCTCCCCATTCCTCTTTGAGGAGGGGGAGTGAGAGAGCGGCTGTGGTGGAGCTCGGCTGCCCACTCGAGCGGAACCACGACAATTACCTTCTCATTTATCTTAAAAATGCAGTAGGTCTGTCGTTACTGCTGCTGATGTTCCTGTCATCTTGTTAAAATTATGTCAAAGAAAATTTTTCACAAAGATTCCGATGGAGGTTTCTCAAGGTGACATCACAAAAGGTCAAGAACAACTCATTTCTATAAAATTTGGAAGACTATTTCAGATTAATATGCATTTGTAAGTGATCAGATTTCAGGAGATTAATTTTATATGTACAAGTTTGTCAAGACATCTGTCTCACTTGATAAATATCTACTGTTCCCAAAACAGATGCTTGTAAGAGTCCACGAATTATTACAAGAGGCTGTATTTAGTTCTGTTTTGTGTTCCTCCTTTCAAGCCTGTTGAAGTATGGAAGCCTTGAGAGAATACTTTTTTTTGGTTCTGTTGGAAAAAGTAGCAATACTGACACTCTTTGTAATCCTATACAAAATAAACCAAGTAGAAGTGTCACAAAAGAGAAAGAGAAATATTCCTTCAAGGAATCACTTTAACCAAGAAAAACACAAGTACATGGATTCTTTGCATGGAACATAGGGAGTTGCACGAAGAAAATACGCAAAGAACTTGAAAGTTCAGTGACATTCTTTGTCCTATAAGAAAATGGCTGCTACGAGTATATATATATATATATATATATATACATATATATATATATATATATACATATATATATATACACACACACAGGCTCGATGGAGCTTGTACGTTGGTTAGAATTAATTAGCAGAACTCATCTGCCCACATATTGTAAACTTCTACTTAGAGGCTAACATGCTCTTATCATCAATTAAAAACATCTGTTTTAACTGACACACCAGACTGTTCATGTGCTCACTTCAGATTAGGAAAGAAAATAAGAATCACAGAAATCACACAGCAAATCAAGATTGCTTATAGCTTAGTAAACAAGATACTCAAAGTATTCCAAAATGATGTGAAAATCACAACAGGAAGGCAAGGGGAGAAAAGACACATACTGCTGAGGATATATACCGAAGAATGGAGGATCAGTGACAATCAGAGCAAAAGTTCATACCCATAGAGGATTGAGTAAAAGCCCACTAAAATTAGAGAAAGGACAAATCCAGGCTATGTCAGATACTGAGAAATTGCTCAAGAGTTGCATGTTATGATTTCATTACAAATGCAAGCTGAAGAAGAAACAAGACTAAGAACAGCTCTAGACAGCAAGTGCAAACAACCAGTAACCACCAGCAGCAGAGCAGAGGCCAGCAGCCTCTCCCACCAGTCAACCCTAAAAGAGGACTTCAGTCCACAGCCCCCAAAATCACCTGTTTTCTATAACATTTTAGTGCAAACCACTGCAACAGTAGACATTCTCTTTCCAGCTAAGAGTTGAAGGTCTCCCTCCCATCTAAGGAAGCCTACCACATTCTTTCTGAACAGCAAAGAAATCACACTCTCTAGTCATGCATGACATGCAGCATTAAGTATGTTTTTTTCTGAGTGGTCTTTTTTCTTCAATATCTTTTTCAAAAAACATGCTCTGCTAAGTCCTTTAGATGCTCAATCAGCAGATAATACAGAGAAAATTCTGGTTAGGGTAAGAAACTAAAGGAGAGAAGGGTAGGATAGGGATTTAATTAGAAGTCATCATTATGTCACATTGGCACGTTTAATAATACCTGTTATTTGTGCTGAATGAAGTAATTTTTCTGCAGAGAAAAAAAAAAAAAGTTAAGTTCTATATCACAGAGTATTGAATACCGAAGGTATACATGTATATCAAGGAGAAGAGACTACAGAGTTCAGTTAGGAAAAAACAGAGTAAGTTTGACAACTTGGGGCAGGTATGAACTGCATTTCTGAGCTGTTTATAGCAAGTGCATATTTACTTTGGTAGAAATTGGATGCACATTTGTCTTATTTGCAAGCATCTGCTGTGCAACAGTGCTACTTGTACTAAATATCATCAGAAGTTACTTTTAGTAAGTTTTTCATGTTTGAATTCTCTCTTAAATTGCTTTTATAGCAATACTTTCTGGTTTTGCAACTTTGATAGCCAACACTGTAAATGCCTTAAGAAAATTCCACACACATTGTTAGTATTTGCAATCCATTAGTATTATACATGTATGTACTAATATTCTTACTCCAGTTAAAGTACTCAAAATTATTTGATACAAGGTGGAAAGGAAAAATCAGTAATGGAGAGTAATGATACACTGAAAACGGTAGGTGAGGCAACTACACTGGCACCAAAGCAACATTAAGAGAAGCTGAAGATTTTATTGCACAGTACAAGATGAGGAAAGTCTTAAATGCTTTGGCATTGTTACTAGCAAGACATAGAAAAGTTACTCTGACCATTTCTTCCTGTGCAACCAACATAACTGTATCCGAAAGAAAAAGAAGTCAATGAAAAAGGATATGCTTGAAACTATTTGACTATAATGATCAAAGTATGATATAAACAAGAGAACAGCAGTTTTGAAAGAAAAAATAATCTATATTTGATCTAGCTCAGGCTTCCTTTGTGTCAGCACTTTAACACAGCAAAGGTGCTGACAATAGTTCTGTTAACTGTGAAAACTACTAAAACTAAATGAGGTTTTAAAGACTGCTTACCTTTAACTGACTTCAAACCTCCAAACAAGGCAAAACCCAACATATACCACTTTTCAGTGTATTTTGTGTATGTAGAAACAAAGCAAACTGAAGAGAAACAATGTTTTTTCTTGATGCAAGTAAAAAACAACACAAAACATTGATTTCCAATCCCGCCTAATTTCTCATTCTAAATTCTAAATTATATTCAGAATATCCCCAATTTACCATCAATGCAATCAAATTGTAGCTATTATTATTTCAAACACTTTTTCCTCTTCATAAATACTGACGTTTCTTTAGTATGGCATGGTGCAATCTGTATTATCATAATTGTTATAAAAGCAAATAACTGATGAAAATATCCTTCCAGAAGTTATTGTTAATGTACTTACAAAACAAAGTGAACATAAAAATTATTTATTTTCATAACCAGACAGAAAACAGTAATAGTAAATAAAACATCCAGCAAACTAAAAATACTGAACTGTGTAAACAGTCATGTGCAAATTAACTCTTGCAGCCTTGTGGACTCATTTCGTTTCCACTTAACTTCACTTGCAACCACTGCAGTGGAAAATATGGCTCCCACTACTCCTGCTGAATTACAGACTTAGTCCAGAAGGCCTGAGAAAAGTCTCAGAAGTCTAGATCTCATTTCAAAGTACAAGAAATAATTGACACAAGAAATAGAATATATAGCATCCTCGGCATAATATTTCAATACATGTATCAACAGCTAGAGTACCTAAGCCCCATGAAATAAACCCCAGCAATGCCACCCATTTTCACATCTCCTACCATGACTTTTCCTACAACATGCATTTATAATACGTTCTCTGCATCATCACAGTCAGAAACACTGGACTGCACTCACTGTATAAGACTTTTACTATTATACATGCTCCTGGAAGGCAAAAATGGTGCCATAATCTTTACTGCTAACAGCCACATCCAAATTTCACAATTCATTATGAAGAAACTTAATACAGATGGTATTAAGAAGGAATTTATAAACGTTGCTTTAACTTTGAAAATGAAAAGCACAGAGAAGCAACATTTAGCAGTAACTTGTAAATGTAATCTTCTGGTCTAAGAAAATTATCTCTGATTACCCTACATAGTTCATACAATCTGTCAAGTACTTGTTTTATTATACCTGAAGATATGATGGAGATGCTTTTCTTATGCAGGAAATAAAAGAAAAAAAAAGTAGAATCATAGAATCATAGAATATCCTGAGTTGGAAGGGACCCTTAAGGATCATCAAGTCCAACTCTTGACACCGCACAGGTCTACCCAAAAGTTCAGACCATGTGACTAAGTGCACAGTCCAATCTCTTCTTACATTCAGTACAAGGTGTTTCTAATGTTACTTTATGTTACTTTTTGGTACTATCTCTATATAAGAAATTTACACTGTTTCTGAATGCTAACACTTCTAATTCTGTATTGGAAGGCAAAACATCTCTAAGTTTACCCATAGGTTTCACATGATCTTGTCTGATTCTGTAAGATTATTTTCCCTTCTAGAATGCTTCAGTGTGTTTTTCTTTCTTCTGAATATTTAATCTGACATTTTATGCTTTCTGTTGATAAAGAGATTGAGTACTAGAAACCCTGGTACTTTCATTCACTGTAATTAATCAAATTACACCAAATGAATGTAACTTGTTACAAAACACAGTGAAGTCACTGCTCTTGAAATACCCTGAAGGCCAATGATTGGATAAAACTAGCACAAAACCCAAATGGTGATACTTCCTCTGAACTAGAAGAAATATTTTAATTTTAAAAATGCTAAATAAGACCTTATAGTATCTCAGTAAAATGCATATGGCTAAAAAAAGTCATAAAATAAGAAGCATAAAACTCCCATCTTTCAATACCAGAGAAAGCAAGTCAGAAATAACAGCTACAATACAGTGAAAGATGAACTTTTAGCCAAGAAATAAAGCACATCTTTAGCTGTTCTTCCTCCTAGAAGGAAATTCTTAAGCAATGAATGCTTATTATCTGGAAATAAAATACATAAGAGAATTCCACCCAGCAGTCACATGAATATGACTAAAACCACCAAAATATTTTCTCTTAACCACAAGTAGATTATAATTGACAGTGCAGGAGATTAAAGACAACTTCATTAGTTTTCAGTGCCAACCTGTCCTTACAATGCCATAATTATGACTGGTCAAGTTGATGTTTAATTTGAACACCTCTTCAGAATACTGATTATTTGTGTTTTGCAGACACCAGCAAATACATACATCAAAGCTTCACACTTCCACAGAATATTAACCATGATCCATTGTTCTTATATACTTTTTCAGTTGCAACTGAATGCAGTAGGACAGTAAACAAGTCTACTTAGTCATTTTCTTACAAGCTATTAGTGTAGAAACTATAACATTCTATTCTCCCAAGAAGCTTAACACATCATATGGATAAAAGAATTTGAAAAGATTAAGCATGAAATACATGAAAAAAAAATCGAAGTATAGCTGGGTCATCACTGGAGAAATTCCATTATTTCTTTGAGAGTAGATAGGAATGTATGGAAAACAAATTAAACAAAACAAAACCAAAAAACAATGCAAGTTTTAAAGAACAGACACATGGAAGCACTGTGCATGCATACAGCCTTCTCCACTGGGCACTTAGATTTTTTCTTAAAGATCATTACATAAAATATTTTTGTATGTCAGAGAATTTTTTATTCAGAAATAAATTCCGTTTACTAGTCATAAATAGTATTACCTCAAATAAACACTCACTAAGATAGTTAAAGGAAGAACAATGTCTCTATTCACTGAATAAAAAGCAACATTTCTACATATCAAAACAAGTTGTTTAAGCATTTGAAATACATGAACCAACCTCAGATACAAACAGTATGACACAAAGAATTTGCCTCATATAGAACTAATATATCATAAATCTCAACAGAAGTCTACCAGTGCAAAGCACTCATGCAATGAAAGCATTTGGAGAAGACTTCCCACCATCTGTGGACCCTGAAACTAGGAAGTCCTTTTCTAACAACTAGAACATTCATGAACTAGAGCGTTTTCCGAGAGGTGGGAAAATTTCCCAAGCAACATGAGAATTTCATCACTGGAGGTTTTTTTTTGTTTTGTTTTGTTTTTTTTTTAAGTAAGTTCAAAGATAGTAGAGGCAATGGCTACATATTTTATTTTGGGAGACTCACCTGGGCATTAAGAGTGGTAGCAGAAACTTAACTGCACAAAGATGTGTTTGACTTGATCAAACAGTTGATTGCAGTAGCTGGCAACTAGTCTAGCTGTGGACTAGCTTACTTCAAAAATCCCCTCCAAGCAACAAGCTGCCCACCCAGGCTGCAGAACATCTCAGTCCTGGAGATTTGAAGTCAAACTCACAGAATCGTACAAAGGTTTGGGTTGGAAGGGACCTTAAAAATCAGCTAATTCCACCCTCCCTGCTATGGGGAGGGACACCTTCCACTAGACCAGGTTGCTCAAAGCCCCATCCAACCTGGCTCCATCCAATCTGGCCATCCACTTCTCCAGATGCCTACCCATACTCTACCTTGAACAGAAGTTGGACTAAGATCACACAAAGACCCTTCCAACCTTAATTGTTCTATAATTTTGCTTTAAGTATAAAATGAATCTCATCAGTTATATCTTCACTATACCTGCTTTGTCTCCGGCCATGCTTGTGGTTAACCCAGTTCAATAACTATTATTCACACAAATCACGAAGTTTGATGTCAGAGATGAGGTTTGGCATAAAGACAGTGTGAACTTTATGCCTCAAGTTACACAGCAATTCAGTGTTGAAGCTCAGAAACAAGACATCTTCCAATGCCCTAAATCTACTTTATTATATAGTACACTAATATAGATTTAGTAAATATAATATTAAAATATTAATTTGTTACTTTGTTGGTTGAGAAAATGTAGGAATAGATCGTAGCAACTTTTAAAATTTCTGTGATCACTTTGTAAAACGAGAAATTGGAAAACCAAAATTTGACCCTACTTATATCACAGTAAACTCAGAACTTCAGACATAGTTCAGAACTTTTTTTTTTTTTTTTTTTTTTTTTTTTTTTACCTCAGAAGTCACTCTTTAAGCAAGCAGGGATTAGTAGCAATACAATGACTTACACTTACAATTAACTCTAATATCTTGCCAATTAACTAAACAGAGTTACATTGGTGCCAGTATCTAAAGAGAAAGCATTCTCATTGATCAACACCTCTGACAGAGCTTCTTATCATGCCAGGATACTGAGCAATAACAGTAATTTAATAATGCTGTCTGCAGTGCCCAGCCAGCAGCTGCAAGCATAGGAGAATAAATAAGACTTTCAATACAATCAAAATTACAACATTTCTGGTACAGTAGGAACGGTTGATGACAAAGCCCCCACAGATAACAAGACCTGGTTATAAAGTCCTTGAAAAGGAGCAGTACAATTAAAAACACTAAGCACAAAAACTTTGTACTTTCTGTTCACCTGGCTTTTTAAAATAAATCAGTTCAAAAACCACAACAAAACACATGCAGGTCACTTCACACAGCAAGTTAACAAGACATTGAACACGACTCCTTTTAGTATAGAAAAAAATAGAAGTATTCATAAGCTGTCAATACACAAATAAACATTGCTCAAACAACTGGGTACAGAATTCACTGCATCCAAAACCTGAGAAAATGAGAAAATGGTTACAGAGAAAATATGTGCCTCCTTTTCAGTTTTTATATGCACCCTATGCTCCAAATGCAGTGTATAATATTTTTGTTTTTTTAACCTTTTTTTTCTTGTTGTTCTTTTAAAATATGAAATAGTGTTAAAGGTTCCATTAAAATGGATCTTATTGTCTTCGTTGGAGAACATCAACATCATGCTGAATCAAACCTCTAAAATTTCTGAACTTTCAGTATCTGCGTAAGTAATGACATAAACATTAAACTTGTTCAATTAAATGTACCATAACAGGAGATAGTTTTCTAAAATTGGTACTGAATTTTTGTGTATGTAATTGTTTTAGATGAGCAAATGTATTTTAAAGAAATTACCTCTTTTCCGATCAAGTTAACCATTATCTCTTTTGACACCCATTTAATTGGCAAGGATTCAGCCGCTCTTTATAAATAATTCCATTTCCTAAGTACTAATCATTTAAATAGTTTTTGCTGTCTCCTGTCTGAGAATCTCCAAGATAACCTCTGTTGTTTTTCCCATTTATACCTGATTTACAAAAAAATAAAATAAAAAATGATTAGATGAATGAAGGACCTCACAGCTTCCAGCCTCAAAGCACAAAGCAGAAGCAATTAGTTTATACACAAATGCTTTATCAAAAGTATATTAATATTTGAATCAGAGGTAATCTCTAGTTTTACAACACCTATAGTTCTCAGGTTCTATAGGTTATAGTTCTCAGTTTAAGGTGAACTATATACATATAAAAAACAACCAACTAACTAATATACATTGTTTAAGTATATTTTCTGCTTGTTTGTGTCTTTCCCCTTCCTCCCCATTTCCTTTATTTTTCCTTAGTGGGGATTGGCAAACAGAGCTTCCCCTTCCATCAGTTTTCTTGGTAATTTATAACCCAGAAGTAACATGTTATCATAGAAGTTTCCACACATTATTTCCTCTATTAAAATCAATCTGCATTGTTTCATTACCTTGGTTTTGATAATGCAAAATACTTCGGTAGTTAAGAGCACTGCTGATAGTGGGGATAATCATTTTGCACAAAATTAATCTCAAGGGTCCTCAGAGTAACGCAGATTTACCAGAGAAAACACCTATCCTATTACGCTTAGCAGTGCTAATTTAAACACTTACAGACAGAAAGATTTTGTTTGTGACAGGTATTTTAAGTTTGGCATCTTTTCAGAAATTAGAAGAAATCACACTCAAGCACTGTTTTCAGGTAAAGATAACAGCACAAAACTTAAATATCTATTTATTTGATAGCTTCATAAGTATTTAGAGTTCATATGGGTATGAGTTAGACAGTGCAAAAGCAAAACAGCCTTTAGAAGTGTTTCTTTTTATAAAGAAAGTAGTTCTCACAGACGTACAGAATGGTTGAGATCAGAAGGGACCTCTGTTGGTCCTCTTTTCCAATGCCCCTTGCTTAAACAGGGTTTTGAGTCATTCCTTTTCATTCCTTCTATTTATTGTTTTTCAGCACTCAAACTCAGCCTTGGCTTCTTCAATGGGATCTAGCATTCCAATGTGTCTGTGTTATGACCTCTAGGTTCTAGCCATTACAGAACCAACTGTATTGATATATGAAAGACAACCTATTTGACAAAAGACATTTGTTTAAAGTAAAGCATACTTAACTTGCCAAAACCAGATTTTTTTTGCACTCTGTCATACCTACAGTTACTGATTTGCCTAAACTCTTGAGCAATTTTGTTTTCATATTCTGTGTTCCACCAGTACCAAGTCTCAACCATATTGCTTCAGAATATAGATACTGCCAGAAAGCTATAGTACCCATAATACTAGTTCTTGGTTACTTGCTACACCCCGTAACTTGACTTTCACCTTGAGACACCAACTCTTGCTACAAAAGAAATAGATTGTTCCTTCCTTAATATGCAATGAAGTTAGAGTCTCTTCTACTTTGTCAGAGTTACTCCTGTTTTCCTTTGTTATTCTCCAAATTAGTAGAAAAAAAATAATTATCACTTCAGGATCTAGCTGCTGGTGCTGTGATATTTTAACTATCACCCTTGCTGCTATAGCTGAGTGTGTTCCATATTAAAATCAATAGCAAAAGTCAAGCCACTAATATGAAAATGCAACTTCTGTTTTCAGTTAAAAACATGAATTCTCGTTTCCCGTAGCAGTTCCAGAATCTGCAGTTGCCATTCTTATCACTTTCACAAAGCTTTTAAACATTAACTGCATTAAATAATTAATTTGACATTAGCTAAGTAATCCACTGACCAAAGAGAGAGAAACTGGCACTGGAAAATGATTCATTTGGAGGTTAAATTAATTAAAAATAGTACAGTAGTGACAGAATTTAATCTCATACTTCTCATGAGAGTGTGGAATCACTCACAGCTGCAGCAATTTGTGATAAATCCATGGAGAAATTTCATGATAGAAGAGGAATTAATTTGAGTCACCCCTAAGAGTATGTGTGTTCACTCAACAGTGCCTACACATTAAACAATATTAAAAATAAACAAATTGAATAAACCAAAAGAATCTATCATTTGAGCTAGCATGTGATATATATCATCCAATATAAAGATGAAATTATTTGCATCAATAAAATTTAGAGGATCACAGCAGTGACTGGGAGGATCGGAATATTCTTTACTGTCTTTATCTGTGTATCTGCTTCCGTGAACAGGTAAAGCTCAATCTTTATATTCTACTTTTATCAGGATACCTCTTACTTCAAAACCTTGAAAAAAAAAAAAAAAAAAAGGGGGGGGGGGGGGGAAAGGGGATGACTTTAAAACATGTCCCAGACAAGAATCTGTATGTATTTTAGAGTCAGGTGGAAAAAGAGAGAAAGATACAGAGCTGGAGACAACCATAAAGAAACAGACTACTGTGCTAAGAAATACATCTTAGCATAAGAAATACTAATCTGTGCTAAGAAATACATCTTAGCATAAGAAATACTAATCTCAGAAATACAACTACTAAGCAGCAGAGCCTTAGTTACCCAACTCAACAAGGACGATGTACATTGTAAGATCATGCTTAGTATATACACATGTATGTATGCATACAGTGAAGCATATAAGCTACACGTTATACTCATTCCAAACTATTTTTGACGCTGATGAATGAAAAAGCCAGTCAAGTATTTTCTGATCAATGAAGGAGCTCTTAACTTAACAGACTGATTATCCTTTGATAGGAGCTTGATCATATTAACAGACTCCCATTATATTACCTGAATAGTCATAGCTTGAGCTCTAGCCCCCTGATGAATGAGTATAAGAAAGGCCAATATTCAATATCCAATCTTCAAAAAAAATTTTTTTTAAATCTTAAAGACTGCTTTATGTGACTCAGCTGCAACCACCACTCAGACAAGAGCAGAAGCAAAGCAGGCTGAACTGGAATAATCTTGCCAGGCTCTAGGCTGCTCATGGGATGGCTGAATGAGGAAAGACTGCCTTTTGTAGGAAAGGAGAAAGAAACAAACCAGTTCCACAAGGAGGAGTTCAAAATATGTTTAAAACGGAACTCCATTCGCTATCTTTATATTTGTGTCCAAGCAAGCCTATGTGAAATTGGAAGAATGAATGAGATAGAATGGTAGAACGCTGCTCATATACTGAATACTGAGACATATAGATAGATAGATCAGTATGTTTATTCATATACTGAAATTACTACCAACTCAGAAGTCTAAAAGGATAGAGAGGGATCTCTGGGCCTGAATAAAAAGAGGAGCAACTGGATTCACAAACAAATTCAGTAGGAAAGAAACATCAGAAATAAGCACACGATGGAAATACAAGATATTCCAACTACAAGGACTGAGGCTTCTGCTGTAGCTATTGATCAATCCACACAATTCTTCTCTGCAGTTTAATACAAGAGCTCCTGAATACATGAACCTTCTAAAGTAAGGTTCTAACTATCCAAGTACACAGTGTATTTTGAGTGGAGAGTTGGGGGGAAAAATAAAGAAAGATATATAACTTGGAAGATTCTTTCCTCCTCACCTCTTAATAACATAAGGCTGATGACAGAACCTGTTATACCTTAGAGGCATATTGTAATAGAATACATCTACAACTGAAAGCCAAAGATATTTTTGCAGCTTACACATATATAATCTAAATGGTTCCAAATTTACTAATGCAAGTCCTAATGACAGCATAGGTTGCAGCATGAATTGTACAATTCTGCCCAGAAGCCAAGGTAAATACTCATGTTAAGCATGCCATCTGTAGAAAAGAGATAATATTTTGTCCTGCTGTTGGTATTACTGGCAGAGTATGTTACATGTGTGAAGAGAAACTTTGACTACAGCTTATGGCAACAGCCACATTCGCTAGGTGGTACTGTCAGACAAATAATAGTAATGCTAATAACTAGAAGGAACTATTAAGATGAATCAATATATAATGAAATTATAATGCATATGTAAAACATTTTTGTCTATCCATTGAACAATTATGAACCACAGAATACAACTGATCTGGCAACATAGCTAAATTGTTATTGATTTGCACTGACATTTTTTTCTCCCCTCTTCTTGACAACATTTCTAGAATTTTTAGCTAACCAGATATTATGGCTCATAGCAAAGATGAAATCTATTATAAATTCTGCACATCTGCTGAGATATGCCATTCTGAAATTAACTGTCTTGAAACCTACATTTGAAGCACATGAAAGGCATTCAATTTCCTGATATGAACTCCTCTTATATCAATACCTAAATTTAAGATAGTTTGCATTCTTCTTCATGCTGCAAAACAACTAAAAAAAAGTCTCTTTCCTCTGGGATCACAAGAAATCAAGACTAGTATTTTTGAACAGTTGCTCAAAGAGGAAGTCTTCATCTGAGAAGACTAACATTTAAGTGTCTGAATAAATAAGTGACTTAAGTTCTAAATAAACATATGACACAATCAAGGCTTTTGAAGTCGAAGTCATGAAAATCCAACAATTAAATCTAAGTTTTATTAGTGTTAACGTAATTCCCCACATTTTTTAATAAGCAATTTAAATCTGCTTTAACAAGGATTTTGGCATACATTATAGACTTCTAACATCTAGTATAGACTAATGAGCTTAGACATAGATACTCAGGAACCACAAGTACTGCAGTTACCGATTAGAGATGGAGGCTAGCATCTCTAACATGGATTTCAAGCGTGTAAACAGGCGAATACACACTGACAAAGTTATAGTAACAAGGAGAATCTGGTGAATTATCCTTGCACCCAGTTACGATCCAAATATTATTGTTTCAAACAACATTCATTCTAGGATGTTAAAATCTCTCATCCCCACCCCCCACCCCCCATGCTGTTGGAGGTTCCTGTTGGGGAAAAAACATTGCATTTGTCTCACAGGCACTGAATTTATCTCTATGTTAACTATTCTTAAACTCAGCAGAGATATAGAGATATCAGATACGAGCATCACTAATACTAGTTTTGATGAGGGATGTAACATTTAAACTTCTTAAATTGGCATACTACTGCCTGATTAGTCTCCCTCAATCCTTATCACTAAATTTTTTTTGTCCTCCACTGTTAAAGTCATACTCCCAAATTTATCAGTCCACAATAAACCAATACCTGGTAACTTCAATAACACATTTCCTCATTAACTAGAAAAATCTATTTATCAAAGTTCCAGTCTCAGGCTTTGGCAAGATTTACACACAGCTAATAGACAGGACAGTACTGGGTCCCACTTCAAAAAGAAAACCACAATAACAGGGTTAGAAAAATGGTTCCTTTAGCCATTATCTATTCATCTGGCTCATCTGGAGAATTTTAGCCTTGGACTACCGCCAGTTTTGCCTCACCACCTGCTCATTAATACTCCCCCTTCTGTAAAACTTATGTGTTCAGGTGTTGAAGCTGGAAACATCTGATTAGGAAAACACCCAATACAATGAAAAGGTGAGTTAATATGCACTACACAAGCACAGAGGCAGAGGTCTAGTGCAGACAGGCCAAGACAGAAGTATGAGATTAACGTTACAGAACAAGAGTACAAAATAGGTCAAAGCCAGCAGTAAGTCATTCAGGGGACAGAATTAACTTTAAGGGGAAAAAAAAAAAAAAAAAAAAAAAAAAAAAAAAAAAGCAGTTGGGCTTTGCTGAGAATGTTGTTTTGCTTTTTCCCTAACTCAGTACTTTTGGTTAAAATTAAAGTCTTTTCCTCTGAATTGTTTTTAACATGAAAGTCAGAATAGTTTTCTAGTATGTTATGACTTTGCTCGTACCCACCTCTGCACCTACCTAAAGTTAAAAGATAGAAATAATTGTTTTAATATGCTGCAAAGGACTTACATTTTTATCTGATACTTCACTTGATACTCAGGAAGAAAAGTATGTGTTTCATTGAAGATGCTCCTAAATTAAGTTTCCTTGTACAAATTAGAAACTTTGACATTTAAAATGAATTTTAATAGGGTAATAAACTCAGAAAATTTCATAACTCCATCCAAGATATGAGGCATCTCTGACCTACCCAACAGCTTACACTGAATGAAAATCATCATTAAATTTTCATGAGGCAGCAAACCATTAGATATTTTAGAGTTACTTATTTGAGTGATAAAAACAAATATGAAGAAAAACAGTATCATCCATTTTTCAGTGTCTTTGCAAGGACTTCAGAAGAACTTCACAATATTGTGAATATTTGCATTAAAAAAAAAAAAAATCTACTTTTTATCTTCCTTATTCCAGAGTAAAACGTTAAAGTTGAAACCAACCAGATTAAGTGCTCAGAACAGGAAGTAAATAACAAGAATGTCAATACTTACATATTTCCACCTAACAGTTCCTTGAGGCTTGACTTCTTAAAATGTGTTATTTGTATAGGTAACCTGAAAAATAGGAAACACCATACTCAGTACTTCTTGGCAACCAACACAACATAAAGATTTAACATTATTTCTTTAAAAAAAAAAGTTACAATCTGGTATTCCATCAATTATGATGTTCTGAATATACATATTTAGATGAAATTCCCTTCTTAGATAATCTTTTCCTCAATTACTTGACTTATCCATCTAATTTAAGCAATCGCTCCACTCCTTTTATTGTGGTGACAGTTACACCTACAGTGATGATTATGTTTATACAGTTGCAGTTTTAAGAAATGTTAAAAATTGGTCCAAAACAACAAATAATGCTGATTTTCTGGCCATGTTCATTTAAAGTGCTCCTCCTGGAAATATGACAATTTTATAGAAGAGAACCAGGCTTGTTACAACAGCTAAGGACAAAAAAAAAAGGTAATAAAAATATTTTTTTTTTTACTACGAGAAATTTAAAAGTTCCTCTTCTAAAAACTAGTAGACAAATTGGAGCTTATTACACTGAAAGATGGGAAATATGAATTGTGGAACAGAATGTTCGTGGTTTGCATCTGCAAAGAGCTTCATAAAGGATGCCTCAACACGTTTCCAAAAACACTGATTTAAAAAAAAAAATAAAAAAAAGGTAAGGGTGGAATAAGTGAATGAACATTATTAGAAGACTAAAACATTCTTTATGTGACCAGAACAGACCTTCATTAGTAACAGGTTTCCTTTGCAAAAAAAGCTCAAAGCAACAACAGACTAATTATGTAAATCTGACTGCATACCTTGACAAGAATAGATATTAATTTAACATTACCAATGCCATACAAGGAAGTGAGACGCGTACCCAGTGCATAATGCACACTATATTTAACAGTAAGACATAAAAGAATAGGTTTTCATTAATAAAAAACATTCAGTACTGGTTAAAGCTGATTCACCTTGTATACCTTAATCCATATTATGAAAGAAAATAAATGGAGTATTTACACAAAAGGAAAAAAAAAAGTAATTTGTCATATAACATCTTTTTTCATTTTTTTTTGGCCACCAAGCCACAACATTCATTGCTTATTCCACTGTCATGGAAGTGAATCCTGCAGAAACTTGTATGTAAGGATTTTCAGGGAAGAGGCAGTATTACTACCTTTTATCTTTGTGAAATTAAAACTATTACCAGGCTAGTCAATCTACTGCTGCAGGATTCTGTAAGTTCATTAACAGCATTGCTCAAATGATCAGTAATATGAAGAGCACTTACAAGATGCAAGAGAAATTCATGTACCACTACATCTTAGGTTATTCCACAATTCCACACACACCCTTATACACAATGATTTTTGCCATATTTCTCTGCAATAGGCTGTTGTTAAAAAATAAATAAATAAAACATAAAAATAAAATTAAAAAATCATGTTATAAAACTCTGTTGAAGAATGGGCTTCCTAAAAGGCAGTCAAATGAGTTGCACGTAACAAACTTGAATAGAGCCTAAGAAGTCAGAGTTGGGTGAGGAGTCAACATATACTATTTTCAATCAAGTAATTTTCACTATTCATTAAGGCCTCAATGATTGGGTTCCCACTCTCCTCCCCATTAAGAACCATCAGGTACATCATCAATTAACATGGGTTTTTTTTGTTCCCTCTCCCTCCCCACAGATGCTATTTTTAGCGTTTTCCCCAAGTCTCCTTGGACTTCTTTCCCAACTTACTCAGAATCACTTAGAAATCAGAATGGAAAACCTTTTTTTTTCCATTATTTTTAAGTATATATGTCATCTGACACCATCTATGTTTTGTAGCAGGTTAATGACCAAATTCTCTCATATTTATTCTGCATAAAATGCCAGGCATTATCCTCCTTCTTGTTGTATATATTGAATAAAATTAGAAACGCAGTTATGAAAACTGTTCCACATCCTCACACTTCATTATTTCACTGCTCTCACTCATCTTATTAAAAGATTGCTTTATAGATGCCTTATAATCAGTGTTTGTAGCTTGCTTTTTTTTTTTTTTTTTTAGCATTATGAAAGAGTAAGATTTATTAAAAAAAATACTTTATTACATGTGAGATAGGCTTCGCTTGCAATTAAACACCTTCTGTTAATCCAACAAATATCCAGTAGGAAGCACAGAAATATTAGGAGACGCTACTCGTTTTGAACATAAAATCAGAAATGTGAAATGTGGAGCATGATACAGATACTGGTGCAACAATAATAAATACTATTCACAGAATCAGAGCCTTTCCCAAATTTTACATTGCATAAGTGAAATATGTTTTTAATGAAAAGTTATTTCTCAATTTTTCATCTTTAACTGATCATTAACACTCCTAAGATATCGATAATGATGACACTGCAGTGTAGCTTTTTTCTCTTTATTTGACAACAAAGCAGAACAATGTGAAAAGAGATACACATGAATACAAAACAAATATCTAAAAATAGCACTAAGAAGTTTTAGAATTAATGCCTTCAATTCTTGCACATCATGGAAGTTGATTTTAAGCAAATTACATCAATTTGAAGAGACAAAGAGCAGTAATAAAGCTGCAAGTTTCCTACTGCACTAAACAATCATAATGACCCAGGGAGCAGAACACCATAACCACACTTGGGTAAGGTCTTTCAAAAGAAACATCGTGATTTAAAAATTAGCATTACAGTATAGTCTTTCCACAAAGGAAACAAGATTCAGTATTTATTCTTAAAATAAGGAGACAGCAACCTTTTTTTAAAACAAAAAATCTGTACACTTACTCAAGAAAATGAAATTAGAATATTTATATTCATAGATGTTAAACTGGGAAACAAACAAGTAAAGACATGACCCCTGATATTTGTTTCTGCTCCATTTATCCACCTGTTTTGACAAGCATCTAATTGAAAGCTGAAATATGAAGGAGACAAAAGTAGCACTGGCTACTTTAGATGTAAAGAAAAGCAGCACATATATACAGTATTATTTTACAAGATATTTCTCTTGTTCTGATTTATATAGGGAAAGTATGATTTTTATCCTTGGTACTTCCATTGGTTATTGCCAAATACTGTCTGGATTTCAAGATCTAAACTAAACTTTTTTTTTCTTTTTTTTTTTTTTTTAATAAGCCATGCCTATGAGGGGAAAACAAAAACAAATTCTAGATTTTCATAATTCTCAACTTTTTTTCTCCTACTGTTTTTCATGTTCCTTGAAAACTTCTAATAAGAAAAATTGTCAATTAAGGAAACTGTCATTTTGGTTAAAGCTTACCTTTGGAATGCCATATTATCATTTTTAGTATTCTAAGCCTAATCAGGGACTAAACCTGCTATATCAGATTATTTGTAAACACAAAACCAAACAGGATAGCTTAGTCAAGAAACGGCAATAGGCAGATGAGAAGTTTAATAGAAACTGAAAAAAAAAACATCCTTGCTACAGAGATGCAGTTGTTTTCACAAAGCTGAAGCCTACACAGGGTTAAGACCTCCAAGATACCACTGTTAAAGAGATGCAGACGAATTTCAATACAGACAGTTCCATAACTGTAGATGCATTTACCATTCTGAAGTATAAATGGCAGCATGACATAAAATCACAAAAGGTGCTTACCAGTATATTTAATTCTATACTACCTTATACACGTAAGTAATACTACTGGATGTAAGAGCTGAGCTGCCACCTAAGACCAATGAATTATGTACCTTGTGTACAGACTGAGTTATGGGTCACCACCCATTACCCACAGTTGCACCTCAGGACCATAAAGAAGCTATACCACCAACATTCATACAATTTCTTGGGGATGTCAGTAGGTGCAAGTATAGTTTTTATTTAGTGAGTCATGTTCAA
The DNA here is from genome assembly GCF_964035555.1 of Netta rufina. Taxonomy (NCBI): domain Eukaryota; kingdom Metazoa; phylum Chordata; class Aves; order Anseriformes; family Anatidae; genus Netta; species Netta rufina. The sequence continues at coordinate 14,933,834 of NC_140133.1, forward strand.
GTTTATGTTTCAGTGAAACAAAAACACACACTGACAAAACCCAAGAACAGAACCAGAATAAGTGCCGAAAGGAGTATTCTGAGAGCAGTTACTTGATGGGTTTTCAGACTAAGAGGTGACTAGAGAGTTGTTTGCACCTGAGTGAAAATCACAGTCCTTTGTTCAATTCCTAGTGCATTAAGAGAAACAAATTTATTTAGCCTTGCAAATAAATATACTCCTAATAACTGTAACATCCATTTCTTCAGGTAACTTCTGAACTGGATAATTGGTTAGGTTAAAAGAATAGTATTAAGCAAGTGCAGGACAGAAGTTGCCATCATCAGGGACAACATTAGCATAGGAAATGAGATGTGGGTAGTAATATATGGACAGACAGGAGATCCTAAAATATAATGCAGTTTTCAAGGACAAGACTAGATCTCTAGTGGAACAGAAGTTCAAAGGGCTTTTCTGAAAAGACAAGTTTTTCTTAGAAGGAAAACTGATCGTATTCTTAAAACCGTTACTTCCTTTGATCTCAACATTTCCAGGAATTTTATAATTACTGAACTGGTTAGTGGGAACTGTACAGAGAAGTTCATGCGTGGGAAACAGTTTGCTCCTATGCTTGCTGTATCTTATTTTTGCCCTCTGATCCACAGTGCATTCTCTTGTTGAAAAAGTAGGTATAGTATCTGCACTTAATCCACGACAAGAGAATTGCATAACATCAGCTATTCTATATGATGGGAGATGGGCTCATTGGTAGCATTCGGTAGCATGATCCCTGTTAGGACAGCATCATCGTATCCTACCACTAAAATGCATGCATTGCCTTATCTTGTTCTGGATCAAAAATACTTGTAAATACACAGAACAGGATTCAACCACATGAAAGAAACCACAAGATTTCTGCCTTTTCACAGAAGTGTAAAAATAAACAATTTCCTTCCTCTTTCCTCAGAGTAAAGGATAAAAATAATTTGATAATAACCTAGCGATGAAGAACTCAGTATACAACCTAATTTTTTTTCCTCCTTTCCATTCAGTGCTAGATTAAACCCTTTAATTACATCCAAATTCCATTGTAAAGATATTCAAAAGTATCATGTTGTTCAGTTTGCTCTTTTTTCCCCATGCCTTTCCGATTGGAAGTACTAATATCTTTATTGTAGGAATGGTCCTTTAGGTGTAGCTCCAGTGTGACTCCTATTTTTACCTTTTTTCCTCATTCCTCTTTCTCACAGATATTCTCCATTACTTAAACTGGAACCTTTCTCCCTGACTTTTTCCTTTTAGAGCAACAATGAATTAAGAGGCTGTCAGAAGGATTTGATGGTCAGGGACCAACAAAGACATGAAGACAAAAATAACAGAGGGAGGGATGATATGGGATTCATGGCAGACAACCAAGCTAACTTTAGGGCAAGGAGATGTGAGGAAGAGGTTGCAGCAGAGGGATAAGGTCAAGAAACAACTGAAATGCAAGGACAAAGATCATAGAAAAAAGCATAGTAGGAACATGACTATAAACAAACTTTCATAGCTACGACCCTTGCTGTATGATGATGAGGCATTGTGAAGCCAGGTCCCGTTTGTTTTGTGATTATGGGGACTTGCGAGACTGTTACGGGTTTGTTTTTAATTAAAAAAAAAAAAAAAAAAAAAAAAAAAAAAAAAAAAAAAAAAAAAAAAAAAAAAAACATGTAACAGAAAACTTATCCTTAAAAAGTGAAATGTGTTCAGAGATTTTAAATGGGTGATAGAGAAAAAATAATTCATTTCTGAACATGGTTCTACTTGCAGTGGAACAATACTTACTAGAATTTAATAAGGATCTTTTAAAAATAATTCTTTTAATTGCAGTATTATGAAATGTACAGAAGTAGCACAAACATTAAGTGATCTCCATTTAACTGATCAGTCCTTGTTACAAACCACTCTTTTTCTCATGAGAACGGAGAAAAGAGCGTTAGTTACTCTGGACAAATAACAGCACAGTATCACAGAATCACAGAATCACAGAATTTTCTAGGTTGGAAGAGACCTCACGGTCATCGAGTCCAACCTCTGACCTAACGCTAACAGTCCCCACTAAACCATTTCTCTAAGCTCTACATCTAAACGTCTTTTAAAGACCTCCAGGGATGGTGACTCCACCACTTCCCTGGGCAGCCTGTTCCAGTGCCTCACAACCCTTTCAGTAAAGAAGTTCTTCCTAACATCTAACCTAAAACTCCCCTGGCTCAACTTAAGCCCATTCCCCCTTGTCCTGTCACCAGGCACGTGGGAGAACAGGCCAACCCCCACCTCGCTACAGCCTCCCTTGAGGTACCTATAAAGAGCGATAAGGTCGCCCCTGAGCCTCCTCTTCTCCAGGCTGAACAAGCCCAGCTCCCTCAGCCGCTCCTCGTAGGACTTGTTCTCCAGGCCCCTCACCAGCTTCGTCGCCCTTCTCTGCACCCGCTCAAGCACCTCCATGTCCTTCTTGTAGCGAGGGGCCCAAAACTGAACACAGTACTCGAGGTGCGGCCTCACCAGAGCTGAGTACAGGGGGACGATCACCTCCCTAGCCCTGCTGGTCACACCGTTCCTGATACAAGCCAGGATGCCGTTGGCCTTCTTGGCCACCTGAGCACACTGCTGGCTCATATTCAGCCGACTATCCACCATCACTCCCAGGTCCTTCTCTGCCTGGCAGCTCTCCAACCATTCCTCTCCCAGCCTGTAGCTCTGCTTGGGGTTATTGCGCCCCAGGTGCAGGACCCGGCACTTGGCCTTGTTGAACTTCATGCAGTTGACCTCAGCCCATCGGTGCAGCCTATCCAGATCCTCCTGCAGAGCTTTCTTACCCTCAAGCAGATCGACACACGCACCTAACTTGGTGTCATCTGCGAACTTACTGAGGGTGCACTCGATGCCCTCGTCCAGATCATCGATGAAGATATTAAAGAGGACCGGCCCCAGCACCGAGCCCTGGGGGACGCCACTAGTGACTGGCCTCCAACTGGACTTGGCTCCATTCACCACGACTCTTTGGGCCCGGCTATCCAGCCAGTTTCTAACCCAACGAAGCATGCGCCAGTCCAAGCCAAGAGCAGCCAGTTTCTTGAGGAGAATGCTGTGGGAGACGGTGTCAAAAGCCTTGCTGAAGTCAAGGTAGACCACATCCACAGCCTTTCCCTCATCCACCCAGCGCGTCACTCTGTCATAGAAGGAGATCAGGTTCGTCAGGCATGACCTGCCTTTCATAAAGCCATGCTGACTGGGCCTGATCGCCTGCTTCCCCTGCAAGTGCTGCATGATGACTCTCAGGAGGATCTGCTCCATGAGCTTTCCTGGCACTGAGGTCAAACTGACAGGCCTGTAGTTTCCCGGGTCTGCCCTCCAGCCCTTCTTGTAGATGGGCGTCACGTTTGCTAGCCGCCAGTCGATTGGGACCTCCCACGATAGCCAGGACTGCTGATAAAGAGTTAAAGTATTAAAGTATTAATTAATTAAATTAATTAAATAATTAATTAATTTAATTAATATAATTAAACTATTAATTAATATAAAGTATTAGAGCATTTTGAGGATTCTAAAGCTTTTAGAGATGTTATAATTATTTGGAAACTTTCCAGTAAGCACTAAATATCCAAAATAGCACCTGCAGTTAGCTAAGTTGAATTACCTGTTTACCACTTCTGAAAGTTAAAATATTATGTAAAGTTCACTGAAAAACTCAGTACAAGAAACTAAACATCCAGAGACCTTTTATATTTTTACAAAGTATTAATTTGATACACAGTGTTGAGAAAAAGGGTTAAGAAAGATGCAGATAGTTCTATCAGCTGGGAAAAGAAGTTTGTGTTAAATTTTTACTGAAGGAATTAGACTTTAATGGCCAACCTATGTAATATTCCATAAATCATCAGCAGAGTCTGGCCAAAAGAGCATAATAGTGAGGGATTTAACACCATCATCTTGCTAATTGAAAGGACCTGGCCTCATTAGGGTCATGCACTGCAAGTGAGAATGATAACACTGCAAATTATCACTGCTTTCTTCCTAATATCTGAATTAAACCTACCCTCTTCTAGTTCTAAAATGTTACCCCTTATCTACATCATTACACTCCCTGACACAGAGTCCCCTCCTCTCCAGATTCCCTTTAGGTACTGGCAGGCTGCTATAAGGTCTCCCCAGAGCCTTCTTCAGGCTGAACAACCCCAACTCTCTCAGCCTGTCTTCACTGGAGAGGTGCTCCAGACCCTTGATCATCCTCATAGCCCTCCCCAGGATCTGCTCCAACAGGTCCGTGTTCTGAGGGCTCAAGAGCTGAATGAACACAGTGCCCCAGGTGAGGTCTCACAAGAGCAGAGAATCACAGAGGAAAGGTGGAGAATCACATCCCTCAAACTGCCAGCTACACTTCTGCAGAGGTCTCAGTCATTTAGAAAAATGAATAAGCTGTTCCACATAGCATTCATATTGATATTCAAGTTAGTCCTATAGTGTTCTGGGAGATGACAAATGCGAGGTTTGTAAGCAGTGATGTATATACACAGTATCGACCCAACCTCACGAACTGTACTCATGGAGTTCTCCTTTACTTATACAAATAGTACCACTGAAGTCAATAAGACAACTTAAGCCAAAAACCTGAGTCGTACAAGAAAGAGTTAGAAAAGAATCATAGGGACTTCACAATGTAGTTTTAAGGAGACTCAGTTGCCAAGATTTCTTCCACTATTTTTGAAGAACAGCATTCCAAATACACACAAGCAAGAGGATGCAACTGCTGGAAACAAGTTTCAGTTCCCTGTGGGTTATTCTCCCTTCTATAAAGGTATATTCAGCATATGCATACAAGAAGAATTCCACATTGCTGTTCTTGGCATTTAATTAGGGGGTAAAGGAAAACGTGCAGGACTAGAATTTAAAGTGTTGGTTTAATAACCTTTATCTAGCTCATTTCTGAATGATTTTCTTCCTCTCTAGAGAGGCTTCTAATGTCAAACACTGGTATTAAGGTGAGTCATGGTTACTGAAGAGGCACGCAGAAGGCACATGACAAAATTATTAATTATGGGAAGGAATCAGAGTATTCATTTCACTCCATAAATGTTCTTCTAAAACAGAATATTTAATATTGAACTCAAATACTCTTCCAGTAGCCAATAATCTTACTGTTGTTAATAAAAGTTGGGGATTCAGGATACCACTTAAAAACTGTTTCAAATTAGATTTTTATAACATACAAGAGACTGAGAAGGCATAAACATTTATTATTTTTTTAAAGTACAATAAAATAAATTGGGCATCTTTGTGTCTAAGATAATAAGTTAAGCCACCTCAATACAGTAATTTTAAATACACTCATTCATATGAGTTTGCTAATGTTCATTTTTCAGATTCCTTACTTTCACATCAAATATTAAGAATGGGTCAGTAATATTTTCTGCTGATATCTGATATCCAGCACCGCATATTCGTAGACCGAAAGGTATATTAGAATGCATTTTATACTTAAAAGCAACACTAAAGGTTTGTTTTTTTGTTGTTCTTGGGTTTTGTTTGTTTTGTTTTTGATGTTTTTTAATACAATAAAGAAGAAAAACAGTATGGAAGAGAGAGGTATAATTAAAAAATTTTCTTCCTATCTATAATTTTACATAAAATTAAGTCACAGTTATTATTTTCAAAATCTCACATAAAAGTAGTCTAAGCCACTGCAGCAGTATTTTGAAATCCAATAAATCCTGTAGACTTGGCCTGAAAATCTGAGACACCAACACAGTGTATATATCAATAAGCACAGTACCAAATCAAAAGACAGTTTTTCTAAGCATTCTAGCTTAGAGAAATTTAGGAGAACCTGAACAGACAAGAACACTTCCAGTCAAAACATCCTATGGAAATGAATTCAGTAGGCTAAATAAATAGAATCTATAAAGCCTGTGGAATTTAGTGCCATTGGCTGATATTTCTTTCAAATACATCTTTTCATATAGTTGTACTTCATTTGGAGCCCAAATACCTCATTGAATTCAACATGAAACTGTGGAAACAAGTAAAATCTTTCCCAGGTTTAAGTCTTATTTCTGGAAGCTACTACTAACAACACAGCATAATCACAAGTACATGCTATTAATCAAAAGTTTACATGTAAATACCAATTATAGTGTAGGGTAAGCAGATGCTTGATTTATTTTGCCCTGAAGGCAACTATTGTAACATACTACTTGTCAGTAAGTTTGTGAGCACAAAACCTGCTTCTGACTGCTTTCTGCTTCCACTAAAGCCAGGCATCAGCTCAGGAAAAATAAACATCAGCAGTTGGCAATTAAAGAAATTCATATTAATATATTGTAGCCACTGTCTTGTGAAATAAAACTCCCAGTTTCTGTCAAATTGGAATTTTCATGAGATTTGTGTTCTTACTTTAACCCATTTTATTTCTACTAAACTACCAATTATTGAAACTTAGAAATATGCGTTTTATGTTCTGTATCTTGCCCACAACTCGCTTCCCATGTGATAAAATAAGCACAAAGCAACTCCTCTATAAAGGTATTCTTACATATAACATTATATTATTATGAAGTAGTTTATAATGACGACGCTATACTGGTAATCAAAGCTAATACAAATAACAGCTGTTAAAGAACATCAAATCCATAAGCACCATCTAGGCTAAAGACATTGCAGCCATTTCTTTCCCATGAAAGCTTTTTAATATCGAGCAGTCTATGTTTGTGTTTATAAAGCCAGTAGAACATGAGCAGAAGAAAAAAGTGTTTAAAATAATGACCTCTGCAAAACAATCTAATACTTTTTACATCCCAGAACAACAGCTATAATCGCACCAATTATCTGCTTTAACTCAAAAAAAAAAAAATCAGAGTTGAAAGATTCCTAAATGAACATTGAAAACCCTTCCTACTGTTTTTTCTCCATTCTCCTTCCCAAAGATTAACAAAGTCTGACATTTATCTCAATGCTATCTCATGTACATACCAATATTTAGTAGGAGCAGCAGGATTTCAAAAGTAAATGGAAAAAAAAGTTTTAAAAAAAGATGAAAATACATCAGCAGATTTGGTGCTTGATTTCTTTTCCTTAAAGCTGCAATACCCATGTTTTTAGTAATCAGAAAAAAGGAAAGAAAAAAAAAAAAAGCGCATCTGGTCTTATAAAGCTTTCCAAAAAAGGAGAAAGCTTTCTACAAAACCTTCAGAGAACTGTACATCGCCTCTCCACTGCAAAACCATAACGAGTCAATATTATACAAATTCACATTCAGGATGAAATCTGGTTAAGCAAATGAAATGCCATATAAACACTGAAACAACTAAGATATTCATCTCCACACCACTCCCAGTCACATCTTTTAACAGAAGTTTCAGATGCAATTAAAGCAGTGCTACTATCAGGAATGTAGTTTCATTAAACGTAATTTCAGGAAGCTATCACACTGCCATAATTAACAGAATGTGAACTAAAACAAAGCAACAAACAAGCACAGGCTTTAGCCAGGGACTTGCACATCAACATTGGCTATCACCAAAACTTTAATTAACCCTTTAGATACAATTAATAAATTGCAATCCTGCAGCAAAACCTAGAACAGAATTCCAATACAAAATGTAATTCATTAACATTAGACAACAATCTAAATAAATCTAATTATATGACCTCTCACAAAATTTAATCATATTGTATGCTTTGTGTACTTCATAACAAGCAGTGCATACTAAATCAAAGACAATATCTTATTTCATAAGTTGCCTTACTACATGTTGCAAAAAGGCACACACGGTTGTTATCCTTAGATTATATTTTTATCTTAGCATGACAGTTCTTTGAAAAAAAAATGTTAAGACTTCTTGACTAGTGAATTTTATCACTGCAAAATTTCTGTTTTAAAATTGAGCTCGCCTTTAGTTCATAAAATGTACAAGAGTAAGCTGTGCTACCAGTCACACAATTGCTAATCATTATAATCTAAACAAGCATCTCCTATCATATAGCAGCCTGTACCTCCGGTCCACACCTCTAAGTTCATCCTGCCTGCCCTCCTGCTTGGTATTTCCTTGTCCTTTCCTCTTCCGTGTCCTGTGTGCCTTCTATTTTCTAACTGTTATTGATCATCCATATGTTTTCCTTTGTTTTGCAGTTCCTTTCTTTGGAACAGAGCTGGCTGTGCCTTCTCTTCCCTAATTCTCAAAGGCATTAAACAAACTCTTGAGCATCATCATATCGTCACTTGTCACAGTTACTACATTTGCGTTTGATTCTCTCTCACCTGGTGAAAACACATGTGCAGAACACTGGTTTTATTATTTAAATCCTGAGAGAAATCACCATTCTCCGCACTACTGGAATTCCACCCCAAAAAGAGTTAAATGTCCCCTATTTTATGCAGCCTAATCAGCAGGGACAACAATCTCCCCCTAGACTACAGAATGATTACTTGCAAGGCAATGTTTTATATCTCATGTAGAATATTTAACAGGATTCAAAAAATCACACTGAGTCAAGAAGGAAGCATAACCATTTTTAATTAACAAATAAACTCTCTAAAATATCCCCGTGGATATCTCGTGCTTCCCTCACCCATGGTCACAAAAGAAACACACAGTAAGGAACTCTCCATATTTTCCACTGTCCTTTCTGCATTATTCCAGTAACTTAAAATACATTATTTTCAATGTGCACATCTCAAGTTCACTATGACAGATATCTAACGTTTCATTGGAATACTTGTATTGCCAATATTTACTCTAAACTTGATTGCAGACCTACACAAAATACAGATTCTTAAACATAACACATATTGCGGCCCTTGATTTTAATACCTTTAATGAAAGCTATATACCAACTCTAATCCTAAAATGCTGGTAGCAACGAGTAATAGCCACAGTGTCTCTTAAAGTTGCTTGTATATTATTAGTGAACAAAGCACATGCATATAATATATTCCTGTGGAATAATTTATGACCGTATCCTATGGTAATTTAATATTTTTTTAAAAGCTATAACAATGTATTTATAATTAATCTGCTATAGTCTGTAAGTACCTAAATCTGTGTAATAATTTCTTACAAATATCAGTTACTGCAGTTTAAAAACAAACCAAGTCTTTTGCTGAATTAAAGCCAAGGTGCATTTTAGACTTCCAAATATGCTGAGCAGGCTTCATTATGAATTGCACCTTTTCACCTTTGAACTAACACCTTAATCATAATTTCAGCAGGAAATTCCTGTAGAAGAAAGCACAAAATAATGCTAGCCTATCAAATATTATTTAGACTTCCAAAATGAAATATTTCCATTGTCAGATATTTTTCTTTCAACATTTTTGTCTAGAAAACACTTTATTTGTATTACAGAAAGTCTGTAGCATTCTGTGTTCAAGTTAGTTTGCCCAGTACTGTCCTACTTCTCACAAAGATCAGAACATTTAATTTTGCCAATGAATTGCATTCATGGAAAGCACAAGTTGTGAATGCCAAAGGCTGTGTTTGTCAAAAATAAGACAAACAATACATTCTTTAAAACATGACAAGTAGTTTTTATGAAAGCCATTTGTGCTCTTTCCATTACAGGAAAAGAAATCACAGTGGGAATACTAAGCTCAGCACCTATTTGGCAGTTCGCTGACCAGACATGCTATTAACTATAGAAAAGGCTATTTCTGATTTTTTTCTGTTAAGGAAAGTTTTGATTTTTTTGAGGATTACAAATCCAATGATGAATGCAATTGCAAACTACTTATTAGAAATAACATGAGTATATTGTCATCCCTGCACTCTATTATTTTATCATATCATTTTATCATCAAATGTCTTACTTCCATAGCTTCCATTATGCTCCTTTAGCATAGAACTTACTCTGTGTTATCCCTTTCTCATTTTCTACAGGTTCCCTTCACCTAGCTAATTACTCTTCCTCTAGGTTTACCTTTAAAACCTTTTCTTTGATCCCCCCAAAAAACTTGGCAGATCTCCTTCATTGCTCCCTGTTACAAGCAAGATCTAACTTGCAGAATCATTACCTAAAGTTCTTTTTCTGTCTCCCTTCAACAGTATTCAAGCTCTTCTTTTGTGTGATAATAATCATTTCTGACCTTATCACCATGAGCCAGACAGTTGATTTTTTTTTTTTTCTAATACAAATAAAAAATACAAGAGTGAGAAAGGTTTTGTAAAAATAACAAAAAAATTGCCTTGGTATTTATAGCAAACTACTACTGGTCAATGGCCAGCAGAAAAAGGTCAATAATGATCATAATTTTGGACATAAAGTCTTTTGAATATTAAAATCCAGACTCACACATGAGACTACAAAACAGGACACACAGTAAACTACTCTTAGAGGAAGCAGAGAAGAGAAATGCTGATTGAGGTTTCAGGTACCTAATAATCTCTGCTGTTGAGACAGCTGGTTGCTGTGTTCAGCACTTTGCAGGACTCCCCTTCACACCTAAGTGCAAAAATTATGAAAGCAAAGACCAGATGTTACAAGGTTAGGGATCACCACCAGATCTGAGTGCACAGTATTTGCATATTATCTCATGGTCGCATACAAATGACTGAGTATTTCTCGAGTTTGAATTTCCAAGCAAATGTAGAATTGAAGAATAATACTTGCCTGCAGGTCATTTTTACCAATCCAGTAACAGATTTTAAGATGTATGAGGTTGTTCTGAGAGTATTTAAAAAGGGGAAAACAGAAAAATATGCTGTAAAATAATCTGTATTTTAGCTGAATTTATCCACATAATAGGTTTAGAGACAACTACTTGCTTTTTATTTAAGCCTGCTTTTACTGCTGAAAGAACACATCACAAGTCAAGTACCAGCATTTAAGCTTTCCTTAAGTAAAACATCCATGAGTTCAGAAAACAGGAAGTATGACATCTCCAGATGAAGTCCCACATTCCTCACCCTGTTTCAGTGAAATTCTTTACACATTTATTATGTAGTCCCTGGTCAAAATAAATTTGAAACAAAGAAGGTGCCCTCCAGCAAAGCAGAGAATGATTAGTATTTAGCTAAGCCAGGAAGAATTAGAGGTCACCGCTACTTTTAAATGAGACAGCCGAGGTGATATGGTGGCCTCAGCCCTCCTCTTCTCCTATTACTCTTTGTACCATACACTCTCTTCAGCTAGAATAAAGAAAAAAAAAGTATACAACCTATTTCTGTTAGCAGACTGTTTTGCCTCATAGGGAACTCAAAAATTTTGAAAGCATTAATTACTGATCAATTTTTACATGTTTTGATCATAACTTTGCAGCTCTCTCCCAGATTCTGTAGAAAGAATAGGCTCTGGAGGACACAAGGAAAACACTAGGATTAGAGATGTAGGCAAAATGTTGACCTTATTGTAATACAAAACTGATTTGAGCAAAAGTGAGCTATCCACACCAAGCAAGGTGGAAGAGAAAGGAGGGATAAGAGAAAGAACTAAGAACAACTTCACCAGCACTGTTCAAATTGCCAGGACTTCAGGTATTTCAGCCATTATGTTTATCACAATAAAAGTAACGTAAAAGAACAGTTCTATATGCGATGCTTCTAATGAGCAGTGAAAATTGGTAATAGAAATAATCATCTCAAGTTTTTAATATTCTCATAGTAATTCCCAACACTGAGTCATATTTGATAGCACTATAAAAGGGGTTACTGAACTGAGGAGATGAACACAAATTCCAAGTGACAGAAGAGTACTGTGCATGACTTCGTTATAAGAGTTCGGCATTTCAAAAAAAGTCACCCCAGTTTGTCAGAAGCACACAACACATAAAAGATCACCTAAGATCTGTATTTTTAAGAGATTGTCTGTTATTATTTAAATCTAATTAATTTGCTTTTTTGTTCTGCAGGGATGGGGAAGGGGGCTAAGGGGTCTTTTCTCTATTTCACTAAACAAAATCCCATATGTCATTTCTTTCTTCTTGCTATTTGTGCTGTGTTCAGGCAGTCAAGGGACTGAACTAGCACTTTCACTGGAGAGAGAAAGAACTGGTAAAACAGTAGATCCTTTATATTCTCCTCACCCATCTCTGTCTCTCCACGGACGCAGCAGTGAAAGTTTAGCCCACTCCACTCTGCTCAACACTGTCACCAATAACAATGAACTGCTATGCAGTTTTCTAAGAGGTTACTCTATTCTAAGAGGTTACTCTTAGAATAAAATTTGATTGGTTTGGAGTCCTCATTAGTTTCTCTCCCACCCCACCATGACACCATCACTGAATGCAAATGTTAAAAAACATGTATTTAAAACCTGGTATCCCTCTCCTTTCTAAAAATATAGTTATAACCACACAGTATTGTCATTTTATAGATTTTATAGACAAGCAGCACTTTAACATATCTTAAACGGAAATACAGAGGCAATTCTGAAGAAGCTACCACTGTTCATAAATATATTTATGTTGGTGACCAAGAGAAAGCAGCCTCTTGGGTTTGATAGGTTTGCATAGGTTTAAAGGACACAACCAGACACTCCATTTAATGAAGTGTTTCCACTAATTATGATTACTGTCCAAAGCAATTTGCTTCAGAAGTGGAACTTTCATCAGTAATTAAAAGATAATTGGAGTGTGATAAACTCCACCCACAAAAAAAGAACAGCTTGACTAATGCAAAGCTTCTTCCACTTCAGACTGCCATAATATTGGGTTTTAGTCTCAAAATATGTGTCAGCATCCATAGTATTTAAGAAATTAAAAGCAAGAGCAAACCTTTCTACCACAACATCCTTTTTTTGAAAAATCACGTCACACTGAATGTAATGCTCTGTGTGGAGTGATACTATACAAGTGATAATATATTTGAATTATAACAAAACTAATGGAAGATTGTTGTTCTATATTTTATTGCTTTTGATATTTCTTTAGCAATCATCATTGCAGTCTGTCTAAACAATTCTCTGTGCACTGACATTCACAATAATGTGTTTTCATCAGAAAGTTAGACACTGTCATTAGATTTAGCAAAAGGCTGTACTTCACAGTTCCTAGCCAGTTTTTTTTTTTTTACACCTCACTACTCCATTGGGATGTGAACGTAACAGTTTTTACATCTGTCATCTCTAGTTATATTTACGTGAATACACCTATTAATAACAGATTACTGGAAATCAATATAGAGATAACGAATTAGTTATGTTCTTCTTCTTGTCCCCACACTGGAATGTGACCAAGAGAGAAGTGTTTATCACATTCTCTACTAAGGAAAAAAAAAAAAACACCCATCCACAGCCCATCTTTTAAACTTTTACACTTGGAAGCTGTTGTTTATTCCAGAAACTTCTTAATAGAGGAAAGCCATCAAACTAGGAGACATTCAGTGCAGCTTAACTTTCTCCTGAGAATGCAGAAAAGTAACTTGATCAATATAAAGCATGAGAAATGAGTACTTGGAGCGCACAGAAAACAAAGATCAACCTTCAGTGAAGGAACACCAGAAAGACTAGGTTTGATTGTCTTTCAGAATCATTTCCTTTCAAAATAAGTTTATGTCCATAGAGTGAGGAGGAAAATTGTATGCTGACTATTCAGAAAAACCAACCCAGAATATATCATAGTGAAGCAAAACATATCTCAGACCAAAAAACTGCACGAAGTCCTCCCCACCATTTACTGTCCCCATCCTCTCTCCCCGCACAAAAAAAAAAAAAAAAAGATTTATGAGGATCTTTTCCTCATAAAGTTCTATATAGAGGAAATGGCATCACCAGAAACGACCTGACTGGCAAGCAAAACAAATCTCCCAAGGCTCCAATAAAGAGTGGAGAAAAAAAAAAAAAAAAAAAAAAAAAAAGGCATGTTCTAACAGACTGGTATAGTCCCAACTATAAAAATAAAAATATACATACATAGAAAGGAAAATAAAAATCTATGAAGAAGATTAGCAGTTATGACTATGAGAGATAATAGCCTCTGAATTCTTGAGTTCAGCTGGACTCAAGCCCTCAGCTGCCCCCTTCTACAACCTCAAAAGATCCAGATTTTTGAACAAACTTAATTCTCTCCCTTTTGTTAGATTTCATTAACGCAAGGAATCTTTTTTGCTTGTTTTCTTGTATATGCATACATACAGCCATGTATTTCAGAACTTTAGTTTGTTAATGCCAGAAAATTCCCAGGTAAGAAAAAAACAGGGAAGAAAAACCTCGAATAAATGTTGTCTTAAGGTTCTTTAAATCTCAACCAATTAAGCATCGATTGTCAGAGAGTGCAAACTGCTTTGTAAGCTTCTCACAGATATGAAAAGCCTCCTCATTTATTCATGTCCTCAGTGAGTTCTACTCTAGGGATGGCTGCAGTTAGGTACCCCCACCTTCAGCAGCAAGTGTCATTTCTATGTAGCCTAATTCCTGAAATGTTCAAAAGAACAAAGGAAGATTTTGACCCAATGAGAAAAAAGGCATGACAAGTTGAACATCAAACCAAGAAACATTTCTTTAATGTCTACCTGATAGCTGTGGCTTTTTCCTCTGCAGTTGCACTGCTGATTGGAATAGCAAAAGAAATGGTTATCGTTTAGTCTACACAGACAGTAATAAGGCAAATCAAAACCAAGCATGAATATACCTGACTGACAAAGGTTTTAAAGCCATAAAACTAAATCATTTGAAAGATCAAAACTGTGATAATTGCATTCTACACACAGCCTGAACAGTATCATGAGAAAAGACAGCTTCCTTCTTCAAATTTATCTTTCAGTTCGGCCTTACAATACGAACACCTCCGACACTGCTGATGAGCTTTGCAAGGCCATGTTCATTCCCAAGAAACCCCTGCTGGGACTGCAGCACAGGGGTGCTCTAAGACAGGCTCACTGCCCACCCAGGAGCAGAGAACAACAATCTATTGAGACAGAAGGACAAAAGACAGTTTAGACCTCCTATCATACTCCTTACTGATATAAGGAGCTTTGCACACATCAGAGAGCCAGAGAACCCACATTCTGTATCACTTGCCCAAGTGAGCTATGAGAAGAAAAGCATCTCCAGAAAAGAAATCTGCTTCTTATTTGCATCATCTGTCCATTTGAGAAACGGGCAGCATTCAAGAGGAATGTGATCTTACTCCAGGCTAGTTAAAAATCAATCCAAAGGAGCAATTAGCACAGGTTGTCTGTAACTGAGATCCTACTCCAACAACCAAAGCTTTTAATCTGAAAGCTTCTCTTTATACAACAATGATACCTCTTTGAAAACAGACTCAAGAGAACAGATGTTATATCTGCTATGGAAACGATAACATCAGGTGCTTTCTGCAAGGCCAACATAATAGTTCTGCGAAGAAAGGTCCAAAGGTTCAGGCCTAGGCTCAAACTGTTGCTAATCCTTCATCTAGTGAAGACGTCTAGATTTGAAGTAAATTCTGCATTAGAAGTATGTTAACCTGTACGAAGGGAATCCTTGAACAATTTATGTTTCAGAGACAAGGAATATGGGGGAAAACTCAGGACATAGATCAGATAAATAGTGTCTTCCTTCATAAGTATAAACGTGCTATCAAGACAAATTTATTGGCTAATTAAATTCAGTGCCCTATACAACTAAATTCTTCGTCACGTTTACTAGACATATCACTATCAGTGCAACAGAAGCCACATCAGCTCCAGCATAGCAGTGATATATGGTATCTGACAACCTGAAGTAATACTGCAACAATAGCTAAGAATTATTTTTATTAATAGTTCAATAGAGGGGCTTAAGAAATACATTTCCTAGTGCTTGCATTTCCTCATCAGCATTACACGAACATCATTTAACATGGAAATTCACAAGCCTGTAACTCACAGACTAAATACTACCATATATTTTAATACATGCAGATCAGACATTGCACATTTTACTCTATGATCTTGCAAGTGTTTTTGTATGTACTTACACAATTAACAGTAGGCATTTCTAGTCAAATGCCTAAAGGGAAAACTGGAACTTGAAGTGTCTTTCAAAGACTGATTTGAAGACAGTTAAATAAAGACCATGCTTGAGGTCTTCATTATTTTACTTGATATTGCTCATGTTATTCTGAATGCAAAAAGACTAGATATTGTTTTTTGCTTCCCAACGTAAAGAAAGAAAACGTATTTTTTGAATCAGTGAAATTTGTTCATTTCTCAATGCCATTCTAAATGCAAAGGTCTAGACAATTCACATTCAGAAAGTTAAATGGAGACAACTGTTGCTACATTAAATCAAGTTTCTGTAATTATGTCACACTGTCTTCAGAGACCTGGTATTTCTTACATCTGCAAAATTAGAGTACCTCATAGTAAGTGAATAGACAATTTTTATCTGAAGATTTCAGCATCAGTACATCTCATCTTTTCTCCATGCATCAGAAACTTTTCCTACAACTATGCTCTACCCAGACAAGAGTCATCCTATATGTTTTAAACAACTCATCTCTTCTGTTAAGAAGGAAACAGTCAGTTAAAATGTGTGAGTGAAACAGAATAGAGAGAGAAGAAAAAACAGAAACTACTTTATTTTTAAATCTAGAGATAAGAGGTGTTAGTCTTGCTATTTTCAAGCATCTCTTTTTCCTGGGAAGTATATACCTATTTATTCCTCTATCTGGGAGAGGAAAGAAAAAAAAAAAAAAAAAAAGGAAAAAAAAGAGAAGAAAAAGAAAAGAATCTTTAGGGACATGCTGCCAAGAAGCTGAGAATCTCAAAGGCTACATTAATCAAGGAAAATCTATGCTTTCAACACTTCAGAACTTCCACACTGAAAGAAAAAATGTCAAGAGAATGGCAAAAAAGCACTCTTCCCAAGAATCTTGAAGCCTGTTAAAGCATATTTTTAAGAACAAAAAAAATCTGCAAGGAATAATATTCACAGATAAACCATTTTTCTCATGTCACATTCACTCTAAGAACAAAATAGTTCCGAGAAGAGTGACTTGGTGGTCAGCTGTCAGAATGAAATTTAATTTAGCAGTAACAATAGACAAGGTATGTCAGTCTAAGCATTCAATAAAAACCACGGAGAACTCCCTGAATGAAATGCTTTTAACATAAGTTGTATCCATAATAAAGTTTTAGATCTTCATCTCTGCAAAAATGAAACTACTATAGAGTAATTTATTCTTAATATAAATCTTAAAATAAATTATGAAAATTACCATTTTGATTTCCTGCTGAAAATTATGTTTTCTTCCTCTCTCTCTCTCTCCATATAACTTCGTAAAATGTAGAGATGCTTTTTCCAAAAATAGACCAATTGCCTAGACAGTCCTGAGTATAAGTTCTCTGAAGCCAGCAACTCCTTTGTTTCTATTTGCAAAAGTGCAGCACAAAAAGGTGCTAGCTAGGCTCTCAAAGTAGCTCATGTAATTTGCTGACTTAAACTTGATTATTTTTGTATTAATTTACTAAACCACCTTTTTTGGCTAAAAGGTATAAGCACTTAAGCTCCTTAATATACTCATGTAGCTGAAACAGCAGAAGCTGCTTAGCAAGTCACTGAATCATTTATAAAAGCCTATGGTAGAAGTTACTCATGGAAAATACTTAAGATTTAAATGACAGAATTTATTTATTTATTAAAACCTGTGGCATTTTACTAATTTAGCAATGCTCTCTACCCCCTTTATGCAGGTAACAGAGGCAGCAAGCTCAAAAAGGCCAGAAAGGAATTATGAGTTTCATCCTGAGAGAGCAGAAAACAGATGGTGAGCAAGGATTCCTTTACTGAAGCTATTGCACTCGTGGCTAGAGAATGAAAAATACATATTTTATTAGAAAGAGACCAGGACCAAAGAGTGAGCTGACTGGTGTCATCACCTTCTCCTGGCAGAATACTTTCAGGCCAGAACATCAGCTACCTGAGGCGTCAGCAGACAGTACGCTAGCTTCAGAACACCACAACTCCTAACCTAGGAGTACCTAAGGATTTCTAGAAGCTGAACAGTAACCTTCCCGAGAGGAAAAGCAAGATCTCTCTCATTCTGGTCCTTATTGCGCATACAGTACAAAAACATGTTGTTGTTGTTTTTAAACAAAAAAAACAGGTCTCCTGCAGTAAGCAGTACTAATAAGATCTAAAAAAAACTCTGTCAGGAGTTAAAAAGGTTTTACTTGACATGTTATTTAAGATGCTATTATAGTCTAAAGAATTTCAGATTTAAGGGAATAGTGAGACAAGGATAACAGCTTGTCAAACATGCTTCCTCTTCAATTAAACTGGAGAAGACGACATACCTCTCCTGAATAAGATACAGCTCTCATGCCTACTTTTTGCCACATTTCCAAAGGCTTGTTTTCAGATAACCAAGTAATTCAACCTTACTGGAGCACTTCACTAACTTCTAAAAGCACTCATTTGAAAATATATTACATTAACTAAGGTGACTACTCTCCATGCTATAACGTATGAAGACTGAACAATTTGATGGACAATAATTGTTTAGTTTATTTCTAACTTTTGAAGAGCCTCCAATGTCAACTGCAATCAGTTCAATAAAAACTGAAAAAAAACAAATCCAGAAATTACAAAATGTCTATGAATAACATCAGCAATTTACCGGGGGGGGGGGGGGGGGGAGGGTGTCAAAATCTTGTAGCATTGCAAATCATACCAAAACACTTTTCCACCAATACATTTCCCATGCTCCCATGCTACCTTCTGTCATTTTTTAAATCACAATGAAAAAGCCTCCCAAATTTTTCAGTACAATCCTCTTACCCTTCACTTCCATGAAAGGAGACACCTCCTATTTAGTTAGAAACATTCTGCCCTCCACTCTATTCACAACTTTCACTACAGGAGCTGCTTTTGTTCTGACTCCAAAAACGTAATTTGTTAATTGATTCAAGACCAGCACTGTTTTATGATAGATATTTGAAGAACCAGACTATTGATTTATGGCACATAACCATTGACTACTTCCGCAACACCACCCACAGAAAAGAACTTCAAAATGATTGAATTGATGAAATCACCAAATGCAAGAGGTAGCACACTTCATTTACTACAGCTGAGCATAAGTATTAAGGTAGTATTTAAATGTCTCTCATAGCATCATCCATTTGAACAGTCACAAAATCTAAATCTATATGATTTCATTTCATATAAACAAATGCATAAATCCAACATCACATTTTTAAAAAACTACACTTGAAAACATTGGCATATTATTTACTCAGTAATCCTAGACATACAGGAAAGATAGGAGACCGCAAGATGAATAAATGATTGTTGCCCCATTTATTTTAAATTATATAAGACTCACTATTTTTAAAGTGAATATTATTTCAATGTTACCCACTCAGTTGTTTCTAGAACATACATCCTGAGACAGCCCCACATATTTCTAGCCTTAGCAACTGATGCAAGATCCCATTCTGATCCACAGTTGTCTTCATATTACACTTGGAATCACACAGGTAAGATAATTGAGATTTAGCAAAGATACAGCTGAGTGTACAGGTACTAGAAAAAAATAAATAAAAATAATTAAAAAAAACCACTCTTCCTTCAAGAGTCAACTTGCTGGCTGTTCTAAACAATCATTTGGGATTTTCTTTGTGTGACAAAGAAGAAAATCCATGAGGTGGGAAAACTTTTGGCTTGAGGAATTTCCATAATATTGAAGAAGGTGCTGCTGCTGAGAACAGCTGTACCCATTGTTTGAAAGAAATACTATGAGGAGTGTCATTTTGCAGAGGTTCACAGTTCCAGCCAGTCTATCTTTCACTTTTCTCCACTAGGGTCACTTCCATTCCTTACAGTCATTTCTATTTTAGGTGGATTTGAAGGAGATTAAACCCTATTTACAGCTGTTCATGTGAACTTGCACTATAATCCTTATTCTTCACAGGAAAAAAAAAAAATGTAGTATTCTATAGGCTGAGGAGCAAGCAGACATCATGAATAATCTTTTCAGGAACTGAAAAAAAAAAAAAAGGATAATGTTTCATATTCACTCCCATTTTAAATATTAGCACAAACTTAAAAAACACAATAAAGGTACAAAACAAATTAACACAGATGATAGAGCTCACCTAGAGATGGCCTATACTAAAGAAGAGTTAATACCATAAATCTGCTGCACATAGAAGTGCAAACAAAACTTTAAACTCAAGAGAATAATTGTTGTTGTTTGTTTTCTACAGGTAGATTTTGTGGGTACAACATGCACAGCAACTTTCCAAAACTTTACATATGGTATTTTCCACTGCTTCTTGGGCATTTTTGGCAAGACACACATATAAGCACTATAAAAACAGTTCTCCAGAAGTTACAAGAGAGCTGCTTTTACACTTCATTTTTTCACTTGAAGATGTCTATTTGCAATAAGACAAAATTCTACATAACTATATCACTGTGTAAACAAAAGCAGCTCCTCAAATTTTCCATAATACCTAAATATAATAATACAGGGGTCTTAATGTTATAAAATACACAGAAAAAAAAAAAAAAGTTTTTATTTAAGGATAAAACAAAGAGCTGAAGTCATTATGAACAGAAAAAGACAATCTTTTCTCCAACAGGTTTATTTTGTCTATGAGTTTTGATACCACCAGATGTTTTCTAATGCTGTATAAACATCGTTAAAATTTATTGCTATGAAAACCAGATACCTTTCCAGAATGCTTACTAATATGCAAAGACACAACATTCAACTTGTGTCTAAATATTAAATTATAGTCAAACTTCTACAGGAAAGCTGAAATATGTCAATTAGATTGAATTTGAACAAAAAATTAGAGCTGAACATAGAAAAAAATTACTGCTACTCTCTGGCATCTTGATTGGAAACAAAAAACAGAAGCAGAATGATAATATTATTTCACGCTAGATGTCTGGATTTATTTTTGGCAGTTAGTAATATGAGAAAAAGCAACTCAGTTTTACTGAGTAAGACAACACAAGTAAGACAGACTTCTTATGTCCTGCAAGTTCCAGGAAGGACAAAGAAAACCTAGAGCTAGACTAATGATCTGCCCACATGAAAGTCATATCAGTCATCATTTTTCTTTAACATCCTTTCATATGACAGATGGGTGGAGGACAAAAAGAGAGAAGCCTTTTCCTCTGACTAAGAAATACCTAAGTATCCATCACATGGGGAGGTATCTGGATGGGTCAGTTCCCAGGACTTCTGAGAGACACCAGAGTGGCAAAAGATGACTACAAACAGCATCGTCACCCCAAAATTAAATAAAGGAAAAGGCACAGATACAACTAACAATCTCTAGTCCTGCGTTCAAAGGGCTCACTTGCAGCACTATGGGAACTATCCAGAGGGTCAGTTCTTTCTTGAATTTACCCAGAATGCACTCAAAGAGAATGCTTCTTGCAAGTCATCATTCCTCTATAATATTTCTCCTGAGAGGATAGGTTTCACATTATCTATTCATCAAAGCTATGAATATATATCAAAAACTAATTTCTCTGTAGCTCAGAGACTCAAAGAAACACCAGTATTGCAATACTGCCTCGCTGCCCTGCATCCTCACCAACTTGCAGTCCAAAAGGTTTTTGTACTGTGCTAAAGCAGCTGTTAACTAAGGTGACCACTTTAGGCGTAATGGAAAAAAACATTCTTGAGAAATAAGAATTTAGTCAAGTCCCTAAAATAAGTGACTCTGATTAGCAAGTGACAATAGTGCCAAGTCAGGTACTTAAGTGTTCAAAAAAAAAAAAACGGTCATATAATGTCATGTGAGTACAATTCCCATGTCTATTTTACCATGGGAATTTCCAACATAACTGTGGCTAATCAGACCCAGCAAGTTTTTTCTCTCTGTAGTGAAACACGAAAAGGTCACCTTTAGTGAATTAAGTTAAGAGAGCAATAAATCAGGCAGCAAAGCTGCACATCTCCTGCAACTTAACTGTCCACTGTATATGCAATTAAGGGTTGGGGGAGCGAGGGAATCTATGTGCAGTATTTTAGCAGAATTCTAGGCTAATCACACACATACACACCAGCCTCCAGTTTCTTTATGAGTCATACAGGAGCATTTTGATTTGAACCTATCAGTCTTCTGAAGACACCAAATACATTTCCATATGACTGGAGGAGTCATGATGTCTCATGAAGCACACTATTTCCTGGAATTCTTGACATACCAAGGAAACAGGGTTATTAGTCTTATTGTACCTTGCTGAGGGCTTTTATTATCAGTTCTGCCATTAATTTAGACTGAAATCCAGTTCTGGCTAGCTCCTTGACAGAACATTTATGACAACCAAGCACTTCCAAAAACTCCTCTTTGAACTTTGTGCATCCACAGTTGAGTTCTTGTTGCTGGTTTGTACTTCGTTGTTTTAATTTTCTACTAAACAGCTAAACCAAAACCTTCCTTCATGAAATTTTCACATGGAGACTGCAGTTGCCAGGAAAAAATAAATAAATTGCAAGGAAATTCTGCATAAAAATGTGTATATACTCATCAAAATCTTTATTACATTCTTTGTTGTTTTTTCCAACTAGACTATTATTTGGGATACCTTTAAGAACTCTGTTGACAATTTTTACTACACATCTGTACCAATATACTTAATAACAATAATAATCAAATGCCTTTCATTTGCAGTTTTCAAGATCTCAAAACAGTTTTTAGTGTAACAGTGAACTTCCTGTTTGCCCTTATAGCCTTCTCTAAACTCTGTAAGTTTCAAACTATCAAAGCACAATGGCCAATGCTCACACACAACAGTAGTGTTCTTCTCTCCAGTTAGCATAATGTAAATTAAAAAAGGAGGTCATGGAATTAGCATCATCTGTCTCATAAAAGGGAACTGAAAATGAAAGGTAAGGTTTTCAATCTACTTCCACGTCCAAATTCCTTTGACTTTGAAAGTAGCACGAACAGTATGAACATAAAATCCTCAAAATACTGGACAAAACTGAAATGATTTTTTTCAGTGCCAAGCAGGAAGTCAATAAGGAACAGGAGCCAGGAACTGAGCTCATATCTGCTGAACTTAAATCTATTACTTTCACCCCAACCTTTCCTTTATTCTTCAGAACCACAGAGGTATTTGCAGCTCCAGGGCTACTTTAAAGTCTAGAAATAATCCTAATTCTAAAACAGCTGTCTGTCACATTTGATTAGAGAAATGCACTATAGAATACAGGTTAGACTTAATCAAAGAAGAAATTTCTCTACAGCTGAGTTAAAACCTCTATGAAAAGACTTATAGTGGGAAAAAAATAACTTCAATATCCAATAATGCTAATGGGTAAGCCATACTATGAAAGACACTTGTTTAATTTATAGCAGTACTGTTTAAATCTCTGCTTGAAATGGTTGAAAATTCTGTCTGAGCAAGGAGGTTCCTTACCCACAGAACAAGGCTATCAAAATCAAAAAATCCATTCAACCAAGACACCTAGAACAAAATCAGCATGAAATAAGGGGGAAAAAAATAACAAACTGTGCTTAACGTAAACCAGATTTGTACAAACTATTTAACATTTTTATTCTAAACCGTGTATGTAGTATACATATATATACCTCAAATACATACAGAACATATATATATGAAATATGACAAATCTCCTGCTTCTTAGTACATATAAATTTAATTATGTGTAAATAATGCACTAGTATATTACTAATAAGTAACTATAGCACTAGTAAGTGCTTACATCTACTATGACTTCTGGTGATATAACTCTAGGAAGAACAGAAATATGCATGATTTTTTTTTCTAGTAAGTAATTTCTTAAACATATTTTCTGAAAGAAAAGTTTATATATGAGTACAAATAAGGTGATTTTGGTTGAACCAAAGTGCAGCATTGAAAGTGAAAAAGCCTACACATATACATCCTCACACCTTTTAAAACTGATTTCATGCATTTATCTACCATAATATAGTCTGTTTTCTAGAACAGTGTATTGCATATTCTTTAATTATATATATATATGCAATTCCTAAAATGCATTAAAAATACATTCTCTGTTTTGGTCTAAGTTTCATGGTCTGTACAGCATGGTATACCTTGCATCTTATTGGAAAACAAAGACAAATTTTCTGTTAATAATTCAGAATAACAAATAAATCAGAAGTAAACCAATGGAAAACAAAATGAAAACAGAAATAGTTTAATTGCATAAACAAAAATAAAATAAATTAGAGGGATTGGTGGAAAGCAGTTTGTTTAACTTTGAGGACAGGGTGATGAGAAAAGAAGTACCCAGAACAAAAAATAACTGAAAGTTCCTCCAGGGAAAAAAGCTGCATAAATATATCCAGAGGAGTGAGGGTCTGTTAGATTGAAAAAGAAAACAGCATGCAAAGGGATTCAGATGTGAAGTGACATACAGAATAATTCCATCTGGCATAGATACCAAAGATGTTTAAAACACATGTCACACCTACATCATAGCTATATAGACTAAGATGTAAAAAAATTGTAAAAAGAATAAAACTGCCAGTAACAGGAAAGTAGTTGTGAAACGTTTGAAGTATGAAAGACAGAAGTCTGTTGGTAGGACAAAAACTAGGACTGATCAAATACACAGCCTCTCCAACCACTCAGGGAGATTGGCAAAATACAGCAAAGAACAGCACAGTCTGAAGGGTAAGAATTGCTAGAATGGAGTCAGCACTCTGAACAAATGCTGTTTGAAAGAAACAGTTAGGAACTGGCATACTTCCCAAATCAATAAATGCAGGTAACTCTAGGGCAGAGTATAATGGTCACGTAAGAGAATCTAAAATGCAGGTAATTTAGCACTGAAAACATAGCGCTGAATGCACAGATGTTTTAGATGCTCTACAGCTTTAGAAATTTTACCCACCAAATGCCAAGGCATACCTTTTAATCTATTATCACTCATCCAATAACGTACAGACCCAACTACATTATCCTTTCAGGAAAAAAGAAAAAAATCATGTTGTTATATAAAAAAGTAGAATAAATAATAAAGCCAGTAGAATTTGATGTAAAGACACTGTTGCCTTTGAGATGATTTGGGCTCAGACCTATAACAGTAGTTCTCTGTATATGAAGTTAAACCAAGTCTGAACAATTCCTTTCTTTGGGGCTGCTGACCTTGACTCAAATAACTTTAGAAGTAAAAACATAAAAAATAATACTAATAAAATAAATAAATAAAAAAGAAAAACGCACCACTTAACCATAATCAGCGACATACGATGTGTATCAAACATACAATTCTCATTAAGGTAGTGTTAGGACCATATTTTGAATACATCACCAGGAGGCTGATTAACAACAACTGATGTAAAACTTAGAAGCATCAATAGATATTTGATCCTTTATTATAAACTATTTCCCATTATATTCAAGTATACTGTTTCCAGATACCAAGTACAACGTCCATTTCCTGTTAAGTAACACGTTTGTTAATCAGGAAAGGTGTTTGTTTTTCTTTTGTTTGTTTGTTTTAAATTGACAAATTCTAAACCAAAGAGTATTTTGAAGCTTACCCTAGATCCTCCCTTCTTCCCTTATTGTCACTTACATGCCTGGAAGACCCAAGACACCATTCCATTTATACCTAAGGATGCAAAGATGCAGTGGCAGTGACCAAGAGCACAGAGGGAACAATGTGTCACCTTGTTCTAGGGTGAGCGGAGTACTACAGTGAGGTGCCAAATCAGGTGAGCACTCTACAGAGAAATGTTTTGAGGTAACTTTGAATAACTCATTAATTCATTCAACTTTTTTTTCCCCCATTGATGCTTTTAAGTCATCCAAGGGTTGCTTTGAGATTTAATGATTTCTCTTTTTAATATAGAAGACTTTAGTAACAATGGTTGCTAAGGCAGTATTGATTTATCAATATTCTACTTCGATATATTAACACTCAACTATTTTTGCACAATTTTATACTATTACAGGCAAGTCCCCTTGAAGGAGACTAAAAGCGATCAAGACTTAGGATGATAAGAACAAAACAGAACTAAAAGGTTGGTCTCAAATCTCTGTGCAACTGGGAAGAGCTGCAGGACTTCTGCTGCGAGGCTGCCAACAAAGAGGGCAGATGAGGATGGTTCAAAATCTTCACTCGTAGCTTCATTAATGAGCTGTAGACCTCAGCCGGTTGCACAGACAACTGCACATTGTTGGGATGAAATTATTTTTATTTTTTTTTTTATGACTTTAGGCAGAAGATGCTTGGTCAGTGCATACTCTGAGAAATTCATGGGACCTCACTTATATGAGATTTTTATTCCCCTTTCAAATTTGTTTGACATTTATCTGTGCGTTTGAACAGAGCTGGACTTACAGAAACAAAGGATGATTAAGTAAGGTATTTGGTTTAGGAAAGGATGCCAAAACAAGTTAACAATGAAAGGGGAGGGAGAGACCAATTTACACAACTCAATATCATAAAGGACCTCCTGGATAGCTGAACTGAATCCGCTCTCTTTAACATCTATTTATATAATCTCTTTTGTTCATGTAAAAAGTGTTATCTAAATGAAGACACATCCCATGGTTCTTAGTGAAAGATTCCTCTCAAATTTCACAAATTGTAATTTAACCAAAAAGGTAACTAATAAGAAAAATGACAATACAGTTTGCTGGAGACAGTTACTTGATTTAACTAACTAATGTTCTAGGTGTTTTCCAAGACAGATTTACAGCTATCCCATTTAATGGTATACTGAAAAAGTAATGCAGAGACAAGCTTGTGGATGACCAAACAGAATCATGCCTTCAAAAGAATGCTGAGCTGGGAAAGGGGAGAGGAAGTAACAGTTTCATTTTACAGTTGCATTTTGCCTACACCTGAATTAAACCAAATCAAAAAAGAGGATGCGTTTTCTGGGAAGTCCAAGCAAGACAGAATATTGAATCTGGTATTAATCAAATAACAAATGCTATCTTAAAGTCATTGTTACATATGAGAAGTCTAGGTTCAGAAAAGCAGCAAGTTGCTTCTTGAAGATAAAATGTAGAGAATTGTTATAATGGCTATGGGGCTTCAAAAAACTAATTAGGGCAGTAAAATGCTTTAACCTAGGACTGAGTCCATCTTGTAACTGTGTCTCCATGTAGCCTAACTGCACAGAAAAACTGCTGTAATTCAGACACCTACCTCTTTATTGAAGTTTTGTGACTATATGTAGTAATTTTAACATGCACACACTTAAAAACAATATTAAAGGGTATATTGAAAAGCATTTAAAATATGTTTTAGTTATAAGACTGATGCCACTTCATTCTATTTTGCAGTTAGAACTTTCTCCTAGGTAGACTATACAGAATACCCCAGATGTAGTATCATCACCATTATTTCTACTGCAAATGCAAAAAATAAAATGAAATTTTTAAAAAAGATCTAAGCAAAAGAGGAAGATTCAAAAATTTATGTGAATGTTTCATCTCAAAAAGCACATCTATTTCTATTTCCAGAACTTCATTTCAGCTTTTTTTTTAATCACTGTACTCTTCATTTCATTTATACTTTGGTAAATTAATAACCTAAAATGTCTATTACCACATATTAAACAGCATAGAAATAGATGGATTTGGCCTCTATGTCAAGGTTACATGAAACATGAATACTGAATTCAGTTCCTGGTTGAGGTTTAATTCTGTGCTGCTGAAGGAAGCTTGATTCCTGTCTTGTAAAGAGAACAGCCATTTCATGCCATTTCAGATATTACTTGCTACAAAGGTTTCTCTCTTTGCTTTTATAAATCTAAGCCTAAAAAGAGATGAAGTACCCAGACTCGCCCTCTTCGTTTGTATGATACCACTGCACTTCCAGATAGCAGTGTAAATCTAATAAGCAATTTAAATAAAAGAGGTTGAAGTAAAAGAAGTTCAAAGGACACAAGGTAGAAATTGCTACAGTTTACCAACATCCCCTGCAAAGTGTTCTTACATAATTCTTTGCAGGGTTAAAATATCACTGGTATACCAGAAAATTCAAAATCTTTTGCAAAAAAATGAGAAGTTTTAATGAGACGGATTGCACTACATACTTCAACTGTTTCTTCACTCTTTTTTTTTTTTTTTTAAATGAAAATAAAAGCAGGAATTCCAGGACTTCCAACTTATTCCAGTACCTGCATTCAAACTGCAAGACAGATTTTAGAAGTTAGTATGCATTACAGATTTAGCATATTTACAGTGATTTCAAATCCTGAATTTGTTTTCCACTTGTAGATTTTTATTTTCTGATATTAGATTAGAATGAATTCATAACACTAGTCACAACTGTAGTCCTCCTCTCCATTGTTTCCTTAAAGTAATCCCTGTAAGCGCCAACAAGAAAATAGCAAAAATAGCCAAGGGTAGATCAACAAAAAAAAATAGGTACAAGCCAGCTCCGAGCTCAGTTCAAACCCCTGCACACTAATTTTCTATACAGAAGACAGCAAAGCTTCCTGCTAGCTGTGATTATATACATTTAATCCTATCAAACCACAGCTGATGACTATTTCAGTATCTCACACATGCATTTCTAAAGAGGACGAATACAGCTGAAAAAGTAAAAAAAATTAAAAGCTGGAAGAGACAGTCCCATTTATATTGATATCTTAAAACATTAAAGAAACACTTTTGTAGAAGACATTCATTCTTTTACTGGATATCTACTCCAGAACATTAGTATTGTACAAGCAAATTCAATATCCTACAGCTGCAAAAACCAAAAGTTCCTAAAAAAAACAGCTAGGTTATGGATGCCATTTGCATGCAGTTTTACATCCTGAGCTACTCAGACATGTTCTTCCCCCAAGCTTTACTTTAAAAAAATAAAAATAAATAAACAAAAACTATAGCAGAGTAATAGTAAAAGTAAGTACTGTTATTTCTATACAACCATTTCTCTTAAACAATATCCATAAAATAATTAAAAATGAACAAAATGAACTTATTATATGCCAAGTACAGATTTCCAAGTATACCAAGATTTTATTGTTGAAGCAGCAACAGAAAAATAACATTTAAAATGAAGGTAAGGAACTCAGATATATTATGAGCAAATTTATTATAATAGTGCAGCATCACATAAAATACCATATTTGCCACTTCGCTGCCAATTCCACAAATACTTATGCACAGGTTACCTTTAGATACCCAAGTAGTTCCCTTGGGTTCAGTCAAAAAATTCTATGGTACCAGCACCTGGGACATATACTTTCCATCCTCTGCATGTCCATATAGAATGTTTTTCTCTCTGCGCTAGCCTTACTTAGAAAAAAAATAAAATCTTCCTTATGTTGCTTTCTATACAAGACTTAAATAAGAGAAATAATATTACATTTTAAGAAAAATTACTTTAAAAAAATATATATGCATATATAAAGCAATGGCATTCTGTGCTTTGAAAAATTCAAATTATCCCAGGGCCAAAATAGGAGTTCAATATGACCGTGCACTAATGAGTTCATTTACATACGCCTTCAAAAATTTATTGTACCACAACTTCAAGTAAAAGCTAGTCCCAACAGATTTTAATGAAAACAATTTTCTTTTATCAAAATAAATACTTAGTGGATTCTGTCGTCTGTAATCCATCCGTTGCACAAAGAAGTTAAAAAATTTAGACTTGCATTTAAAAAAAAAAAAAAAAAAAACACATTATGACAGATCAAAGCATTTCCCACCAACCAAAGGAACTGCTATCTAATATCATTTATTCGATTTAAGGTTTGGAGAAGTTTTATCCTTGCTTTGGACCAACAACTCCAGTGACAGGAGAGGTGCTTTGCCATTTGCCACTATACTTTAGGGGGTACCTGGTCTGTCCAAGCAGACTTCTACTGTTTTTCAACACAATCAGGTAAAACGCTGAACTATACAAACACTTAAAAAAAAAAAAACTCTAAATTTTCTAACATTCTCAGGTATACAGAACTTGATACAATACAATGCTTACATCATGAATACATAAAACTGAGACATGCTTGAAATCTGGGCCCAGTTAAACTCAAACACCAAAACTCATAAGTAGTTTCTCTAAATAGAGAAAACATTTTACAAAACAAGAACCATATCACTTTAAAAACCTCTAGGAGTTTGAGTCTGGTCCTAAAAATCTCACTTGACTTGCTTTCTAACAAAAAACTAAATTTGAGACATTAAATAATGTCTTGAATAAAACTGCCATTTAAGCACTCACTTATGTGCCATTTGAAGGCAGAAGAGACAGGCCAGAAACAGATTTACTGAAACAAAGTGGTTGCATAGCTCATCTGAGCACTTGGGCTTGGAAAAGCCAATACCAAGGGAACAAGCATCAGAAGAGACTATTGATTAATGCTGGCTTTGAATTATTTTTAATCTTTTTTTTTTTTTTCCAGTTAATCTTATTTTGTAACACATGCCAGTGGAGCATCAATAGCTTAAGAATTCTTTTCTTCAAAATCTTCACATATAATATAGGGATTTGTTTTATTAATACTCAAATTTGCTGTGGTTCTTCTACGTAAGACTGAGATGATTTTGTGGCAGGAATTGTAAAACAAAAGTCTACTCAAAAACAGATCTACAAAACTGAAAGTTTTGGAGGAAAACCAAGACACTTTATAGATTAGAAGGGTCTAGGGAAAATAGCCTAGCTAGTCCTGTAACTTAAAGGCAGAATAAGAAGCTTCTCCAAAGGTGTGATTGCTCAAATGGCTCTTGAAAACAGGAATTTTATGAGCAAACATATTTAGAAGATATTTCTCTAGGTTCCTTTGAATATAATTCCTTACCAAAAACCATAATATAAAATGGAGAATATTCTATTACCTGAATTTAGCATGGAGAAGAACAAAAAGTAAGTTTTAGCAAAAGGGTTTTATTGTTCCCCTTTTTCATCATCCTTCCTCACTTCTCTGGTGTACATTCCCACAAGCACTTGAACATGCTGAGAGTTGAAGGGAAAAACCCTAGAGCAAGGACTAAATAATGAAAGTAAGTACTAAGAAACATCTGATTCCTATTTATGTTTATTCTTGGATGATAAGAATCAAGCATATCAGTGACAAATCTCAAAAGTAAAAATGAAGAAAAGAAGATTCATTCCTCTAGTTTGGCAGCACATCGAATAACTTAGGAGCTACTTTGTGTTAATAAGAATGTATTTCATGCCTAAAACTGATGTTAAACACAAATGAAAATCCTTTCTAAATACTACAACAACCATGTGCTTCAAATTAATGGTGCCTTATACCAGCTGTTACCGCCTCTGCGTAACAGCCTTCACCATGGAATACTTCACCTGTATCAAGTTAAGTATTTGCATAAATCTTTGCATGACTGGAGCTGTAGCCTTCATTAAATGCAAAATGGTAAACTTTTATACACCTACACTTAATGTTTTTGTAAACTAATCTATAAATTCATTATAGAGAGGGAAAATTGTCTGAGCTTTATGATAAAATGACTAACAATGACATTTCCTAAATCTTTTTGAAGAGCAGAGATAAAATAAATTGGGCTTTTGCTAGTACTGAACTGTATCCGTTGTGGTGTGGTTTTTTTTTGTTTGTTTGTTTTAAACAGAGCTGCATATATCCGTGCATACCCCATAATATGAGAATGTTTGTTTTAAAGGATCTTGTGTTTTTTGTTGTTTCTTCTCTCTTTATTTCTAGTTCAAATGAGAAAAGCTTTTCTTCCCTATGCTGTTGCCTATTTAGTACAGGGTGAAAAACAGTAATTACACATTTCCTATCGTTGTTCTTATCTTGTTTGCTATACGGCTGTTTTGGTAGTCTCATCTGTCATGTCTTGTCTTCCAACTAACATTTTCTCCTCTTCCTAAGCACATAATGTTAGCAGGTGAGTTGAGTAATTGGCCTTGGCTGCCTCCACAGTGAGAGGAGGGGAAAAGCTACTGCAGTGTGTGACTTCTAGCGTGTGAGCTCTAGTATACATAGCAGCAGAGACAGGCCAGATCCTCTGGAGTTGCTCTATCTGTAATAGTATTGCTCCCTATATTCAGCTATGCTGTTGTTCTGTCTTCATTAAGTTTAGCACTATTTTGAAAACACCAGCTCTTACAGGTTAAAAAAAGGGTCACTTTTACCTAATTCACTAAGCGCAATGAATGAAGGTACTGTCTTGATTAATATCAATGTCATTTGCACTTTCTACTGTTTACTAACTTTTATTAATATTTTTCAATGGCAAAATAAAGGAAAGTTGGTAAAGCTCTCTAGAGATTTTAGACATAGCCAAGAAAATAGCATGTTGAGCATACTGCAGTATGCAGTTCATACCAAGAAAGATTAGGTTAGAGATAAAACCTGAATGCATGAGATAACTGGCAGTAACCATAAGAGGTTACCAAAGTCACTCAGAAAGAATGGGGATTTTGGAAAATCCAGGAAACATTACCAGGACCAGCATTCTTTTTTCCAATGATCATGGCTGGCTAATTCTTGGCAGCGTGCTTGAACTTTCAGTGGTAAGGCATCTCAGATAGAGATTAGTTTTATATCATAAAAAACTATGCAAAATGCTAAAAGAAAGTTCCAAGGTTTTTCTTCAACTCCACCCCACCACCCCTCAAAATAAACTGTACATCATTCCAGTTAGGCTGCTTGCTCCCTTTATTTCTATTAAAGGGAAATAGAAGCATGCTCTTGTATTTCTGAAGTCATTAATGCCTGCACTTACTTTCAATTTGGTTTGTTTCTTTTTATAATCCCAGTTAAGTACAATGATCTTTATCTCCTTTACGGCGTAACAACAAGCTGCTGCTGCATAACAGTTTACATCGCAACAACTTCAGTGTTCTGCTCAGCCTTAACAATCTCTAGCATAGTTAAGGCCTGGAAAAATGTCTATAATGCAGTATGCCTTCTTTTTCCCCCTGAACAGAGTTGCTAATACAAATATTGCATGTGGATCATTCAGTGCATCTTTAATACTTAATTTGACGTCCTTACCAGAGGTAATTTAATGGAAGGTGGCTTCACCTAAAGAAGAGAACACCTAGAATGATCCACTATTTAATTTGGAAAAAAAAAAAAAATCTTTCCAAAAGGAAATGGGAACTTCATGATTTAGCCTCTGCTAAGAACTTAAGTCTTATAATAATTCCATCTATTCAAAGTTTCAATGACAACAATAATATTGCTCATGGCAATACTTTGCTACATGTATGTGGAAAAATTTGTTAACCAAATTAAGAGCAACAACACTCCAATGGTTTAAATAAAGCACTAAATAAATCTTGCAGAAAATTGGTACAAAACCCACAGATGCAACACTTCTGGTAAAAATAGGAATATTTAACATACATTGCTAATATCATATTTTCAGTTTAAGGCTCTAGCTTTGCATAGAGTTATCCTTTACACTACAACATACACTGTTGTGTTTTGTTTTGTTTTGTTTTTTTTCCTAGTGCTTTTCAGCAAGTTTTCTTTACGGTATTTCAAATCAGCTGTTGAATGCATGTATTCTCATTTGGGAACACTTTCAACCATTTTTGTGATATCTTCTAGGAAGTGTTTTACTGCTTATGTTTCAGCTGCTATAACAGAAAACCTGAGACTAAATAACTGAGGCCGCAAAAGCATTAGGAAATTCTTCTAACTCACAGATGTTCAACTGCAGGATTTGTATCCAAAAATGGCAGATATATGAATTCTTTGTTCCAACACCCTTAGACCCAATCACTAAGACCACAATAGGAGATTAATAAATAAATTACCAGAGCAGCAGATACAGCTTTACTACAATGAGGAGTATAAGTTCTTAAATACTAAGCAGCAGCTTGGCTTTATAGATAGGCCTGTTAGATATTTGCTCTACTATTTAGTATCACAAAGCTCATCTTAGCAAATATATTTTCTATATAACATACATTAAAATATATTTTTATTATACTTTAATGGGACTGTTATAGGAAATGGCACTAGCATCTTAAATGTTGCAGTTTATAAATAATTTATGCCATATAAATCTAAAGGTAAAACTGCAGAAAAACAGAATGGCTGCAACAATGCTGTTACTTCAGTTCAAATTTCTCTTTGGTGGTACGTACTTGGCATACATACATACGGAACATTTCCAAATACATGGAAAAGCATCCTCTTTTCTATTTTGGTAAAATTTACGGGAAATATCATTATAACATAATGTACAGATTATGACAAACTACACTGCTCTGCAGTTCCTTCAAAATGTCACAAGTATCCATGACTGAATGTGTCTTCATAACGTTTAAGAGGTTAAAACATTTAGATAAAAGTGTTCATCTTAGAAGTGCAAGAAATTTCACTTCTGAATTTTTTGTGCATATATCTTTTCCTGAAGAACATTATCCTTCAGAATTATTTTTTATAGTAAGTGCTTATATCATATATATTAACTATGCTGATGATAGCCTCCTTTCCTTACCCACCTGCCTCCCCGCAAGTGTGGAAGACAACAAATAACTTCTTGTAACTCTTATGCTCAATAAAAATCATCTAGTACCAATTTACAACCTTTAACTCCCCCAGCCTCTCCCCCAACACGCACATGGAGTGTGCCTGGATACCTGGAGACCTTTTCTGCAACTACTTTCAAGCAAGTTTAAACAGTAATTGAAAAAGATTTTAGGAGAAACTAACTACTTATTTCAGTAATTTAACAAACTTCTGGTATACATGTTAGCATAAATCCAATTTATTAGTACCATACTACTTAAGTGATCTGAAATTAATCTGACTTTCTTAAAATCAAGTCATATAATATTAAAATCCTCGGATTAATAAACGTAACAACATTTGTCACTTTCACTGTACTCTACAATTTTCTTGTACTCTTGACCAACATATAAAAAACTCTCAGTATAAAAAGTAGGATTTCAAACTCCCAAACCCGCTAGTACTAGTAAATGAAGCATATGTTTAGCTACAAAAAAAATTACTCTGCTAGAATTACCTTTCTGAAATAAGTCAAATAAAAACATAACAAAAAGTGGATTTTGACATTTTATATTTTGTTGAATACCATTACTGCACAGGCAATCGCTGTCTCTTACATATAAATTAACAGCCTACCATCTGTCAAGTGTTCAGATAATCACAGGGTTTAATGCACAATATGGTTATTAGAATGTGACCTGACAAAAGAAGGAGAATGCAACCTAATTTGGACAACGAAATCTATGATCTCACTTGCAAATGACAGTTTGACAAGCTATTATTCTGCATTTTGGCTTCTACAGTAAAAGCAATTTTACGCATACGTAATTCTATTAGTCATACAGCCAACTGCCTGTGGAAGATTACTTCAAACTATAAAATTTGCTTGGTCATTCAGGATTTTGAACTTAATTCTTACACAAATATTTGCAACATGAATAGGAGTTTAATGATCTGTACATACGCACCTAGGAATAAAATACAAATCACTAGGCAAAAATAATCCTCTGTGATGCTACCATTAACTGTAACTACAGACTTCCCCTGTGAATTTTCAAGTAAGCATGCAAAAAGTCATTAAATCCATTAATTACCTATATATCAACTGATGTCTGCTTTTTCAAAAGTATAAGCATACAGGACAGCTCTGTATGGAATCTGTTTCCCATCTTTGGTATCTGCTAATGAGCACCATTAATGATTATTTTTATTCAAAATAATACTTACATTCCACTTTTATGGCATATTCCATGTGCAATACCTTGTTTTTGCCAAGGTAAAGATTAATGACAGTTGTTTCTACTCAAGACTACTAAAAAATCCTATTATTCTCTACTAAAAGAAAACTGTAACCTGGCAAGCCTCATGCGCCCACGGCTCCCACATTTTTCAAAGCCTCAACTGCATTGTTAATGCTCCAATAAAATATATTTCCAAAGGATATACTCTAAAGATTACTTCAAAGTGTAAAATAAATGCTTGCAAAAGATGAAGTTATGTCTTCAGAAAAAAAGAAAAAGCATTCTAAGACGGTGACAAAACAAAAGAGTTCGACATAAGCTGTTACATTACCTGCAGGACTTTAGTAGGATAATAACTATGTAATTAGTAAAACCAACAAGTGAGGAAATCTTATTTCTTTATTTTTGACTCCACTGAGCCTCTATTCTTTTAACTTTCATTTTTTCTTTAGTTATGACAAATTCTATGTTTTTATACCATGTTGGCTTGGTGCATTTGTGAGTCAGTGAACCTCTGCAGCAGAGAATCATGCGATCAGCCTGACACCATCAAACACATGGACATGAAATTTAAGAATAATGTGATGGAATGATCACAAAAATCTCCAGAAGGAGGTGGAAAAAAAATTAAAAATCAGATCATGGTTTACGCGAGGCCTATCAGCACTTCAGCATACTTACAGCTATATAAAACAGAGGTTACCAGACAAAAGTCTGCTATTCAGATTACCAGAAAAGAGAAATAAGAAAAATAAGAGCGAACCACAAGGAAGAAACATTTAGGAACTGAATCATTTAGATTCAGTTTTACATATTGTAAAAATTAAAAAAAAAAAAAATTCCTATTAAATGACAGAAGATATCAGTTGTACAACATAAACATCACAAACTAGCATTTTCCAAAGCACCTGAGTGACCTATGAGCCACATCCTTGTTTTGAAGATCCCACAATCTAATTAACATGCAGGACACCAGGCTCTCAAATACCTTATAATGCACATGGTAGGATTTATAAAACATACTTAGCTGCGTCATCAGAACCTGTAATTGCTTTGTGAAACTGGCTTCTGTGTACTGATGAGCCTTCACGTAGCTCATGGGGAAGTTACTCTGTGATAAAGGTGAGAATAATCATTACACAGACAACTAATTCTCTGGAAGTCTCTTAGTGTGTAGTAAGCGCAAGGTGGTACATCAAACAAAAGCATCTTAGATTAGTGTGAACTACAAATGTTTACCTAGGGAATGACTGTAGAGAAACCACTAAGCAGTAAATTCAGTCGAATTCAAATTCATTGAATTCACTGGGTGAAAAAAGCATTAACCTTACTGAAAGTCAAGCCTCTTGCAAAACTTGGATTTAGGTTCTCCAGTCAGTTGGGTACATCTGAAAAAATTACCCTTAAATTTAACCACTCAGAACATTATCCCTTACAGTAACTGACAACTTCTAACTGACTTACTGACTTCAGGCTTTTCCTAGAAAACATTGCATGTCAAATCCAGATTATGAAAGTTAGAGAATTACACAGAACTGTATTTGCCTAGTTAATAGCTATTAAGGGCTATATTCAGGGCAGGCTTGAAGTGAGACTAACAGAGAAGTTAACCTTCTGTGATGGCTGCTAATTGCCAGCTACTCCAGTGATTGCGGAAGCAGATCTCTGTGACCACAGCTGCTAAGTGACACCCGGTCAGCTTTACTGCTGTACATGGCACTTCAAACAGAACAGAGTTGGTCAGCCTTAAATAATGGTGCCAGTGATGATTTCAAGTTACAATATCTGTAGCAAGCTGTGAAAATAACTTGGCCCCATCAGGATGTTCTAGAAGCTCCGCATCTCACTTCAGGCAAAATGCTTCTGAATACAGCCTCTGCTGCACTTTTAGAATTTACAGCTTGTGCTGGCAGAAGTAGGGCTGGAAAACAAAGACTTCTGAGTCAAAGCCTGCCAGAGTGGTGAAAGGAAAGCTTCCCACAGATGGTGTGGCTCTCAGGTGGAAGAACAGAACAGCGGGGCTTGCCAAAGGTGGTTTACAGCAGACAGGTAATTTGCCTGGCTCTGAACAGTCAATTCTACTGAATTGCAAGGGACCTCCTCCAGCACCACCACCAGACCAGCTGCTTACGAAAGCACCAGCATGGGACAGGCTGCACACTTCAAGAGGGACCAGCACAAAATCTGAAAGCATGCTGATGATGCAGTAACACCTTCCAGCATCCTCTGCTCGGAGCTGACAAAGAATCTCTCTATGTATACTAAACATATCTCCTCTTCTTTTCTGCGTAAAGACAGAACTATTAACAGAGTTCTGTGCGTGAAATTCTATGGATAAAGCCTAGGCATTTATTTTCTTGTATCTGTACATCCCCATGAAGAAATTATACAAAGGAAAGGGGGAAAAAGGTGTATGAAAACACCTTAAAATCCACTGTTTTCAGGGTGTAATTTTTACTCCTTAAATCCTGAAAATGAGGCTAAGAAAAAAAAAAAAAAAAAGTATAGGCTTCTAGAATACTGTTTTCACAAACTTTTTTTCCTCTCCCCAAGATAGAATACATTTACAGATGTTGTGTGTTAGGTTTGCCACTTCTTTTCTAAACAACTGGCACACATCAAAATGCATTTTGTTTACCTACAGAAAAGTTTCATTCTGAAGATTCAGTGCATCATATTTTGAGTTTCTTTTGCTCAAGGAGGAAAAAGTGACTTCATGGGAAGCTGATCAAACTTTTGCATTTTAGGGCTAATTTGCAAGTTCTCTGGCCTATGCTGTTAGAAAAGGCATTTATATAACCATGATTCACCCCTCTCACCTGTCGTCCTTATTCTCTCATGGGAACATGAAATTAAATACATAACTATCAGCTTTTAAATAGTCAGAAAGACAAAGCGGCTTTTCTAACCAAAACATTTAAAATAATTTCTCACCAAGTCAAGGGAAGGGAAAGATGAAGATTGATGTCTGATTATTCCAAATCAGCCAAAATGCAAGAGAAGGAGCTCACCTAAAGTAGCCTATTACAGTTACCAAAACAAATGGCAATGAGAATAGCTTCATACGTTGTGTAAGGAATATACTGTAGGTGAAAGGAAGAAAAAAAAAAAAAACACAGAACTTTAAAAGGAGTAACTTTTGTAATCAAAGAAGCTCATACTTTTCACTTCTTTTTAGAATATTCTGGCATTAGCACTGCCTGTACATTTGCTTCTCTATAATAATTTCATTGCTAACAAGATCAGAGGAAATGATTTATTCCACCCCCAGTCTTCCTACATTTGTACGTCATCCTATGGGACATTGGCTTTCTGAATTGCTTTTGGCCATCTGATATTATATTACTGCAGCCTTCCTCAGAAGGAGCCAGAAAAAAAAAATCAAAATAATTACATTAATTCTGGGAATCAAAGCTTATTGACTTTCCCTTGAGCTATAATACCAAAAAGCCAGTTACAGAAGTTGCCAACTTATTTAATGATACCACCAACTCCTCCCTGAACTCATCAAAATATCTCTGAAAACATTCTCAAAAACATTTTTGATGCATAGCAATACATTATTAACTCTAGTTCATCTCAGTGCTGAAGATAGTAACTATATTGGCCTCTGTTCCTTCCACCTGTTTGTGTCTAGCATAACACTGAAAAACATTGTCATTGCAAGGAAAAAACCTTCAAGGGTGCTCTGAATTGTCACATTCACAAGCAAACCAACATCTCATTTTCACATTCCAAGTACATCTTATTTATTCCATAAAACTCATTAAAAGCTTTTATTAGAATACAGCTCTAATAAAAATAAGCATCCTATACCCACACAGTAGTTTATTCTGAGAACATAAATTTGTAACATATTCTGCTGTATGAATGCTGCACTGGGCGCAGTACCTATGTACCATTGCCATTTTTTAGGGATCAGTCTGAGTGAGCACTACCACACACAAAAAAGGGCTACTTACACATGTATTTGTCCCAAAAATTCTCTTTGAAACTGTTGATACTTCTTTCCCAGATGTCTTCCTTTAGAGAGGAGACTTCCTTCCCCAACCCTTTTTCTCCTACAGCAATAGTGTCGATAGCATTGGTTTAGAAGCAGGTATTCAGCAATAAGCCTTTGTTGTTGTTATTAGTATTCAAAAAGATAAGAAAAGGACAAATCCTTCTTAGGTTCTTTCAGTGTTGCCCAGACTTGGAAGTCAGCAAAGACTTTCCTGCCAAAAATCTAGCTTGTAAAACTAGCAATAATAATAATAATAATAATAAAGAAAAAAAAAAAAAAAGTACCAATGTAGTAAAAAATAATAAAAATGGAAGTGAGATTTTGTTCGCACCCTGACTCCTAAATAGTGAAAACATTTTAATAAAGCTCCAGAATGTATTCAGTATTATCTGATATAGACCTGAATTCTTACCAATCTTTCAAACAAAAGGTATTTACCTTCAGTTAGTATTGACTTGCAGCTTCATTTCAAGAAGTGCAAATAAACCTGAAGTGAAAATAAAAACTATAAACAAGTTAAGATAGAAATGCTGCTTTATGTTGAAGGAATTTAAGTGTATTCTAAAAAACACTGAAATAGTCTGGCATGACTTACTGGTTTAAGAGTAAAAAGAAAAAAAAATCTCCTCCAAAACCCAAATAAAAGAAGGTTGGACTTGATTTGTTTGTACAAATTTATGTCCACAATTTGGCATATTTAACTAAAATAAATGTTTGTAAAACCTGACTTAAGTTAAATAAAATATATTCATAGGCTGAGTAAAATAATGGTAATATAAACATGTTATTTTAGGGTAATAAAAATAAGCATATTTACCTATATTTTATATCACAGGTGAATTAGGGTAGGAATTTATACTCCTTCATGCAGAGTACCAAACACTGAGATTAGGAAAAAGAAGACTCAATTAGCTACCGTAGCTTCCTAGTTCTAACCATTAGAAACAGAACATTTGAGAGGTAAAAGACTATGACATTTCAAAACAAGGACATGGCAAAAAGCCATCCTCTCCTTTTAGCACTAAATCCAAGTTGGAGTTTCTTAGCAATGAAGCCACTCCTAAACACTCAGCCTCACAGCTCAGTTTGCCTCCGGTAGCTCCTCTGGGCAAGAAGGGACAGCTACCAGACAGGGTCTTCTGGGAGAGCAGCTGGAACAAACTGTTTAGCTTCTATTTTCTTTGCTGGTCTGTCTATTGAGAAAATTAGCATAGATTCCAACAAACTCTCCTTTCATTTGAAAACATAGTGGGAGGACAGATGCTAATAGGAGATTTTCAGAAAAATGTTTAAAGAAAAATAATTTATTAGAGAGCTGCATTGCAGTAGAGTTATACAGCAGTCACTGAATTATTAGGGATAACAAAATACTGCAACTTTGATCTAAATGGTTATAATTTTCTATTTTTAAACTGAAATACTATAACTTACTATACTGCAGCAGTATGATTATTTAGATATTAAAATTTGTCATTGTACAAAAATGGCATTACTCATAGCTAGAATGGAAAAGCAGGAATAATGGTGAAGCAGCATAGAAGTAAGGAAAATTACAATTTATATATAAATTGGAATTCTCATTGAATTAAGTCAGCTTTTTATGTTGACAGTATATAGCATAAGAGACAAAATTAGAATATTTATTTAATTTCTACTAAGAGTTCAAAACTGCAATTTCAGAAGTGCTTGATAAAGAATGTCCTTTTTGAAAATTGATTTGCATTAACCTCTTGACAGTCTACCTAATTGAATTAGTTTAAAGGGTGTCTAACATCTGCAGTGACATGTGCTATCTCTGTTCCATTCCTAAAAGAATTCCCTTGCTGGGTTGATGATGTATTTCAGTGGCTATTCCTTCAGGAATATTTTAAATGTAAAAAATAAAAGACTAATAATTTTGAAAGTAAAAAAAAAAAAAAAAAGTTAAAAAAAAAAAATCATGCTGAAGAGGGGAGGCATAGTTGAAGGAAACAAGTCCCTCCTTAAATGAAAAGTTTATTTTCTCATACTAAATGGCAAATAACGGCCCTGCAATGCCCAGGATTTTGACTCCAGATTTGGATTTGGATCTGTTTAAATGACAACTGAATGCTTTCACACATCATCTTCATCTTTATCCTGTGGGTACCATGTAGGGAGGGGCTTGAATGTGTCAGGTTTCCCTATAAAATATTTAAAGCCCTTTGCTAACCCTTAGCATCAGAACAGGTTCCTGGTGACTTCAGTACTCTCCAACTGGCTTTGTGAGCCCTTAAATAAGCAATTTCCTGATAACATATTTCAGTCTTGCTGCTATCACACAATATTACCTAAGTTACATTAATACACTTACCTTTTTAATAGGAAAATGTGTACAGCAGTTTCTATTGGATGAAGCCTTGATAATACAGGTTTCATAAGTGGACACACAAAATTACAACTACTGTGTTATTTCTTCAACTACCTTATTAAACACAAACAATTCCTTTACAAAATATTCAATATGCTGGTGCTAAGAGCATACTCTTTTGCAGTGTCAGTGGTACAACCTAATCAGACCAAGGTGTTTTGCTGCTGATCTTTAAGTGTTTAAAAAAAAAAAAAAAAAAAAAAAAAAAAAAGTCAGAAGATTTAACTATTTAACTGA
This sequence comes from Netta rufina, assembly GCF_964035555.1. Taxonomy (NCBI): domain Eukaryota; kingdom Metazoa; phylum Chordata; class Aves; order Anseriformes; family Anatidae; genus Netta; species Netta rufina. The sequence goes on from NC_140133.1 coordinate 14,976,005, forward strand.
GTGATTATAGTTTAATCTCTTGCCAACTATGAGTAAGAGGAATCCCTTTAATTGTAATCTGCACATCTTTTTGCCCAGAAGCTAGAGCTTCAAGAGATATGGTATAAAGAATTCTGTTGCACGTAATACTTTCACCAGGAAATCAGGCATGACTGATGGACTGTCAACTGAAATGGTTTTGGTTTGAGTTTTCTTTTGTTGTTTTGGGGCATGTTTTTGTTGTTTTTGTTGTTGTTTTGGTTTTGTTTTTCTTTCTTAAGAATTGCTAACATTTGAAAGAAAAATTATTTTAATTTAAGAATTACCTGACTTATTTCAGTCACCTTTCATAACAGAATGATTCAACATCTGGTTAGATTCGGAATTTCAACTTTACAACTAAGTAGTTGTAAATTAATTTTTTTTATGAGGAAAGCAAGACTTGTTAATAAGACACAAGGTACCAGCTACACATCTGTAATACTTGAGGAAAACATTATTATTTAATTTCTCTTTGTAAATTAACCTGATTACAGGTTCATAGCATCAGTAAGCCACCTTCAGGAAAGTAAACCACCTTCAGGATGTTTCCAACAAATAACAGTTTACAAAGGTTAACTGCTTTGTTTTACTTAGAAAAAACACCCCTAATTACAACAAATTTCCATTTTACCCAAGAAATACTAGTATAACAACAATGACTAATAACTAATCCTGAGACAACTGCAAATTTCTAATATCCTTTGAACCTCCTATATCATAAAGAAGTGTTATGGAATCGAAATCTTGGTAAAAGTTCACATTTCAGGTTGTATGAAGCCACTGCAGCTTAGCCATACCATGATATATAGAATTTTAACACCATATGATGCAGTCACCTGGAAAACACATTACCACTGCTGTTACCTCACTCTCCATCCATACTTAAATTCTAACATAAATTTGGCAGCTACAATGTAGAAAACTTTTCAAGTTAGAAATCAATGTGGCATACAGGCTGAAAGGTGTAATGCTAATTTTCAAGGTGTGGAAAACAATCTTCAAAAGCTTGGAGGACAATGCCTGATAAACTCATGCAGTAAATACACTGGCAAAGATGAGGAATCAGAAAATCCTTCCAAACACTGCTTCTGTACCAACATTCAGAAATAAGAAAGAAAAATCCCTCATATAAGAGGATAAAACCGACCAGTTTGCATGGATTTATTTTTTTTTAAATCACACTATGTATTTAAAATCACTATGATGTATGTGAAATATAAAGAAATATTTCTACAAATTTTATATACCTATATTCCGTACTTGGTAAAAATCCTTTTCCTGTTCAGTAAAGGAACAACATGCATAATATTACTATTGTCCTTCACAAAAAGACATTTTTCCATGCTATCTGCAACTGAGGAAGTGACTCAGAACTCACCAGTCCTGATTTGTGAACAAGGAATTAAAATTTATGTGACTGCAATATCACCTTGGCTGTATCTGAAATCTTTAAGACAACATGACATAGGAGAACAATTATAAGAACTAGTAACGAGAAAAATTACTCCATTCAGCTCTTCAGTTTACACAGACAAAAAGATGTGGTATCAACACATGCACTACACTTTACCCACTTCATTTTTCCTTCCTTTCTCAACAATGCATCCTACTGATGTTCAAAAAAACACCCACTGCAAAGTGGCTGCTGCTAAGATAGTTTGTTTTGAGCTACAAAGCCATGACAAAAACTTTATGATAGAAACATCGTGGCACAATATGTGTGGGGTTTTTGTGTGTGTGTTTTTTTTGTTTGTTTGTTTGTTTGTTTCCTCTGAAGGGCCCCTGTTTGCAGTGTGAAAACCTCCTTCTCTCTCAAGTGCTCTATTTCAGAATAATCTGTTTATTTCCTGTCCAAGTTATTTAAAACTACGTACTTGTCATCAATGCTTAGCAAAACTCCCATTGATGCCATTTCTAATGCTTCTGTAAACCAGTTACCATATTGAGGCTTTATATGAAGCATTACTTTGTTTCATCTACTAAATGCTGTGCTACCAATTGAGTACTTTATCCTGAAAACCAAAAGCTTCAGAAAAGTCATTTAACAGCTACCACATAAACAAGTACAAAAAAAAAAAAAAAAAAAAAAAAAAACAAGTGAAGAAATTTTAATGCAGCGTGCTACTCTAATTCAATACAGTAAAAGAAAGATTCTTTTACTGACTCATTTCAGAGACAATATATCAAAGGCAACAAATGTTTTTATAGCCTCTGAAAATATGAAAGACAATTCTTGATTCTAAGCATAACATCCAATCCTCATATTTACTGAGACTTGAGAAATAAAAAAGAATAAAAAGATTTTCCCCCATTCCCAGAAAATAGATTAGGTAGGCATGACATTTTTCTACTTCACTGTTGCATGCATTTATAAGCTTTCCTTTTGTAGCATTTATGAATTCAAATGGTGCTAGGGTTAAGTTGGAGGAAAGCAATTTGGCATGCGTGCACTGAATTTTATCAAAGAAAGCAAAAGCAGTCCATGAGGTCTGGACTGACCTTAGAGCATAAGTATTTATTTGGAGATTCTAAGGGCTTATCAACTGTGTCTCGTAAGAGGGAGCCTAAATTCAATCACACTTGCACACACTGTCACTTTAATTCAAAGAATCACCTTTCAGTTCTATTGGTGTGTCAATAATATAGTTGTTATTCTATTACTATAAATATTATCTAAATAAATAAATTCTATGTATAACTAAAAAGGGCATATTAGTCCTACATTTTACAGGATATAGAAGCAGGTTTCCAAAGCCAGCTACTTCCAAATCCAGATAATTTACTAAAAAAATTCAACCTATGCTGTTCAATGCAATTATATTTCCAAAGTGTGTGTATATATAACGGTGATGCCTTCTGTAAACAGCTATCCCACAGAAAATATTAAAATAATCTTACAAGCAAATAGTTACCACAGAAAATTGTCTTAGAAATTTCAGGTACACAAAGGAGGTAATTTGGAAAAAAAGATCTTTAAAGTACTGCTGTTTTCACTAAGTAAGCTATTCGTAAATTATTCTGCTGAAATACAAATGCATTCCTGTTCTCCAGGAACAGGACACTACTATATTATTTCAAGGTAGGATTCCTTCCATTTGTTTGTGGAAGTTGAGCAGTCAGTGTTTCCAACTCTCAAGTCCTCAATAAATTAAAGAAATGCATTAGAAACAATTAGTGGGGAAACGTTTACAAGAAATGTGCCTCTTAATGACAAAGGCACTTGACCAAAAGCAGACCTACTGCAGCACAAGCTCTGAAACAACGTGCAAGTGGACTGCACTTCCTGAACACTTCCATCTTTCTGCCAATTAAGCATTACCATTATTTCCAGGTTCTGACGTGCCAGTGATTAAGATTCTATTATTATTTTTTTCTACTTTAATCACTCTCCCTCCATTCTTTTCTGTCCTTCCCTGGTTATTTCTTTTAACTGTTGGAAAATCTGAGACTATTTTAAAACCAGCAGCACACAGAAGCTATCGTGTCACTGACACTGAACTCAAGTCCCATGTCTCATACATTCCAGGTATGCCTACATCTTTTATTCTAATACAATGTTTTATTCTAATACAATTATTTATTCCTGCAGCCCTGACTAATATTGCCTTTTTTTCCTACTAGAGTAATAAAAAATATTCAGGATTATTTATTTCCAGATGGCATTTCAGTAGTATATTCAAACTTAAATGTGTTAATTTTAGGTTTCGAAGTTTTGGATGATCAGCTATCTGATCTTACATCTTTGGCAATTCACATGTCACAGACATAATACAAGAGAATATGTTCACAAAAAGCCTGGTGGTCTCAGGATGCCAGCTTTCTTCCTGAATTCAGGATGACAACTGGTTGATGGATATGTAGTGTCAAGCCTACTTTTTCCATTCTGTCCACATGATGAATTCCTTTCTTGGGTCAGATAGGCAGATGTTTCTTAGTTCTGGTTGTAAAAAAAAAAAAATCTCTGATTTTGCTGCATCTCTAATCTGTTTCTTGAAACTATTGACCCCCCCTGCCTACATATACCTACATATCACTTTATATAAAGAAAATGACCACTGAACTTCAACAGGAAAGAGAACTGTTGCAGCTCTTAACCCAAATAAAAACAGGAGAGAGGAAACTGGGGTCAGAGAAATTTAAGCCAAAACTTGAAGATAAATTGAAGGTAAATATAGTAAAGATTAAAGCATGCATATTTCACTTACTGGTCACCTATCACATACAACAGGAACCAAAATAACTACAATCAAATAGAAGATAAAGCAGGTACAAACAACTATAAAAGTACAAATCACTGTTGTCATGTTTAAATAAACTTTATTGCTTCTCAAGTTTTCCTTTGAAAATACACATCTGAATTATTTGTTCCCCTTTCCTTTTGTGTGTGTGTGTGTTCAGCTAACTATAAACAGCTTAAACTGTGCATATAAACATTAAAAATCAATTTACTATGTCATAAAACACAAACATCCAACAACAACAACAAAAAAATCAAGTCCATACCACACATTCATCTCTTCTGCATTACACAAATATGTTTAACAAATGTTTCAACAATTGATCACAATGAGCTAGAACTGATGACACACAAATCTATACTGGTTTAAATTTCACTGCATAATGCGACAATCTTGAATTTCTAAATCTTCGTTTTATGTTGCATACTGCTTTAATTATCACAATTATTTTCTGTGATATCAGAAGTCATATCCCTGAACTACGATATCAAAGTTCAACTTTTCCAAAACTGATGGTAGAAAATCTCAAAATGAAGAGAAAGAATTTTTTGAAAACAAAAGTAAGATTATGGGATGAAAATGAGTAATTTTCATGGTGCCTGATGCATTAACCGATCTCTTTTTAGGGGGGGAAAATGAAAACAAACAAACAAACAAAAAAAAAAAAAACATATTTCAACTTTAAATATGAATCAAATAATTCTTTTGAATTTTGAAAGAATGTTCTTTGCAGAATGCTGGATTACTTTCAAAGGCTAAAAGGCTAAAGTTACTATGATGCTTTATACACATTCAACTATTATGCTCAGTTACTTAAAGTTCAGGGATTTATCTACCGAAACTATCCAATGCACAGTGGGAGGAAAAAAAATTATCAGATCCCTGCAACATTACATATCTTATTACATTGTTTCTGTACAACTCATTGATGCATACATAAGAAAGCCTCATGTAAATTCAGAAGAAACGTAAAAAAATACCACTTTTAACATTTTTCCCCACCTCGCACTATTGAGGTAGTGACCAGAAGCAATACCTGTGCATTTATTTTTAAATACACCTAGCATTAATCTTTGCAAACATAACTGCACCAGAATAACTTAACCACTGTGAACAAAGCAGAAGTCAGCAATCATTCTATAAAATTTGGCCACCCTCAGCATATCAACTTTCTTTACATTTTCCCTCTAACTACTGCTCAGCATTTCTGTGTGATAGGAAAGCCAGGTGGCTAAAGAAGTTGTCCTGTCAGCTTTATCTTTAATCCATGAATTTAGATCTGTGAGTATAACAGCAAAGGATGGGTGGCAATGTTTGTCAACGCAGTGTAATAAATACCCTTAACTTTGCAGTATCTTCTTCTTCCTGTACTTCAAGGCTACAAAGGGATAATAAATAAATATAGTAAGTAATGACCTACGTGCCAGTAAAAAGAAAAGGTTTGGCCTATATATTAATAATCATGTTTACTTTGTTCAGCTACTACTGTGTGAAAGAAGCCTGTAGTAGAAAGATATTGCCTCTCTCTACTGCTTTAATGGCACCATAGTTTAGGCTATAGCACTGAAGTCACACACCAGATGTGATAGTTACATCTTCTTGTTCCCCTCTGAAGTTACAGGGGAACTACCCTGCATGTTTAATAAATCAGGCCCTTGGTCTTACTTTACATGCAATGAGCCTGAAGTACAGACAGGCTGATGCAAGCCTCACTGAAATGACAGCTTGCTGAGCATTACTGCACCACTGAGAAAAGACATTTACATCCTCTTCCTCTCTCTTAGGACATACTTTTAATTTTATGATTGCATCTAAATGATGACTCTTCCAAATATTTAGACTAGTAAGATGTGGCTAACAATGGAGCAAGAAACCCACTCCAACAAAAACAGATGCGTCAGGGGACAAAGTTGCACATGCATCAGTTAGCTAGGGATTTAGGAAATAGAACTTAGATTTCAGTATGTGTATCTTTGCTATTACTAAGAAGACTGGAAAGACTATGTATGCACATATAAATTGTATTATTATTAACACGCATTTGGTTTATCCACTCATAAATCTCTGGTTCTTGTTCACAGAAAAAGTCATTCAGGTTTCACTAGCTTTTACTGAAAAAAACTTACAAAATACATTTTTGCCATTGTACATGTATGTTGTAGATCACACTACTACAGAAGCTGCCTTTTGCTGGCTTTTTAAAATCTACCTGTTAGCTTACATTTTAATTTTAAACTGGTTTTGAATATTCTGTATATATCTGTGGCAATGCCATTGATTCATAATAGCTTTTACTTCTTTTGAGAAAACCAGTGGGCCTTCAAAATATATATATATATATAGTTTTATTTATTTATTTTTAAGTAGGCTAACAACTGACAGTTTCACGAATAAACTGCACCATGGGTAGTTCATTACATTCTCAGTCTTCAAGATCACCAAAAGTCATTCTGGTTCTTTGTTAGGCTTTCTCTTGTGTGATTGAGTGCAGATGCTGTCTGTAATGACCAGGTGAACAGAAATCAGTTGAATGCCTTTATCTCATTTTTCAAACCTAGAACATTATGTCCCATTTCATTTTTATGAGCCCTATTTCCAACATTTTCAACACAGGTCCTAGGTACAGAGAAGGTATTTTTCTTGGTGTTTTATCATAGCTCTCTCTAAGCCATCCACAGAACTCATCAGCTGAATTGTCATCAGAGCTGTTGAGCTCTATGATAGTCATATTGATTGGTATCTCCCAAAGGCATATTGTAATCGTTTTATCACTGATAGGGTTATAGGCAGACACACACTTTGACATTCCCCTTAGATATGATAAATGCAATCCTCATTTTCTCAGATCTTGTGCAATTCACCACATATCCATCTATCACCATAGAATGACCATTTCTATTCCTCTAAAGTTATAAAGCCCAGGTATTTATATCTTGCTAATTCATACACATGCCATACATTTCATAGTCCTATTTTTTTATTAGTTTGTGATGGTTCAGCTTATAATTTCCTCAAAAAGATATCAGCTGATGTATTCCTTTTGAATGATTTTGTACAGCATCACTCTGAATAAAGCTCAATATTAAAAACAGGCTTCTTCCCCCAGTGTAATCTATCACATTCTTAAATAGCAGAGGGTATTTCTGACATGTGCCATATACGGATTATTTAGGTTGTAGCCTGCCACAATCATTACTATTAAAAAAAAAAAAAAAAAAAAAAAAAAAAAAAAAAAAACTTTGTGAAGTTTGTGCTTGCTCCTAGCTAAAGTTAGAATTCGATCAGTCTGCATCCACCACCAATGAAGCTTGTAACTGCTGTGACAGAGGAAGCTTGTTTCTACCCACTTAGGGATGTTTTAAGACGTGCACCATGTCTTACATCACTAAGGTACTACATTAACAGCAGCAATAGATAAGCATGTAATCAGCATAATCTTTAAATAGTGTTCATAAAACAATTCCAATAGTTCTTTCACTAAATACATGTTGTGCATCTGTAAATATTACATCCAGTAACAGCACTTCATATAGCTAGTTTTGTGAGACAACTAACTGACCCAAAGAAACTTAACTCTCTTTAAGAGGAAAAAAAAAAAAATCCATGCCAGTATAGAAAGATTACTTCTCCGTATTAAAATTGCAGTCAGCTTTGCAGTTAAACTAATATAAATTATTTTTAAATACCAGGCAAGTGCACATGCAATTAGATGCAAGTTTATATAAATTTGAATAGGTAATTCAGTGGTATTAAAAAAAGAAATGTAAAATAACCTAAGGACACATTTCTCTTTAAAAATTCACAATCTTGCAAGCCTACTGTCAAATGTGAGCATTCTTATTGCAGTTACCAATATTAGCAGTACCGAGGAGCTACATATTTTTGTATGCATTAGCAGGAATGATGCCTTAATGCAGGAGAAAACTAGGCCAAACCAGAAAGTTTTATTATTAAAAAGAAAAAAAAAAAAATGTGACTGTGAATCATCTCATTACTGAAAGACCTGTAATGATTTAAAAAAAAAAAAAAAAAAAAAAAAAAAAGTTAAGTTTTACAGTATGTGTAAGTATTACAAGTCTATTACACCTTGGTTCAATGTATTTTAAAATTTGACCCAACATAATTATCCACAAAGACTTAACTTCATCAATTACCTTGATCTATTATTACTACTTTTTGTATATATTTGAGAGCTATAAAATAGTTCATAAAGATACAAATATTTATATATTTAAAGTAATTTATAGTTTACCCTCAGTGTTCTTAGAGGAAAAAGTACTATCAAAACAGAGACAGTACTTTAAATATTTTTTAAAAAATTGTGAAGTCAGGACCAAAAAACATGTTTAGATAAATATTAAGTGGTCACTGCAGATAAAATCAAGGATGAATGAAACACTCACTTTTCAAATTTTACTCAGATAAGAGTTAAACGGTGTGCTATTGTAAAAAGAAATATTTGGGTAAATGGAATTCCCATCAAAGCTTGATTACCAGATTCAAGTGCACATAAATTGAAGTGTTCTGTACTTTCTGTGGTCCCTATAATGTTTAATTCAATTACCCAACATGGAGCGTTACTGCTGATTACTGTCTCTCAAGCTGGATAAGACAATTTGACAGTTTACTTTGAAATTTTACTCTACTAAAAGCATTTAAAAAACTAGATGTATCATAACTTGAAGGGCTACAAAAACTTTTTCCTTTGTTTGATGTGGGGAAAAACTCTCATCAACATTTACTAAGCATCATGCTTAGTGCTTCTTTTGGTAATAATACCCTTAAAATGAGGAAATACTAATCAGTTGCTACAAGAGTACAGCAGTCAGACTGTAAAAAGCCTCAGCATATAAACTTCAAAGAGCAGCCTGCACAAAATCAGTGCCATAACATTGCTCTCAAATGAGAACTTCAAAGAGGTTTGTGTTGAGATTATGGCAAGATTTTTTGGCCTACAGTGTACAAAATTCCCAGCTGCGCTATTTTGGAAAAATATAATAAAATCACCACAGAAGTTCACACATTTCAAACGCTAAGAAAGTGCTCAGCATGAAGATTTTAAAGATACAACTCAAAGCATTTCGGTTTTGTTTTCAGATAAGGTAACCACAAGCCTCCTTTGGAAATTAACTTTCCATGTAATCCAAGCTGTTCTATCTAGTACAGGAGTTTATTTCAGTTTTTTTGTTTTGTTTTGATTTGTTTTGTTTTAATAACAAGCCTTTTAATTATTAAATGTGGCTTACATTTGCATCTCTGGAAATATTTGAACCCCTATTCCTCCAGCATTTCACTTTGCTCTGTTAGTGGGGTGTGAGTGGCTGCCCAGGATGCGGATAAGCGGGGAGCGGGGAGAGAACTCTCTCCACATTTCATTCAGATAATAGAAATCTGCGAGCTGCTCAGTGTGACAGATGAGCTGGATGAGCTAAAGCAACTTGTTCCGCTTGTCAGCCTCCAAGAGCCTACAGCAGCGAGATACGATTGTGATGACACCACGATTGCAGAACTGGGTCAAACATACGGTCACTTTAAAACAGAATGTCAAATGTTCTTTCTACTTGAGAAATTTGATTCAGTGACACTAAAAGCTGTTAGAAACCATTAGCTTTATATCTAGGTCCAAAATGAAACTGTTACTTTGACAGTATTTGAAGAAGCCTCTTGTGAGCCCTATGTTGCCATTAAAGTTTGTAGGAATCACAAACTGTCAAATAACATCACTATTGCCCATAGGGACTGAGTACTTTATGGCCAGAACACTCCCCTGTGTTGCACTAGGAGCTTTGTGCCTTTGGAGTAATATTTTCATTATGACTTAGTGGATTAAACAGATTAAAATCCTCACTGAATTTTAAAGAAGATTATGCAGAGATATTAATAAATAAATAAATCCAGAAGTAAAATATAAAAAGTATCTTAACCCATACCTAGACCTATTATTTTGTTCAAGTCATCTCACACAGAACAGATTTTTATTTAGTTCAGTGGAATAGAAGATTTACTAATTAAACAATAGTAGACATTTAAAGAGAACTGGCGAGTAGTACTTAATCTATTAAAATTGCTTCCATAAATATTTTAACTTAAATTTGCATTATGTTGTGATGATGAAATATTTACTCCCTGCAATACTACTAGCATGCACAGTTCAAAGTATGGAGATCATGCCACATGGTACACACTTGGAAAAGTAAATGTTAAGATGAAGATAGTTCTGGATATTATCTTCCATGTGATCATCAGAATCTTTAAGAATTCACATACAAGGTGTTTTTTTGTGTTTTTTTTTTTTTTTTTTTTTTAACTGGAACACCTACATACTGTGACCTTTGTCCAAAACCACTAAACTGTAGAAGGGAACAGCAGGAGTCTGAGACAACAGAAGTAATTTCCTTCTTGATATTTCACAAATTTGTGCTGGCAGCCTAAGTCAAGCTCAAGATGGGTTCTGTTCAAGATCAAATTCCCAGCCTAATAAGTCTGCAGCTGAATTCATAGTTGTTTAAATATACTATATTCAAAACATATTTATATATATTTTGGATTACGATGTATATACTTTTTTGTTTGTTTACATTACATAATTGCCCTTCAACATAAAAAATTTTCAGGAAAAATATTTTCAAGAAAAACTTCTCATAAAGCTATTCAGTTAAGAAGATGCATATTTCTGTGTAGTTAAAAACTTACATAATTCTTAAAAATAATTGTTGTTTACTTGCTTTGATTTTTAAATATGTCTTTGATCTCGTTCATTAATATTCATTAGTCTTCTGATGTTGGACTAATGAGAATCTTACGCATTTATGAGAAGCTATTTAAACAAAGCTATCAGATAGATTTTCTTCTGATTTACATTTTTCATCAATGCTGACAATACTTAATTCTTTGTATTCTCCAGCCTTTTCTTCAAGCTTCCTGAAATCATGGTCTGCATGCTTCAAAACAAAGTGGAGCTCAAGAAATGTGTATCTGTTTCAGTCAATTATAAGCATGGAATCCTAAATGGATAACAGCATAAACACTTAATACATATGGACAGAATGAATAATGCTCATACTCAGCATCTAATTTACTTCCATGTTTTACATGTATTATTTATGTTTATGATAGAACATCTCTGAAGGAAAACAAACAAACAAACAAACAAAAAAAAAAAACATTGCCATGACTTTTCAGTTTAAAGAATTTGCATGAAAGTGGGCACAAAACCAGCAGAAAAGTACTGTTGCCAGAACACAATGCCAGCCACTGATATTCAGCATCATGGGTGCACACACAATAACATGCACATAAAGTAATTTGTATTCTTTGCAGTTAGAAAAGAAAAAGAAAAAAGAAAAAAAAAAAAAGTTGTTTTCCTGTTGAGTTGTTTAGTTTCCCTTGTTAGTACTGCATATCCACCCAAAGTTGCAAGCAGTTTCCTAGCGTATGCTGCACAACCACAACGTAGTAGATACACTGCCTGTTAGAAGCACCCAGGGAAAATAATGCAAGTTTACAGGTTGAGGCAAATCAGTCACAACACAACAAATAGTCCAGGTTAAACATCCACTGCTCATTAAACGTACTTCTACACTGTTACAGTTTTGCCAATTATTTCCCAATCAAATGCAGATTTACAGAAGTAACTTCAGCAAAGCAGTCCTGTCCTACTACATCTAATATGTATGCAAGGATAATTAACATATGCAATAACTTCCAAAGAAATATTACTACTTCAGAAGTAAGCAACTATGAAGTCAGCTCCACTGACTCTTATTTCTCTGAGGAACTGAAAAGCTCTTTTGCTGAAACGTCATTGTGGTTGAAGAAGCATAGAAATGACCTGGCATAAACCTCAATGCTAATCAAGCAATGCTACACATTCATATTTGCTTCACTGGCATGTGGATTTATTTTCTAGTAAAACCAGTTGATTACTCTGTCTGTCACTACTCTTACATGCTGGGTTCACTGTTATTTCCAACTTAAATCTTAAAGATCAATTACAACGTAATATTTTTTTTTTAATTTTTAGATAAAGCAACACCAATTTGAAACCATATACTAGAAATTTTCATATGCAGAGAAAGCAGTTGCTCTAGTGTCGGTACCAAATATAAAAAAAAAAAAATTTCAAAGGACTAAGTATCCATAATTACAGGACTTCTAGTATGTCTCACAGGATGTTCAGAGCCTGATAGTATTGGAATCCACCACCAAGCCCAAGTATTTCAATAGAGTTGTTTTATGTATATCAAAGTTTGAAAAATTTTCACTAATAATGTTTGATTTTCTATAAAGCTATAGATGTTCATGTTCTACAGTACAGTAGAACTCTAAAAAAGATAAGGAATTAAGTATTCAATTTTAGAGGCTCTGAAAGTTATTCACGGTATTTCTATAAACAAGGTGCTGTGGATTAGCATCCATTTCTAATTCTATATACAACATCAGGCCTTATATATCATCCTCATCAAAGGTATTATTAAATCTCCTTCCAAATAAAAATATTTTCTCACTCTACCTTTTCTCAATTTCTATTCCTCTTCTTCCACGTGAATTAGTACAAGACTCAGTTGAGACTAATACTCACTCAGTCCTTAATTCTGATACTTAAACTTACTGCTCAGAGATGCACCATTACAGCATGCATCATATGGAGATTTTATCCTAGCTAATCAAGCCTTTAAAAATAAGTCACTCATCAGAATTAATGCAACATAAAAAGCACTAATGTCACAATATGAGAACAGAAGTGGTTTTCTGATCCCTAGGAGAATGAGTAACAGGATAGAACATCATTCAAATAGTTGTCCTCAGTAGTCAAATATATAAAATAGCTTTTTGTGGTTTATGTGTAAACTTGTATTCTAAGTTGTACTTCAAATATCTGAGAAGTTTCCAGGTTGTTTTTGTTTTTTTGATTTATAAGTTTTCTTAAATCACACTGTCAGTTACAGCTTCAGCTGCAGCACTGGGAAGGTATAAACATTAGAGCTCTTTAACGGACTAGGATTCAAACAACAAAATCACGGAAAAGCTGACACAGAAATCTCTCTCATTGAAGACACTTAGGTTAAAAAAAAAAAAAAAGACAGTGAGACAGTGCCTGCTACTAGCAGTAACGAATCAATGATGGAAAGCTTACAAATTAGACTAGTAAAAAGCAGGCAAGAAATTTGAGAACCTCCAAATAGGAGCAACATCTTGGCAAAGCTCCCACAAGCAAAAGCACTGCCAGGCTAGGCCTCCCCTTCTGTGTCTTTAAAAGCACATGTACGTAGCAGTCTGCCATCTGAAATTAGTCAGCCCAGTACCAGAAGCCAAAGCAGCACCTGGCCAATTACCCAAACGACCAAAGCATCTTTATTTATTCATAACTTAAATATATCTATATCTATATATCTGTGCAACAATCAATCTGTTGCTACTAATACCCAAGCTTGGTTACATCCACGAGCTGTAAACTGAGCAACTGCAGATTAAACACATGCTAAACTGATCTTTGGGAAGGTAAATTAGCCCTCTACTGTTTACTACTTGATGACATGTCTGTTTTACCCATAAAAAAAGAGACTCAGAACAGTTTTCTAAACATTCATATAATTGGAAAACATGTCCATCCTTTCCATAGAATGTGCACTAGAACACAGCATTCGCTTAAGTTTTGCTATTATGTTCTTTCTATAAGCAAGTTCTGCCTTCTTTTATCTCCTAAGGTCAGAAAAGAAAATGTCAGAATAATTTTCACAAAGAAAAGTTGGATTTGGTTAAACAGCTCTGGACTTTCAAAGTGAACGTAAACTTCGACAAAGGTACTCATGTTTGGGTGCAAAATCATTATTACCATTTCATAAAACTTGGTCTTCCTGTGAGTTATTGTTAAGGAAGTCACCAAAAATATTTCTACATTCTACATTTTTACCATTCTACAGTCAAAAAAACATCATAGGAGAATTTACATTACAGAGGACAAAATTTAGGCACATTACAAATACGTTTTCTTTGTCCTCTAAGTATCTACAAATACATATTTAATAGAGGCCCACTTCCTTACTGATTTTTTTTAGTCCTGTGACTGAAAACTGCAATTAGTTACGCATTGCTGACTCATATATGAATCCTTCTGTCATTATATTATTCAACATGACCGTTAATAAGCAGGACATACAAAGTCTAAGGAACTGCACAATCACCCTGTTTTATTAAACCATTTGTACCAAGAGGCAGTTAAATATTATATATCCTATAAATATGTTACTCCAGCAATGAAAATGCTAGTCTGTCACATGAAATAAGCCAAGAAACCAAAACCAAATAGAAATACAGTTTAATTCATGCAAACAGGATTTATTTTTTAAGTTTGAATATGATAAATGCACTACTAATAGTTTTATTTTTAAATGGACCTCACAAATGAGCTTTGCTGTGGATATATATATATATATATATATATATATATATATATATATATATATATATAAAATAAAATAAAAAAAAGGAAACAAAGGAAAACAATTTTCAAATGAAACTAAAAAGGGTGACCAGCATTAAAAAACTTCTTTAAATTCCAAAATGAATCTCTTCTCCTGACCTTTATAGAGCTCAGGATGCATACGTACACAGAATAAACAAAATAATTTGAAAGCAAATTCACTGAATGCACCTGACCTTTGAAACAGCACAGATAATTTTAGTCAGATTTGCACAATGGTAGTCTCAGTTTTTATGTAGCAACACAGATATGACAAAACTACATAAGGAACAAAGATAACATTTTACCAAAACAAAAATATCTTTAAATATTTTTGGACATTTTTAGGAATCTCAGGTTCAGGAAAGGTTCCTCTGCACTTCCATTAGCTAAAGACAATTCAGCTCTAGAGAGAAAAGCCCATTCTCTCGGTTATGCTGATGAACTGACAAATAATTCATATGTGAAAGAAGAAATTTAAGTTACACAATCACATAAAAAATTGTTTTGAAAGGAGTGACCATTAGTTTTCTCCTTGCTCACCTAGTATACAGTAGGCTATTTAAAGCATCTCTGGCTGATTAGCTTCGATTTTCAGAGCTGAGGAGCAAAATCAAGACCCACAGTATAAATAATTGTGCTGACATGTAAAAAAAAAAAAAAAAAAAAAAAAAAAAAAACCTCTGGTTACAAAGACCAGATGTTCTCAAATCTAAGCACAAGTTAGCCTTAGCTAGAGCTAGTTGACAATACCTTCCTTTTGTGAAGGACAGATGTCACAAGAGTTAAAACGACTAACTTAGCATCATTTGGAACAAAAACAAAGAACCACAATACTTTATTTAAACCCCAAACCAGTTTACTGCAAATTAGTTGTATTCTGCCCGATGAAATGAAAATTAATGTGAAGGGCTAAGAAGTTCTGCTTAGATTCAGAATGTTGCTAGCTCCATCAGCTTCATCATTCCACATTGATGGTGACAACAGGAATCTGCCTCCACCAGAAACATTTTTTTGTTGTGTTTGTTTGTTTTTCCAATATCTATGGGAAAACCGACTGAAGAAATCCCAGCCTTGATCTGATTAGTATTTTAGTAGCTAAAATTCTTCCCTCCAACCTCCAATTACAGCTTTCAAGATTTTTCCTAACATACTTAAAAATCAATATGGACAATCACATATATGTCGTTGTTTTCAATAGGAAACAACATTGACAGTAATATCTGTAAAGCTATAATGCCTGTTTTAAAGGGGAAAAAAAAAAAAAGACAGACATACAGGGAAAAATAATTCAGAAAGTACATCCAAGAAAAACTGCTCATTCTCATGGGCCCTGGATCTCTCCATGTTCTATTTAACTAGTTAAGTTCACAATGCAGAAATTGTATGGCATATTGGTAATAAACATTAATAAAATATTTTTATTCTGAACTTCAGTATTTGCAAATATCAGTGCTTAGTCATTCTTATAGCAAGCATCAAGCAGTAACAACCTCAGTTGTTGGCCAGTGCATAACCACTGAGTAGATTGCTTTTTCAGGTCAATATGCACTCTTCTAGTATACGGACAAACAACTGAAGGCTGAGATCTTACCAGACCAAAAATCTTCTGTTAAACACTTTTACAAAACAAATAGGAATGTTGATTGTGCCTCTTCTCCTCCATTTTAAAGATGCATTATTCTGAACCTTTCTGGATTGAAAGCATTGATGGGATCAGAACTGCAAAGGGCAGGGAAATGTTACACTGACCTGTACCAGTGGGAACTGTAAACCAATGCATAGTAAAGCAAGACAACTGTTGATCCTTTACAACCTGACCAGATCCTAGTTTGATGCTAGTATTGAATAAATCTGGTTCTGATGCAGTTCCCATATGGTGGTAAGTCTCTACGAGTATCTACAAAGAAATTACAGCATTTCAGCTTATCTCCAAAATGGACTGTGAGCACTGTATCTGTCATTAAGAGCTAAGAAGCTGCCACCTCTCAACAAAGCAGACCAGTATTAGATTGAATTAGTATCTAGTCCACTTTGGATCACAGTCATATAAATGAACCTGCTTTAACTTACAGAAGCATTTCTACAGATATGGTTAGAACTGAAAGGCTGTTTAGAAGTTGTTCCTTACCACCTCAGCTGGAACAATGCCTGAGCAAAGCAGAACTTTGTACTACTGCAGTGGAAATCTGATTCAGAGGTTAAGAGACACTCATGGTTTTCTCATGTTTCCAAGAACAATTTTCTGAGTTGTAAGGCTATCAATTCTTCCACCTAAAGCAAATCCCACTTCTCTCCCCAGTTCTTGTAAAAGCTCATGCGAGCAACCGTACTGTCTGTACAGTAAATTCAAACAATGAACTTTTCAGGATTATCAAGGCTGAAAACAACCCTTTTCTGTATAGTCAGCTCACTCAAATGTCTTTACTGCTGTGATTCACATGATCCCAGAAAAAGCTTTAACAGGTAACAGGTTAACACACGGGAAAGGGAACCAGCAGCTGAAATGGAGTTACTTGATCTTTAATTCCCTGAGGTGGTTATGCTATTAAAAAAAAAAAAAAAAAAAAAGAGAGAGAGAGAGAGAGAGAAATGAAAGCTTATATTACTAAGTCCTAATATTTGTAGTGGCTGAATCTTATCAGATGGACAATGTCCTAAAAAAAAAAAAAAAAAGCCTCAAGTGTCAAGTAGTAGGCAGTTCAGACACTGGCTTTTTATTCACTTCTCAATTAAATGATTACAAGTGTCTCTAGATCCTTGTATCCAGATTCAAACACTAGCTCAGTATTTCTGTGACTACATAGTAAGAAATTAATCTTACAAATACAGACGTAGTTCACTTCCACTATCAAGCTGATTTTCTCATCCTTGACTTCAAACATTTCCAGTGGTTTCTGCATGGACTCAACCCATGCTAGCACAGCTTTGAAACCACCAGTCACTTCAGTTGCCTGCATGACTATTCCTTCTAGATGTTATTAAGATAACTGCAACGCATTTGGTCTGGCAATTGTTAAGCATGCGTGTGTTTTTGACCTCTGCTGTTTACAAGAAAAGAAGACTGGTCATCTGGTCATCATTAGAACCAAAGTATCCAAGTTTCCATCATATGCTTTAAAACATAGTATAGTACAAAAATATTTCTGAATTAGAAGCTCTCCAATACATGTTCTCTTACAACATTGTAAAATTATTGGCAGTTGCATCATACAGTCTCAATATACACAACTGAAAACTAGTTAAAATATGGGTCTCATAATAAACAGAAAACATTGAAGGATTAATACAGGGTACTTTTATCTTTTCTAATGCTGTCTTCACATTCATATTTTCAATGTACCGACAAAGAATGCTTACATATATGCTAAGTGCATCTCAAAAACAAACATCACACTAGAAAAAAATACAGGAAAAAACAGCTGCCAAATTCACAGAATAAAACCTCTTTCTACTTTAATATTTTATTTTCCAATTTTAAAACACCTGTCTACATCTTTTGGCATACAAGTACTTTAAAAATATTTGTTTTACTAAGAAAGCTCTTTCGCTTTATTTGACTACTCACATAAAAATAACTATACTAAAACACACAACTTAGTCTAATGTTAGAGCACAGTGACTTGTATCTTGACTTCAGAAAAGAAAACACAGGAAGATTATTTGCACTGTGCTGCATGAACATTCAACCACAGTTAAATGTTTCCTGTTTTAAATCCAGCATCTGGTATCCTCTTAAACAACTGAAAAGACTAATCTTGACTTTTGGTACATAGGTACAAACGAGTAACTACTTCCCATCACACAACTAACAGTTTAATTGCAACAATCCAATTGCTGAAAAAACTCCTTTCCAAATTCAGTACTTAGCAAGACAATTTATAACACATTTATATTTGTTATATAAATACTAGTTAATATTTAATATATAATACAGTTAATATTTATTATAATACTTGATAGGCTTCTTATATTTATTAGTGGTATTATAAATACAAAGTTTTTAATAACCAAATGGATACTCTTACACAAATTTTTAAGGATAACTGAACCAAAAATATTAGTCAATGATCAGCATACAACAACACTCAAAAAAAAGCAATTAGTTCACAAAATAACATCACTGTAGTTTCAGGATAAATTAAGTAGCTCTTCTATGAAAGCTCGCATAGCAACAGAGGCTGAAGTCCAGGGTCATAACATTTTCTAGTGAAATAATGTGTAGGCTATTAGCTCTTCATCGATTTGAGATGTGCTCATCTGTATTTTGATTTCTCCATAAACACATGCACCTAATCACGTTTCAAACACGTGTACACATTTTCCTCAGCAAAGCACCTGCCTAAACAAAAATGATGGAAGAGATTTATAAAGCTTACATATAGGCAAGCTCCCTTCTATCCTCTCCCCCTCCCCTCATTTCCTTCCAAAATCGAATGTTTTAAAGTCAAACTTGACCTGAAAACTTCTGTAATGAATAAAATTCTGCTATTCTGAAACAGTACTCATCAGAATCCTATCATTCTTAAATATTTAATAACAAAACATACACTAAAAAGAGACTGAAAGCCTGAAATCATTAGGAGATGTCCTAGTACAAGAAATAAAAAGGAGACATACATTTCTCTGCAAGTGTAATTTCAAAGTCCTTTCACATCGGGATCTAAAGACTGTCAGCTTGGTTGCTCTGCTACTGTATATTAAATAAGCATGTAATGAAGCTACTGGTTTTGATTCATTGAGATGCCAAAGATCATGGGTAAAGTATATAAAATTAATGAATGTTTTTGAAGTGGAAGGTGGTAAGAATCAGGTACAGCATCAAAAAGAACAAAATACTGACAAAAAGAAACCACAGAAAATCCAGCACCACTTCATTTTAGTGACCATTCAGAACAATAATAAAGCATGAATGCCATTTCAAACTCATTTGCACATCCAAACAGATTATGAAATACTTTACATACCATCAGTTCAGGGAATCACTATACTGTTATTAACAGAACACTGATTTCCAGTCTTAATACAACCTGAATGCAAATTTGAGCCTTGTATATTACCTACTGCTTTCTAACATGCCTTCATTATCTCTTAGTTTTCAGCTAAGGCTTGCACACAAATCCACCAGAACAGTTTAGAAGGTGCTTAATTTTCAGTATTTGCATAATTCCACTGAAGTGAACAGGACAAATAATATGCATACTTAGTGGCAAATGTCAGCACTATGCCAACTTTAAGCCTTACTTTTCAACATTTCAGAAACAATTTTGAAAACTAATTAAATGACATATGTAAACTATTCTAACAAGTCAGTGTGCAATGACTTCCTAACAACAGGATACATTCCGAGGCTAATATCTATCAGATTTTTAGAAACTTAAAGCCTTGCCAAATTTGAGCAAATGCTAATGCTAAAAAAAATATTTATCTTCAGAAGAATTCATTTAAATGCTTTTGACTATTGATGCACTAAGCCACAGTATTATTTTGATGAAGTAACAGCATTACAGTGCCAATACAGAAAATCTGTACTTTGGTGCATCTATAAACATGAAGCTTATAAATATAGTTCCTGAGTTAGCTGCATTAAACTGCAAGTCTGATGAGCTATACTGGGAATATTAGTGCTCTGAAAACTGATGGGAGAAAAACGCATGTTCTGATTAAAATCAAAAGGTTTATTTATACCTTGCAATTAGAACATTTTCTTTAATTTTGCCCACAAGGTTATAAACAGCTCTTTCCCCTAGTTGTTGGTGTGTTTTTTTAATAACTTTTCAAGCTTACTACTTGAATAACCATACCACTTCTAAAAAACAGAACACCTTTAGAAGCATTATATCATTTTGAATTTTCAATGATGCTTTTGCAAGTTTGAAAATGAAGGTTCATTTTTGAAGGTTTTGGAATAAAACGTGGAATCACCCAAACCTCTCTACCATCCAAGGATACTCTTGTTTCTCACAGCATAAAGGAATAACACTGCTCATCCAATAAGAAATACAGTGTACAGCATACCTGTTTTTTAACATAGGAAAAACAGATAGTAGTTGTATGATCTGGGAAGAAGTAGGATAGGAAAGTTCCAGTATCAGCAGCTGGCTTTATGAAGGTGTTAATTGTTTTGTCTGTTCATCGTGAAAGCTTGCTTTTTTGAACTCTATTTGGTCATGACACCATCTATATGTAAGAAAGAAGATAGGAAGGAAAACAATTTACTGCAGTAAATAAGAGTCTGGTTAACAAAGAATTTCTCTAGAAATGTCAGTAGCATCCTGCCCATAATTATAAAAATGTGATTATCACAAGATGAGAACGGCAGTTTTCCTGTATTTGAATAATTCCTATGCTGATCAAGCACCTCTTCAGCACCCCCTCAAGTTCACCTTTATCTACACTAAGAATCAAGGATTACTCCTTAACATTTCATTTGCCGATCAAAGCAAATTCTCTGAGTATAGATAAAGTGTGTTAAAAAGTAGCTAACAATCTAATTAGTGTCCCATTCCTCGAAATGCAGCACTCAACTCCACTTCTGGTGGAGTAGCTTAATAGTAATAAAAAAACAATGTAGGTAAAATTGAATGTCTGTTTTACCAGAACATCTGCAGGAACCACCACGTTCTTTCTGAAGGTAACCTCAGCCCTCCTGGTGTGATACATCTCCCTGAAGGTTTACATTTTATTGAGCATGGATTTGGGGTCCTTTTATAACACTGGATTAATCTTAATAATTCAAGCACTTGTAGAAGAGCCCTCTTTTTAGCAGAAACTCTCCAAACTGTTCTTTGTAGGCATATAGTCAATATCATCTGTTGTCAAGAAATTTAAATGCATGCACCCCATCCCATCCCCCCTCAATTAATGACTTCTGCAAAAACTCTTTCAGCAGCTGAGTCATTAATTTATTGGCTTCTGAGACAGCAAGCAAACTGCTATTACTCACCAGTAGGACCACACCTGGGAAGTCATAAACAGGACTAGATCCAACTTACAGAGACAACCAGTAAAAAGCATGGGAATCAAGTTCAACTAATGCAACTTTCATTTTTACTAGTAAAACTTCTAAACATTGAATGTTATGAAGCTGCTTCTTAAATATCCCAATTTTATCTTTGTGTGTTCTACTCCGTAAAGAGGTAACTGCCACACTATCATTCAGAATTGAAAGGCACTAAATTCTGATAGTAAGTATTTATGAAGGATGTTCAGAATTACACTGGAGTTTTAGAGACAAGCATATTTCCTTCATGTAACCTGTACCACTCAAGGAAACTCAATAAGCTTTTTAATAACAAATAAATCAAACCCAGATTTGGTCTGGCCCTTTGGTGGGTTGTGATTTTGTTGTGCTTTTTTTAAAGAAATCTCATTAAATTTTAAGTTTAATGTTGCACACAGAAAAAACAGGCGTTATAAAATACAATGATGCACAAAGAACACATTGCACCAAACAAATTCAACACTTATTTGATAAATTACTGATGTAATGGAAAAAGACAAGAATTAACATAATTTGTTAAGACCTTCTTTAAAGCATCCATCTTCTCCTAAAGCTTATGGAAATAACAAAGCAACAAAAATATTCAGCCCTGTATGAATAAATGAAACGTAAGTGCAGAGAATCCACAGTAAGGCAAACAAGACGTATAAACTACTATTGAAAAAAAAGACAATATGGATAATACAGGGCAATGCAAGTTCCACACAAAAGTAATTAATCATAATGCACAAAATAAAAACACTGCTCGCATAGCACTAAATTCTTTGTGAATAATAAGCTTGCATTTCAGAATAACCGTAATACTAGAGTTTGAGCAGTAGAAGTCAACAACAGTTTTGTTTCAGACTTGAGAGATCAATATTTGGGCCAGTGAATAGTAAACATTACTGATTTGTTTAAAGCTGTTTATATACACACATTCTGTACACAAATCAGATGACAAAGTTGAAAAGTGGCATTATTTTTTACTTTATAAGAAAGTCAAAATTACCAACATATAGAATTATATGAATAAATGTAATTAACATAAATGAAGCTGCAGTCACACCAAAGAATGACATTTGTAAAACTAAGTAATTCTATTTACTGCACATTCACAAAAGGATTCGCGTGACAGATGACAAAATGAATATGAGAGGATTATACATTGTAACTATGAAATTGCAAATCCTATAAAGTACGTACACAGTTGTAATATGCAAGACAAGAGGATAATCCTAGTCTCACCCTGAAGTTATAAGAGTTGACCCAAACCATTGTTTCCTCTATCACTCCTACATCCTCCAGTTTTCCCCAAACATAAAAATATTAACTTGGTCACTAATAAAGTCATGTGAAACTGCAAGCATACAACTCAAAGGCTATGAAACTAAAAATATTTGATTATCATTACAGCCTTAGTTTCACACACTCTTCTCACATATTAGTCAAGACTATAATACCAGCTAAAATAGCTAGTTACAAACAGCATGTTTTGAAGAGATTTAATTAGAACTTGCATCAGAAGTGCTATACTTGGAAACATAACAGCTCACGTTAAATGAAACTAAAAACATTTTTGCCCAAATGGTACTAAGTGATCGTACAATGCTTGGGGGGAAATACACAAGCTGAAAAAAATGCAACTGAAGGTTTCATAGTAAGTAGCAGAATTGACAAGTGAACTAAATTCAGCTTTTAGGAGTACTCCACACCTAGCACTCAAAGGGAAAAAGCAATGCGTGTGCAGAATTTCTTTTCAGCACATAGAATGTAACTTTTAAAGACAGGAACGGTTCTCTGCTGTCATTCAAAGATTTAAGACTACTCAGAATATCTAAAAATGCATTTGAGGGGAAATATGAAAGCAGGTTATGAAATCAAGGCACCTACTATTTTTTGGAGATAACAGACATCCTGCCCTGAGGAAAAAGGTTAAGTATTTCATGCACTTTTTCCATTAGACATTTCTATGACTCAATTTAAAATTAAGTAGCCAAGATCTTAGCACATGTTCTGGAATGTCTTATTTGAATAACCAACATCCAGTATTTGAAAATAAATTACTCTGAAACCTGCCTACAGATGACATATTGTGTGCAATTATTCTTTGAATTCAATTTTGTATTCTCCTCTTGTTAAGAACGTTATCATTTAAGATTTTTAATACATTAAACCCCAGAAAAATATTTTAAGCCGTTTTTTTAAAGCAACTGCAAGTTTCGCCTGAATGTCTCAGAGCTCACACAACAGTGCTTTTCCCTTCCTTTCTCCACCTTGATTTTACTCATTTCTTAAGTGATTTATTAAGAACTTGCAGAATGAATCTGCACCTCAGACACGTGTCTTCCTTACCAGAACCCCATTGCCTTTGCTTTAGCCACTTTATTGTCATTTAGGCTACCCGGGTTTGGCTACAGTTCTTTATTAACTGCTGTAAAAGGAGCAGATTGATCACTTGGACAAAGTGTAGGAAGCACCTAAAATTATTTGAAGCATTGTCACCCCAAACACCAAGTTGAATTCAAGGGGCTGGCCAGACTCCGTGATTCTAACATCACCAAGCTGCTGCAATGACGGGGTGTGCTTTGCTGGGGAGCGAGGATGCATTAAATCTGCCTCAGCCCACTGCATTTGTCAGAAAGCGAGCTTCCTCTCCCGGCAGTCAAAAGCAAGCAGGGGAAGAGAGGAGAGGCTGCGGGCTGCCACCGCCGGCACCCAGCGCACGGCTGTCTCCACAGACAGTGAAGGGAGATGCCCAGCACATAACAGCCGTGCCAAGGGCTTCCCAAGGGGCTCCCTGAGCATCCCGCCTGAGGGAAGAGGGAGGAGGGCGGGCAGCCGAGCGCTGAGGGGATCGGGGACAGGGAGAGGAGAGGGCGGCGACAGCCACCTCAGGGAGCCCGGGGCTGAAAGGGAAGGCTCTGCCCGCTCCACCAGCAGCAGCAGCCGCCGCCTCCTCCCCGCTGGAAGCAGCGCAAGGAAGGTGAGGGAAGGAAATTGACACAAAATGGAGACTTACGCTCCCCCTCCTACAACACATGCGCAGGGCCGGCAGTGAGAGGCCGGGGAGGCGGGCTGGGCGCTCAGCGAATGGCGGCCCGCGGGGGTAAAGCAGGAGGGGGGGGGAGCAGTGTGCATGCGTGCTCGGGGCGCGCCGCGCTGTAACGGCCGCTGCCTCAGGAGCCCGCGGGCGGTGCTGCCTTTCACAGAATCACAGAATTTCTAGGTTGGAAGAGACCTCAAGATCATCGAGTCCAACGGTGGCCGCCGCCCTCAGCCTGCCCCGGGGGCAGCCTCTAACTGGGGACTGGAAAAGCTGTGCCTGAAGCAGCTGGTGTAAAGTCTTAAAAAGTGTGCGGACACAGCTCTGAGCGCTCACGTTGCAAGCAGGGAAAAGCACTGTCGTGGTGCGCATCTTGTGTTTGTAAGGCACCTGCTTCTGGCTCGCACTGGAGACAGATCATACCACATCGAATCACTGTCATCAACTTTCACAGCTTCAATTACTAGTTTCTCAATAGTGCAGCAGTGATGTCCCTATTGAATTCTGTTGGTACAGTTGTGGCCACCATTGCTCCTGGGCAGTGTACCAGAGCCACAGAAGGCAGTCTGCAGCAAGAGGCACACTCCAGAGCAGGCCGTACGGTGCCACAGTTGGCTTCTGCCGTGAAGGAGTTCTCCCTCCACCTTTTTCCTAAAGGGATAAACCCTGGTTAGCAGCTTGCTTCAGTTCACTTGGACGGGGTTTTTTAGTGAAGACAAGGCTGTATAATATAAAGGAAGGTTTGCACCGACCTTTGGTTTGTAGGAAAATTTGTTTTCAGCCTGGTATCTAAGAAAGCTCTCTTTCCTACAATGATACTCTTACATATATGCATTGTAGATGAATTGTCAATTGACAATGCTTTAGGCAGTCAGATGTGCTGCTCTCAAGCCCAAAGCCTTGACCTTCCTACTCATTTCCTTTAGAATATAAAATAACTAATGGAAGACAAGTGGGATGTATTTGCTGGAGACAATACTGTATTAATCAACACTGCCACAATGACCAATATTCCAAGTATCAGCTTCTTCTTATACTTGCGTTGAAGACATTGTCACCTACACATAAAGGTGATACCAAGTATCCTTAATACTTAATGCAAACAGTTAGTCAAGATTCCCCTTTGATAGCACTGCCATGGAGGATACCTCAGCATCTATACATCCAAACAGCAGAGTTCTGTGCCAGATTCCCAAAATCACTCCATACAGAAATGACATTATTAATTCCCCTGCTGTTACATATTTTGCTAGCCCTTCATGAACTGCACAGCAGCAACTCCCTTGCATCAACTGCCTGCAAATCTACCTCAGATATGCCTCCTTTATATTGCATACACCTGCCTTCTAGGATTATGCAACTAATAATCCACTACTGGCAGCATTTCCTGTATACCCACCCCATTCTGAGAAACTTAGTAAGTACTCATGTTGTTTACAAAAGCAAATATTGTGTATACAATTCCAGTAACTAGTACAGTTAAAATGTTTTGTCATTACAGTGTTGCTTTTCAGTAATTCTCAGTGATTATCTTCTGCATTTACAGCCTGGATGGCACACAGACCTTTCATCCAAATTACCAGGTTATCATGAATTCTAATTTCTGTGTAGTAACTTTTGACTTGGGAAAGGTTACTCTGTACTTTCCAAGAGTCCTAGCATGGGTTCCCAGTGTTTCTAATGACATTACAGTTGTGCATTGATTTTATTACCTTGCACCGATTTGGAAGTTTACCTCATGTCTTACTGATCTCACTGAACTAAGTTAATATATAAAAATACAGCAGGCAAATAGCAGTGATTCTGTTTCCCCCAAATTGACTCAATTTGTAATCAAGAAACATAAAGACAGTGAAGTCAGTCTCTTCACTTCAAAGGCTTAATCTGAATCACCTCACGGCCCTTAAGTTATTTGAATTTTCTGGTCATCCTACCCTGCAATGGTCTTAAGTTTCTCTTGGTGACATTCTTTACTGCCATTAATTGTTAAGGAGACTGTATCATTGGTAAAAGCAAACACCATCAGACTTAACCTCTATGTAGATGGTATCACTGCCATCACCAGGTTGAACTCCATTCAAATAAAAGGATAGTGTGTGAGCTGATGGGCTCATCACACCCCAATGAAAATACGCTCATTTATATGTCTGTATGTGTAGCTTCTCATTTTCTACTCAATATCTTAAAATAGTCAAAAAAACTTCTATCTTTTGAGGACTGCAATCAGGTAAATGTAAACATTTAAGACTGTTTTGTTGTCCCAGGCATACACTTGTGATACTGTGAAAAAAAAATAAAAATTAAAAAAAAAAAAAGAGAAAAAGAGAAAGAAACAGTGTACTGAAGTATATGCTGAAAATAATTTAAACTTCAGTAAAGCAGCACATCAGAAAATCAGATTAAACACATCAGAAAGTTTTAAAACTAACAACAAAAAAAAAAACTGAATATTTTCAACAATGTTGAAAACAAACTGTAAATCCTAATCTCTTCAAAGAGCTCTCGTCATAATTCTCCATTTCTACCGCTGCAATCTCTGCCTGTAACCAGAGATTATGTGTTACATAAATACGTGCAACTGCTAAAATATGTACAAAGCAGATGAAGAGGTGGGTTACTGCTAAAGCAGAAGCTTTTGCTTACTAAAAAAGTAGCTTTAATATTCTGCTATCAACAGAAAAAAACAAATGCAAAACATAAGCAAAAGTGAGGTGTGTTTCTAGATAATCTGCTTCTAACATTCAGTGGAGCATGAAATCACCTGCTGAATAAAAAACAAGTTTTATACATGCTTTATACTTATGCAGAAACAAAACTTTTTCTCCTTCTAATCCTTAGCAGGAGCCTGGAATATCTTTTCCTTGTCAATCTCAGTTTCAGTAAATCAACTTCTTATAAAAGCTGTTTTACCTGCAAAGTAATACAGGAGGGTCTACCTGGTTCTGTGCTGCACAGAAATTGTAGTTTATTTTTCAGTGAATTCTGTGGTTTCCACTATGAAACTGCTTTTATCTTAAACCACAAGTCCTAGAGCTATGTTGTTATGTATCATGTATTTTCAAACAAACTTTCTTATATCTTTTGCCTTGATATTTGTTGTGTATCCAAGAAGAAGGAACGTGGTAGTTCTGAAGAAGTAACAATGTCATTAGTAATTAAAATTAGTAAAGCAAAATCTTGCAGTTTTGTCATCCTTTGTATAACAAAGTGATTCTTCTTAGGGCCTGTTTTTGTTGAGTTTGGAAATTTACAGTGTTTGTCTAGTTATTCTTTTTAAGTGAAATTATGTTATTCACCATCCTCAAATATCTGTGAGAAGAGACCGTGTATTGACATCTGAAAAGCAATAAAGCATCACAGGACTTTTTATGAAGTTTATGGTTTTTTCTTCCTTGGTACTCAAACATAAAAATATATTTTGTCGGTTTTGTTTAGATGGCATCCACAGAATATTCTGTGCTGGATTACAGATATTTTGAGGAGGTGGTCTTTAGGCATACAGTATCATTCTGCTGGCTATCTTATTGCTGTGATGCAGATTTGCTCTCCGTATTTTCTTGAAGCCAGAAAATGTTATCCAGTGGTCAACGCAACAGCTAATTCTTTAAGACCATTTGGCCATTTCTTCTAACTCACTGTTAGTCATTTCTCTTTTACTCAAAAATGGGAGCAGTATTCATGTATTTGGCAGAGTAACAATGCTACTGCGTCTAACCAAAACAGCCCCTTCTGTGAAACCAGTCATTAATTCCTCTCTGGTAGCTTGTCATCACCAGATGTCTGCTGAGTTTACACCCTGTGCATTTCCCGTGACTGCACCCACAAGGCATCTACAAATGATTCTGTATTTTCAATAGGAGCACCACATCCTTTCATGAACTTTCCTCTTCAGTACCTCAGCAGCTGCAGCTGCTGACCACAGAACTGCAACCTCTCTTTAAGTTACATCTTTCACCCCTCTCTTGACAGAAGGAGTCTACAAACAGCATAAGAATATAATGCCACTTTTATTTAAAGGTTAGAATTTCATCACTTAAGATTTCAGCAAGTGGGTTTTGTACAAAATGTAATGAGAAGTATTCTACATCCAACACAGAAAAACATTTCCAGGCTTATATCAACAAGTAGAGTACAAAATGTTTTTGTTTCTCATAAGAAATGCTGGCAATGAAGTCTAACCCTGCCAATAATAAAGCATATCCGAAGGAGGACTCACAGTTATATCTAAGCATGAGGAGAAGCGTAGGCACATTTCCCTCCAGAAATCTGCACTCACTGAACATGATCACCAGCAGTAGATGCAATTAGCTATGTCCAATTTACATTTTGAGCACAAGGGACAAGCTTTCACAGCATGCATAATACTGTGAACACAACAAACTGTTTTTTTGTGAATACAATGCACAGTTTCTCAGTTCAATGGGAAACATTACAAAATATACATGCAAGGTATAATTACAGCGTGCCACATATAAAATTTCAATAGGATAATTGAAACAACACTCATATCTTGAAAAAGAAACTGGTTTATTGATGCAGGGTCATAGACACATGTCATAGTATATAATACAGTAAATAAAATGTAAACACCAATTTTCAAATCAACGCAGCTGGATAACTTGAATTCAAATTTTAGGAACAACAAAAAAATGAATACCACAAAATAAGCTCTAAATTGCAATCACTCAGGTAACTGGTAAAGAAAAGGGGAAAAAATGTGGAACTGTTAATATTTTTCTAACTCATAAGAGGTCTTTCTTTCATTTTTTTTTCTTGTTCTCTGTGGCCATTGAGGCTAGTAGGAAACCAGGCAGAAAACTTTGCCGCATAGCAGGGAGTCTAGTTTGTCATCACATGCAGTAGCAGCTGCCTGCATCAAGAATGAAGTTAATCAGTACAGACTAAATAAAGTATGTAATTCTTTAGATGGCTAACAGTGGATTTTGAATGAGCAAAGACCAATCCTTGCTTCCTGATACTTGGAAACTTCTCTTTCAAATATGCCAATTTTGTGGTTTGAAACTAAAGAACAATGAAGTTCCTTAATGTATGATTGTTTTACACAAAACATCTGGATTTGGGTGAAAATATGTGATATTCATAATGAGCTGGCATGTGTCAGCGTTCAATTTTGAGAAGAAAGCACACCTCAGAAAACTAACTGGTTTGTGATTCCAAAGATCATACAAAAAACGGGGGAAAAAAAATATTCACTAGCTTAAGAGAAAACCTATCAATTGTTCATACTATCAAATGACCTTACTAACTACATGACTGAGCCTATGTTGCAATTCCGTGCTACTGGAAAAGGACACATTGAGTGACCTAAATCATGGGTATATGGAATACATGTATATATACTGCAGGCATGATGGTTCTTCAGAAAATCCAAATCCAAAGAAAAAAAAAATGTGGTATCACAGATATGTGATTAATACCCTCAGTGACTGCTAACAGATTATGTATAGAAGATCAGTGTAAAAAGCAGAAAAGGAAAGAGGTTTGTACAGAAAGAATTTAGTATTTACCTTGCTTTTCTGGTAACAGTTCATGATCATTTCTTGAAAGCAACAGTGAAGATTTTCCATTTATTTCATAATTTAATTCTCTCGGCAAGGCTTGAAAAAGAAATAAAAATGTACATAGTGCCTGTGTAAGTCATGGGGCAACTGCAAATTTAAGCAAGATCATTTTAATACAAAACAAACTGGAACCTTATCACAAAAAGGAAAGCAAGGAAGCTCTCATATGCTACAGAAAACTCATTTAACCTTCAAAATCTGCTAGACAGTTTTGCAAGGAACCACAGCAACTAAAACACATATTAGGATAATTAAATATAGAAGTAAAGGCTGGGCAGCACATATGTTAATTTCAAAAAGCTGGTAAACAATAGATGGGAATATTAATGCAAAGACTATTCATATTTTGATGCTATCCAGGGCATACACCAAAGTAGAGTACTTCTTGCAAAACTGAGGGAAAATTACTTTTGTTTTGGCACATGGCATGATACAGCATGTCAAAAGAATTTAGGTAAGGTTTTCAAAATTTATAAAGTATATTATTAATGAAGTTCTGTACTTTACTAGGGAGGAAGAAACAAGAGGCAGAAAAATTGTAGGATACTGAGCACTTAAAGCAGCATAGGTAAGGATTGTTACAATCTTTGCTCTTTTGCTCACTAGCTCTAGTCTTCACACACAAGCCTTGTGTGAGGAATATGGCTCATATGGACTTTGATAAAATCTGATGTTTCTTGTATGGTTTCATCTTGACATGCTTTAAATTATCTTTTCCTCTTGAAGGTTTCAGAAGGTAAATTGGCTTATATCTCTGTTTTACATAGAAAAAATGCACAACATTTCTCTTGTAAACTTCTCACTGGAAGCGACAAAATTGATCACAGGGTTGTTTAAATTGGCTGGTGAACTAATGTCACAGGGCTACTTATTGGGATGGATTCACTTTCAGTGCACTGTTTTTATTAAATTTCCATATGTCAGCTACACAATCTCATTTAAGGACATTTTTCTAAATAATGTAAAACTGATTTAAATCTTTTTTTTTTTTTTTTTTTTTTTTACATCACATTCATTGTCCTTTGAATCTGTAAGTCACTTGAAAAAGATTTATCTTGAGAACTGTATGACAAAATATTAGCAAACATATAATTCAGCCTTTGACAATTCTCAGTTCTTGTGAAAAAAATTCTGTGGTGAAAACAGCTGTACCAGCAGCTGTTTAAATGCAGTTTCAGTCATTTGACCACAGCACAGGAAACTCAGAAAGCTGGAGAATTTCCACTCCCCTAATAGCTTAAATGTTACTCGTTTCCCTATTTTATTTTGCAATTTTAGTAGATAAGGGATATTCCAATATTTTTAGATTTCTTTTTCCTTTGTTTCCTCTGGTAATTGATTTTTGCATGGGAGGAGGGGATTTGGAAACAACTGTAGGTTTTGTAAACTATATATGCACATACTTCTGTGAGCAGTCAACAAAGGAAAGATTCTAAAAAAAAAAAAAAAAAAAAACAAAACACGAAGGTTTTAAACAGTACTAAAACACTATCTCATAGTCATTTTTATTACAGCTTGTTCTGACCTTTAAAGTCTTAAAGAACTGATATTATTACTGTAATTTTTGGTAAATGGGAATCATCAAACTACTCTTTCTCAAGATTGTTCTGTGCAGTTGGAAGATAGTTGTATCTATGGGGTGGATGGTGGGGACAAGGGATTCTGCACAGTAGTACAGCCTCTTCTCATCATACTACTTGTACTAGATAAGACAATGTCAAACTGGGAGCAGTAACGCTCCCCTTTCCATCGACAAAATTGTTTCTGTAATCTGCATCACAGGATCACTGCTGGGAGGGAAGAGTAAGCCTCCACACTAAAAGTACCACAATGCAGACACACGATATGAGTACAAACTTAGTACAAGCTCAATTCTACAAGAGGAAGCTTAACATCTGGTGTCAGGATTATGATTCAGACATTAAGAAACTTGAGTTTGGTGCCATTCCTTAACCAGTACAAATCACTGATATGACTCACCTAGTAAATTATTTATTTGGCATCTATAATGAAACAGTCATCTTTCTCTAACTCCTGTTCAGGATGTATAAGAATTATCACTTTAAGCATTAATTAACT
Source organism: Netta rufina (assembly GCF_964035555.1). NCBI lineage: Eukaryota > Metazoa > Chordata > Aves > Anseriformes > Anatidae > Netta > Netta rufina. Next base: position 15,008,415 of record NC_140133.1, read on the forward strand.
GATTAATTGAACTCCAGCCCAACAGTCATTTGTTGAGTGGTTGCTTTGATATCACTTTGCTTTTGATTTGATTATTAAGATTTCAGTTAGTTTTAATTATATTAAAAATAGTTTATTGTTAATAATAGTTTTGGTAATATGTCGTGTAGGATATGCTTCTGTGTTTTAATAAGGCACATAAGACTGTCTTACATTTCCTTCAATAAGAAACCTGCGTAGTTCAAAATCGATGTTCTGTGATTAACAGAAGACCATGATGAGTTTTCTCTAATGTATTGTTTTCACATCCGACATTAATCTGAGAAAATAGTCTGCAAAAAAAAAAAAAAAAAAGGCAGTGTTAGAAGAAGCATAGCCCTGTGCAGAGTGAACTCCATAACAAAAATTTGCAGCACTCAATGTCTTGTCACACTGTTCCCACCTACACAACTCCTCTGGAACTCAAACTGGGATATCAGCAGACATTGTCCTTGCTGCTAAAGGTATATTGTTTTATGGATAATTTACAGTAATTAACCATAGCTGCCACTGTGCTCTGATCTTTGTCAGTACTCTTTGGCTGTGTATTCTATGTGCTCCCTGGCAATTGTGCAGAAGTAAGACAAAACAAATGAAAATTAACATTACTAAAAATCCAATCTGCATAAATAAATCAAAAACTATATTGCTGAATTCAAGAGGAAGGACACGACATGTAAGGTTTAGATTCAGTCTTTTAGAAACCTCCCAACTGGATTCACTAGGAAGTCACTCATCTTCTAGAACACGGTGATTTAGTAGAGAAATTCACAAGTCTTTAATGTAAATTGTGCTTTTGCTTTCATACATTTTGTGCCAAAAAAAAAAAAAAAGCAAAACTGCCTATCTTTCACAAGAAGCTTCTAAGCAATGCAAATTTAACATGGGATGGAAGTAGAGAATTACAGAGAAAAATGGTACTACTCAAGAAACAGATAGTACTTTTAAGATCACTTACTTGGCAAGACAGCAAGACTTGCTAGACTGGTTGCCAACAGAATGGCAACAAAAACATTCAGCTGAATTTGAGTCTCACAAACATTAGGCCACATGGGAACTTTTAAATGCAATGTAGTACTCTGGCCTAAATAGGATTTGCAAAACACTTTTGTTGTTTTAGTAGAATCCTGTCCAGTCTGCCACTAGAAAAAATGGCTAAAAGCTGTAGGCTTTTTTAGCCTGAACTGGCATTCCACTCAGGTAGTGAGCAAGCAGGCGAAAATCTTGTCCTAGCTGATATATTTTATGATTCCTGTAAGATGGTGAAGGATTCTCTATTTCCCACTAAATCTCTAAAATGCACAGCTAGTTAGTCTTTACTTCAAAGAGAAGGAGCTTGCAGCTTGATCTGGTAACACCATAACATAACACATTGGGTAGCTGGGCAATAGGATTTAGAGAATCTCAACTCACTAAAAGACTATTTATTCTGTTTTGAAGCTAGTGTTCAAACGAGTGCATCCCTATCCTTGGGCACTGAGGAGGAATCATAACCAACTTCTTGTGCTGAAAAAGAAAGTCCCTGTGTTTTTTCTTGATGCCTACTTTCTCATGTCTACCTTCATTATGATCTTTCTCTACCAGAAGTAGAATCTAGCCCTAACTGCTCTAAATTTTTATGGGATGTTTAATAAACTGCTCCTGGTTTCAGTCTCTTTCCCCCAAGCTGTAATCTGAATTTTAATATACATGTATTTAGCATAAAATGTAAGGCCTATCCATACATTCCCCATAACAAAACCCCCAGACATTCTACTTGGATGCCGTGAATGATTATACCTGGAGAATACCAAGGTATATAAATATCTATTTTTAAATTACACCATTTTAAAATGAAGTTGGAATGACCAATGCTGATTTTTATGAAAGAATTCCTTATTTAATTTTTTATATATATTGACTGTGTACCAGTTCCCCATGCGAAAGTATACAAGAGCAAGATTAGAATGATAGGTTAGAAAAGACTAGCTGTGCTGGACATTCTTTCTACGGTGTGAATCCCTATGTGGTAGCTGAGTTGGTTGTTTTATATTTTGTATTTAATGGTTGGAACCAATCAAATTTGTTTTTATTTTTATTTTCCTTTAGTATGGCTTTTGACTGAGTGTCATGCCTTGGGAATAATGGCATTCATTTATTATTACAAATCAATTGAAAAAATAGCTCTACAGAAAATAAAAAAATCTACTCATTGACAAGTTATCCATCACAAGAAGTTTTGACTTAAAACAAATGCTAGTTGTGTTTCACCACTCTCCTTTCCAAATAATATGCTTGTCATAGACACCTTTACCAAAATAGCAGCATAAGTCTGCAGAGTGCTGTTCATTATGTTACTAAAATCAGAGCAGTTCTTGTTTTCTAGATAAATTGATGGAAGTGTATATTCAAAGATTGTAGAAAATAAAAAGATACAGCAAATGTGTAGAAAAATATATAGAAAAATCATAATTGAACCCATATACCCTGACATCAGCTTTATTCCCCAGAATGACAATAGTTCTTTCACAAACTTGGTACCAAGTAGTGCATGGCAGACTTGATGAAGTCAAATAGAATCTGATGAAAAATTTTAGATGAAGTCAAGTAGAATCTGATGAAAAATTTTAAGATTCAGCTTAAGTTCAATTACTTGTACCCCATCTTCAGAAAAAGAGTTCAGTGAAAAAGATATCACTAGAGGCTGAGTGATAAATTTAACCTAAAATCTTCGGGTTAGATTTTTTGTTTGTTTGTTTTGTTTTGTTTTGTTTCTAGATTTGTTTTGTACTTAGAATATCTTGGAGCCTTTTAAAGTATAAATTACGACTCACTTTGGATAATCTCCTTATTCTGAAATATCCAATGAGATCACCCATGACTTAGAAAAACCTGAAGAAGTTCATGCAGAAAAGGAGATTTTCATAATCTTGCACAGCAGGAAATGTGTTGCATACAGTATTGCTGTAATGAGCTGGGCATAACAACCCAAATGCAGAGGGGTTTTTAACTCTGAAGTCAATACGCTGTTTATGTAATCAAACGCAAATGGTATTAAATAATAGAGAACTGTTATCATGGTGAAATATTCCATTTCCAAACAAACATAAAACAAGTTTTATGTCCGTTATGGTGGGTGGTGCATTTTTGCTGCACAACATAAATTGTATCTGCTTTGTATTTAATATTCAGTAAGATACAATATGGGTCTGCAAGAGATGATTTGTAAGAATTAACCTACATCAGGTTCTTCCCTCTTTGCATAACAATGAGCCGTCCCACTTTCCAGAGATGTGGAGGGAAATGCAGTGAAGAAACAATGGCCCAGAACAAGGACACAACATTTGATTGGAAGCTTTAAACATTGTGCTCTAACAAAGAAGCTGGGGTAGAGGCAGAATGGTACCCAGTAATTACAAGCATCATTCCCTTTGCACTCCCTCCTCTTATACATGCAGGAGAAGAGAACCTCTGGCAGCTGGTGGGCTTGAACTTCCATCTCACTCTACCTTGCACAGATTATTTTTCTCTCAGTGGAGTTGCACTAGCATAAAAACAGTGAAAGGAAGCTGTGAAGCAAGCTTTTTTATGGTATGATAGCAGGTTTAATATATGACCTTTAGCTGATACATTCATATGGTTAATGGTATTTGGTGACTGTGCAATATAAAAATCTGGTAGAAGGATCTATATAATAAGCTCTAAGCCATTACTGTATTTACTTCAGTATTATACCAAGCAGGTTGCAATAAGTCTTTGCTGTAATAGAGACATTGCTGAAGTTACAGTTGCACAACAGTAGAGGAGTAGCAGTGACTCCGTTCATTTTTCATGTGGTTATTTGTTAATGGTGGCAGCCATATTTGTTGATTTACTTAAATATCACTGGCATTTTGCAACAATCCTTTCATAAATATTTAGGAATCTTCATTTTATATTTAGTTAGGCCCCAATAATCTGTCTATTACTTTAATTGTTCTTGGTAGATAAGGGCTTTTATGTACTTAAGAAAGACGACATGCAAATTGGAAAGTGTCCTGCTGGCACACCAACATTTGGGAAAGGATACAGACAGTACATCCACAGACATTTATATTTATTTCCATGCTACAGACTGGCTAAGATATTTTATTCTATGCAAACACTGGCAAGAGATCAATATAAACAAAATGATCCCAGATGAACAGCTCCAGCTCATTGTTATGGCCATTTCTCATGTAACTGCCTGTTTTAGCTATTGAACAATTGCTGATATTCCTGGCTTGAAAGTATCAGTTACTACTCCATGAAGAATCTCACAAGTGAGGAGTAAGTGACAGTGGAAAATTGTATACTATGATGATATAAACTATATAAAAAATGATGGTTTTGATGATAAATCTTTTATTCATAAGCATAATTTCCATGCTATTGCATCTCTACTTATCAGCCTTCGTAGAATGTCAGTTTTCACATTCTTTTGGCACTACAGTTTCTGGCAGCTTAGCCAGTAAGACAGATATTGAAGATCTCTCTTGAAACATGCATTTTCTAGAACGTAAGGTAAATACAGATGGAAACTGCATTACAAAAGTACAGTAATAGCAATCCATATCAATAACTTGTAAGAGTAGACTGAGTCTTTGAAATGTAGTCTACATATAGTCCTTTTATGTAGTGTCTGAAGGTCTTGTTTCATTTATCATTATTGATTCTGAATGAAATAGTTAAGAAGATAGTTGTTATAATAAAAAAGCTACATCTGAACCCATGACATTTACAAAAAAAAAAAAAATGGCTTCTGTGCAGTTAATATCGTGTCTGTTTTTTCCATGTTACCTTTAATTTTTAGGGAATTCAAAATTCTGGTATTTATCAAGTTGGCAATAAGAAATGGTACAAAAGACTAGAAAGAATTAGTCCCTTTTCGTCCTCTGTATAGAGAGACTTCTAGTCACACAACATAAGAAAACAACTTACTTAAAAATTCAGGATGAAGTTCAAAGAACTACTCCGAACTGTAAAATTTATCATACCAGAAAAAGATGCTGTATTTTTGGACTAGCCTTAACTGACAAGTCTGCAAACAAGTAATGTGGCATTGTTCCACCTTAGCTTTAGCCACACTTGTAGAGAAATATGAGCATAAATTGCATGACTTTCTGAAGAATGCCTTAAAATCAACAAATCTCTCTGGATCCTACATTTAGATCACACTCTGCTAAGTTCTTGGGACTAGTTCTGGAAATCAGAAAAAAATCCCAACCCAAGTGAAGCCAACTGCAAAATTCTCATAGGCTTCAGTGATACCAGCATTTAATCACACAGTGTTTATATTCAAACACCTGCATCTAACAACCCTCCTTAAATTACTCTTTCAAATTCCATTATTTTAGATTAGCCAAATCAAACAGACTTTATTCTTATATAGCTGTATGTATGAAAAATATATCAAGTACATACATTAATATTTTTATGAAACCACCACATTTTAATATATATGAGTTCTACATATAAATGCCCCTTAGTTATAAATATGGCAACACAGTCTGTTTTCAAAAAGGAAAAGATGAAAAGAACACACGGTAGATGAGAACTAAAAGTGCAAGCAGCTACTTCTGTAATACAGAACAATAAAAATAATAAGGAATAAAGAGGGCAAAATCAAATTTAAGTTAAGGGCATAAACTGGGAGAAAAGATGAATAAAATAAATACACTGTGGATAAAAGAAAGCAAAGATTATCCTAAATCAAAAGAAAGGTCAACTGATATTGGCCAGAGAGAAAAAAAGAATTGCTCAACATCTACATTTTTTTCAGTCTTTAATATAAAAGAAAGAAGCATGGAGTTCAGTGAGATAAATATTAATGGGGCTTTGGGAATATCTACCAGAAGAATTAATAAAAAGCAGGTAAAAGAATATTTAGATAATTTAAATATTTATGATTCAGAAGGTCCAAATTGTATTCAACCAAAGGATCTGAAGGAATTGGCTGCAAAGGTTCTGACAGACATCTTTCAGACCTCATGGAAAAGGTTAGGTACCAAAGGATTGAAGAAGGATGAATCTTAGGAAGGAGAGAAAGATAAAAAAAAAAAAAATGGAGAATTTCAAGCAAGGTAATACTATTCCCTACCAAGCAAAATACAATAGTAAATATATAATTAATAGCGTATCATTTAATGCATAGTAGCAATAAAATATTCTTTTAAGACTGTAAATTCTCTGTCTCTGTCCATCTCTTTTTCAGTAATGTCATTCAATCTTAATCATTTCTGAATAAATTTGCTAGCCAAACATGTCAAATTCTTTACATTTTCTCTAATCATGTTAGTAATCATGTTCTTTCAGGCTATGTCACTATGAATTAATCTTTCTTGGTGCCCAGAATTGTCTACCATAGTAAAGATCCAGTTTTACAGCACTGTCTAAATGCAGTGCTATTTCCCTCACTCTGCCCGTATCTTTCTGATACACCCAAACACGATGTGTTCCTCTCTCACTACTATTTTACATTTCTCCTTAGAGTTATCTTGAAATTGATTAAGACTCCTAGATCTCCTTTTGTGGGCTTCAACAAGCTAAAAGTAAAAATTCTTCCATTTGCCTTTGAACCCATGACTTTGCAGTATGCAATATTAAATGCCATTCTATTTGTATTTCTGAGATCATCAAATTGTCTAAATTGTCCCACATGATGTTCCGGTCCTATTCAGTATTGATGATATCTCCCAATTTTCTGTTTTCAGGAAATTTCATTACCACATTTTTCCTTTCTATGTCATGTTCATTAATGAAAATATTAAATCAGTCTTTGAAGAACTCCATTAGCATGCTCCTTCCATTGCAATATTTTCCCTTTAAATTGTAATCTCTTCTTTAGATATTTCCTTGCCTACTTTAGATTTCTTGTAATATTCCCCAACTTCTCTTGCTTAACCAGTAATTTCCCAAATGGTATTATATCAAAAACCTTTATGAAGTCCAGATAAATGAGACCTACTTCATTTCCTTTGTCAAAAATCAGTTATGTTATCTGAGAAAAAATATCGGGTGGTACTAAAGTTACGTCTTACTGGCGGATATATTTTAGTTTAATTTTTCTTCTGCATTTTGATGAAACATAGTACTGTGTTCTCAATTTTAAAGACAACTACATGCTGCACTTACCCACTATCTACATGTTGTTAAAATTTTCATGAGGATTTTTAGTATGCAGAGACAGTACTCAAGCTCATCGGCTACATTAACACAATGGCTCTTTTGGAGCCATTACAGTTGATCGTGCCAATGATCCATGGATTATATACTTTTATAAGGTCTGATGCACTTGCAAACAAAAGATTTTTTTTCCTTTGCATCTCTGTTTCTCAAGAGACATTCCTTCTCCTCTCCCAAAACCATCCTTTAATATTAATGCAAAGCAACCAAACAAAGGAAACCAAGCCACAAAAATTCTAGCTATGATGATGTGATGAATACACTTAATCCTGGAACAGAAAAGTAATTTCTGTCTCTTATGTAGGCTCTTTGTGGCTGCTTTTCTCTTCAGTGCTTCTGTAGTACAGAAAGGCCCTGAGCCACTCTTGGGATCATAAGCACACACGCAAATTTAGTCCCATTTTTAACCATGACTCGAGGACAAAAAACGTTCCCTGAGAAGAGCACAGCTGCAAGTACTTTTGTGTCTTTCCTATCATGTGTTGCCACATATCCCTGCTTCTCACCATTCCCAAATAAAATTGTGCTCTGAATCAGGTCCATCCAAATATGCTCATCCTCGTAGTCATGGTTTCTGGAATCCCAGGAGACTTAGATGATATCCAACAACGTAAATTGCCTAAGTCACCTTATTCCCTGAATGTTTGTTTGGGATTTTTTTTTGTCCTGCCTAATGTTAGTATTCTGGCCATGCTTCGAAGCTGAGGAAGATCAAGACAGGAATGCAAGAGGAATGGTTCCATCAGACAGGTTTCCACGCTTGTCCTCTACTTATTCTTTCTGCTGACAAGACATTTGTAAGGATCTAAGGGAAAAGGCCATGATAGCATCAACCATAAGTAGACCCTGTGCTGAGTGGAAAGACTCAATGAGTGTAGCTCATTGCTACACATCTGCGTTGATTAACTTATTTCTCTCTAGGCCAAAGCCTCCCAGCTGTCCCTACTGTATACATGCTAGTTTCTTGCCTGACCCCATTCTGGACTAAACCAACATATTCCCTGGACAGAGAGACCCCATGATATATAAATGGGTAGTGTTACACTCTATAGACACAATACAGCCTGAGACAAGTTTTTATCCTTCTACATGACACAGAGTTCCAGTGGTAACTCAGCAAGCTTCACACTCTCTCTTTATCCCAGATTTAGTGCAGATACAACCAGTCTGCACTAGAAGCCAAGCTGGTTACTTGTCCCAGACACCTGCTGCTCATGTAAAAAAGATGGTATTAGTGTAACCAAGGATATTGGCCAGCAAGTGGAGGACAGTGAAATTTGATGTAAACAAAGCAAAGCACCTCGTGGAATCTGAGTAGGGTTTCATCATACACAAAAACAAAAGAACCAGCAAAATTCCAGCTCCATGAAGATGATTAGAACATCACAGAAGATTCCCCTAGAAAGCCCTGCTGTAAGCTGCTTGAAAGAGGGAGAAGAAAAAGAAAAAAAAAAAAAATCAAAAAGAACTTTATCTCTTGCATCTCACAGTGCACAGAGTCCTCACCAAAGAGTGAAGGCTTTGTTTGGAACATGCATGTGCCAAAGACCTCCTGTGTGACCACAGGAGTGTATTTTACTTTCCCTTTACTTGTGTTACTTTTCTATAAAATGGGTAATATATTCTTCCTTTCTCCATACTTTATCTCATCTGTTTAAATTTTAGTTTCTTTAAAGAAAAAGTCACCCCTCACAGCAAGGGAGAAAGTGAAGGTTCAGTAATAATAACACTGAGACCTAGACATTATCTTACAAAGAAAGATGATTTCCTCTTTGTCTCCATGCTCATCAACCAGGGGTATCAGGACATGATTCTTATGAGTCAGTGGGTATATAATAGAAGGCTACATATCTGGGTAACCACAGGGGCATTCTGTGGCTTTTACTAAGGGATATAAACTGTATTTGAATTAGGAGCAACTGACATTCAGGGTCTCCAAAAATACAAGTAATTTGTGTTTGTGGAAGGGAGTAGGAAGTACTTATTAAATAGAAAAGTTGCATAGAGTACTAAGCAGAAAAATAATACATAAGGGCTATCGTCAATAAGTCCTTGAAGTCATCATCCTAGTGAATTGGGAAAAAAAAATACAGGCTTTCTGAAATGCATCAGCAGAAAGAGGAAAATGTGGAGACAGAGAATACTAATGAAAAGATGTAGTGTTGTTAAAGTATAAAATCTAGTTCCATCTGTCGTACTGAAGTCAGCTTTGATTACCATATCATATATGGAATGCCATCAGTCCTGGAAGGGTGCAGTGCAGAGAGACAGGGTGGTTCCAGCTTCTGAGAGTCTTTGACACAAAGCAATTATGAGGAGTTAGGCTTCTTTTCTCTGGGAGATTTCAAGGACACTATAATAGAATAGAATTCAAGGTGACACAAAAGTATTGAAGTTACCTATGTAGTCAGCTAGAGAGAACCAGATGCCTCAGGGAAGCACATAGCTAAAGATCACTGTCCAAAAGAAGGACTGAAGGGGAAATAAACTTATTCAGGAGAGCAACTTATTTGCACAGGAAATCTTTCTCAGTTTTGGGGATCCAGGTTTTTGTTTGGTCTTCCTTTTGCCATGTAGCTCTGTTTGCCTCTCTTCTGATGAAAGGAGCTCTTAAAGAGCATTAAAGTCACTCAGAAGTAATTCCCATTGTAGGAAGAGCACACTGTTACGATATAAACTTCTATATTACCTTTTTTCATTGGGAATCCCATATAGCAGCAAGACTGGGTGATTGAAGTGTCACAGAGGGAAATATATATATATCATATATCTTCATATATATATATAGGAAGAGGGTTATCTGAGCAATAAGCAAGAGTTCTTTTCCTCCACTAAACAAATAGATTCTTCCTTTGTCTAAGTAAACAGGTTCTGTTAGGGCAATCTTCTCGTTTGAACGTTAGAAGATCTCTGTTGGCCTATTTTTATATCTTTACAACATCCCTCAGCCCAGTAGACTTTTTGTACAGTCATTTCCCAAGCTAACAAATTTTTCATTTACTGTTCCAGTCCTCTTTGGCTACATATGCATCTCGTCTTGCACAGTTCTGCAATCTGGTCTCAATTTCCTAATTATGGGTCATTTAGTGATGTAATGAGACAAGTCTCCTCAATCCAAAGACCAGCCATACTCTTATCTATCTTAAAATACAGTAAATTGCTACATCCGGTGCACTATGGAAATGCAATTACAAGATTCAGAACTGTGCATTTTAAACATCTGATTTCAGTTACCTGGAGATATAAAAGCTGTTCCTCTGGGCATAATGGGAGACAGGGACTTACACATAGAGAGTAGACAATTTTATGTTCTGACACTGTCCTGCATTAAGAAAAAAAAAATGGCACTTGAAAAAGCTATTAACACAGAAATTCCTATTAGAAGAGATATTCCACTAAGGTCCATTGTTCCTAATTTTTCAGGAGGTCATTTTTTTTTTTGTACTACAATGATAGCACTCTCAGTTTAACTCCTCTTTGCTCAGTCACCTCAGGAGATAATATTTTAAACAAGTAGTTATAAAGTGAGCAGATAGATAGTTGTTTTCAGCTAGAAATAAGTGCAGTGACTAACATGAAGGGTCTTCTGTGAGAGAACTAAAAGATGAGTCTCTCCATTCTAGATACTGAGAAAGAAGCAGGCTTGTTGTATGTGGACGCATGAGTCCTCCCAAATATGCAACCAAGCCACTTCATGTATTCAATGGTCGTCATGAGATTGGTATAAAATAGTAGAAAAAATATGTATTGCATCTTTCTAGTCTTTTAGAGACTGTGGAAATGAACATGTTTTGTTCAGACTGATTTGTCTGGCAGTCTGAAAAACTGTTCTGGCATGCTCAAATCCAGCACTTACACGGTTGCTTAGCCACTATTTCACCAGTAATCCAAAAAAAATACTAATTTCAAACCTCTTGGAAGGAGGTATACACTTCAATGTTACTTATAGCTGCAAAGGTCTATCCTGGAAACTTATATATTATGGAGTGAAAAAAAAAAGTGAAATGCTGCAGGGCTAGATTTGCTGATCAATAATTTATCATTCCAGTTGCATATATGTTTTTACTCGGATAGCTATGAAAGAAAGAATTTTGTGTAGTTAGTTGTAACATACTAAAGAATTTCACTGTTCATTAAAAAGATTATATTTTTTCAGTCATTGTTATAAAATATAAAATATTTAAAAAGTAAATAAGTTATCATTCACATGCTGTAGAGCTGAAATGAAGGTCTCCCTCTTTTGTCAACTGGTACAACCAAAATTACTGAAGTTACTCATAGAAAAGAGTATGAAAAGCACAGAATTACACCTTTTTACAGCCTTCATTATTCACCTGATAGAAATTCAGTAAAAGCAAGATCTTCTGAAGCACTTACCTGGACTTCAGTATCTAATAGCAACTTTAGACACTCATACCATATTTAATCCTCAGATTCACTGTTTGGTTACCATCTGAAGTCTATAAATATAAAACTTGTCCACCAGTAATTGAGCATGATAAGAAATATCTTTTTCCAGTGATGAACAGTTCAGTGTCAGTCTCAAGTTTACTGAAATTTAAAACTGAAATGTTTGAACGCACAAGTTGATATGGCCAATGCACACTGATTTTCTTAAGATCTTGACCCTGCAGATTCCATTGCATTGTCCTCAAAATCCAATTATTGATTATTCTAAGAGAGATTACTCATCTCTCAAAATTGTAGCACTTTGCATGACAAAACTGAATATTAAGGAAAAATGCAAAATATATATAAAAAGAGGGTGTGAAATACTGAGTCCAACTAACATATCTTTCTTCACTTGGGAAGAGAGGAGTCCTGTGTTCTTCCTCCAATTACTGTTTATATTTACAAATTAAGTGTTATTTCAGATAGGTCATTTCAAATGAAGATGATAGCAGTTAAAACTGAGAGCACTTCTCAAAATCAACCAACGTGATGGCAAAAAGATTTTTCTGGAAGGATAAAGGTGTACCTTAAAATACACTGCATCTAAAAAGAGAATTGAGTCTGAAATTTTCATATCCCATGAACTCTAACCCATGAGCACCTAACTAAAAGGTGGTGGCAACACCACCACTTCTGGTTGTATTTTGTCAAAAAGGATCTGAAGTAGAAATCCAGTCCTTTACATCTGTAAATTTCTGAGGAACCAATAAGCCAGAAAGGAGTGGAGATTAGGAAATAATTTTTGTCTCACTGAGATTAACTATCAGTTATGTTAGGCAGCATCTTATTCAACCACCTAGCTTTGAAAGATGCCTAGCTCTTCTCCGGCATTGGCACAGGGTGACTAGTTACCTGTTCTAGCAGAGAACAGGGAACTCCAGTGGTAAGCCAAAAAATAGGTATAGCATGCTGAGCCTAGGTCACCTTTGTAGAAGAGTTATTAATTATTTAGTGATTCTGAGGGATTCTGCCAGCTTCAGTTGTTCTAATGAATTTTTAATAAATCACTATTAACATAAATGGGAAGTATAAATTGCTTGCATTACGCTATATGCAGTAGTAGCAAAGAGAGACTTCTGCTCCAAGGTCCAAGATCTGCTGCTTGCCTAACAGAAACTGACAGCTGAATGATCCATTTCTCCTGGGAATGTCCTGAAAAAATAAAATCTTTTCACCATAAAGGAGTTTTATTTTGCAGTTGCCAAAAAGCACCTGAAGCAGTTGGTCTGTTTCTGAGGAACTGACAGAAATAAACACCATTCTAGTGATCCGCTCTGAAGACTTACCTGGAGATGAAACTATGCACTAAGAGAAAATTCAATTAAGCCAAAGGAACTCGCCTTCCTAAAAACATCTAGCAAAAATAAACCCCTATTAGGAGAGTATAAGTCTTCCTGAAGCACAATACTTACTGAAGATACTTTTCTAAATAAAATCTGTGGTTCCTGAACAACAGTTTAAGGACCAAAATAATAGTTTATAGATTCATGACCACTAGAGTAATTCCAGTACTTTCTGTTTTTATAGAAAGTTAGAAAATATTTAATAAATTTTTGCATTAAAATAGATTGTTAACATTTTTATATTTTGACTTCTGCCAGGACAGTGAATCAACTACAACACTGAATTTGATGTGCCTAACCCTTAGCAAACAGAAAGGTTTTCAATTCCGGGGGGGGGGGGGGGGAGAGAGGAGAGCAAACAAACAAACAAAAAGAAACACACACTTTGAATAAAAACTGGAAGTGAAACTTTTAAAATAAATACAACTTAAAACAGCTGGGAAGGATAGAACTGCATTTTAATGTTTTGTATACAGATATCCCATGTTCCCTCTGTCCTTGCAGTATTGCTTCCAGCCAATTCAACGATGTCCTAAATCATTGGGAAAATTCTTTTCCCCTTTTGTCCCTGGGAAGGTCTCTTCATTTTTCCTGAGATTTGCCTGACTGTACCCTTCCAATCCCTGCTGTGTCTTTGCGTGAACTTCAAGCCATCATCTTCATTCTGTGTCTCTCCTTCCTACCTCGTGAAGCCTGGAATCATTTCTGCCTGAACATACTCAACAGCTTCCCGAGGAAGGAGTCTCCTCACCCTCTCTGCAAGGCTCCACCCAGACAAGCTTCTTAAAAGAACACAAACACAGTTGTGAAGACATAAATAAAACAAATACCATCTGCCATGCTAGCATTGGCCCATATGTGTAACCACCTTTTCTAAGTCCTTTCAACTGATATTCCACCATACCCAAATACACATTTGGCTTATTAAAAAATTTTAGCACCTTATGGATGCCATTCCCAAACATTTTATGTGCAATCCTTGCAAGTACCCAAATAAGTCTGGATTTTTCTCATCCAACTACAGCCATTTCTACTTCTTAATCAGCTGTAGACCAGCAGTACCATCTCAATTCCTTTTATCTGAATTATATGTGTTTGTTTCCTTTCAGTCTGTCTTATCCTGAACACCCCTACCTCTCACATGAAGAAAAATTGGTTGAACGGTTTGAACAGTTCAAATTTATTTGGAACAATGTGCCTGAAATCAGTGGTGTTATAGCGTACGTGACTTTATGGAAATCTTTGTGCTTAATCAAGCTGAAAAGATTGTTGACTTCTGTTGAATGGCAGTGGAATCACAGAAATGACACATTTGCACCGATAGGTTGAAAAGCCAGGGAGAATGCAATAAGATGCTCAGGGGGTAAACTGATGTACCACGATTTTGCTGCAGCTCAGGTGAACACAATTATGATGGATCCTGAATCGGAAAACCAAGTTGCTCAGTATTTCCCAAGTTTGAGAAGTATTCTAAAAGCCATCTAACTTCCTCACTGCTGAATTTTTCTGTTGCAAGCTGGCTTTATTGTTGATCCAAAAGAGACATAATCACTGAGCAAGGTAAACTTGTTCTACTTACTGAGATTAAATGAAGCATCAAGTTAGCACTGGCATTTCACATAGTGCAGAACATTTCATTTCGTATAACTTATTAGCATATGTGATACAGGCTGCTGGAGCATCATACTGTTGCTTTGAGACTGACAGCTGGAAACCAAGTGTGCAATAGCTGTCCAGATTTCCCATGATGGAAGAAAAAAAAATCTGACCATAGATGCCAATTTGAACTTAAAATTAACCATGCATACATAATGATATGCATCTCAGCTAATGAATTCACTTTTTAAAAGATTCATTCTTCAGTTAAAGCTGTATTATTAAAAATAGGGGAAATGTAGCATAGAGCGTGTATATATATATATGTATATATAAACTGTGGAAATTTGACTATTCGTTGTTTGAAGATCAAACCTTATTGAGACTAAAGACATTTTGTCAACTGGTCTCATTTTAGAGAACACTTAAAATTATTTTCCTGCATAGGGCAGGAATTAAAGAAGAATTTGTTCTATGGTGAATCCATCCAAAAGAATGACAATGGCTATATATAATGCTAAGGAGTTCTTAAAATTTCTGCTTGCTTGTACTCTTGGCTTTATTTGGAACCATAAGATCACAGTAGGAAAGACAGGTCAGAAGGCAACTTGAAAATGTGCTGACTGCTTATCACAGAAGTTTATAAAAGGCTGTATGAAATATGGAAAATTGGCACTGCCACAAACTGTTTGTGTGGCATTGGGCAGATCATTTACTCTCACAGGGACCCAGAGGGTCTGTCTGTGAGGAACAATAATTCTGATTTTTCCTACCTTTTGTCTGTCCTGCCTATTTAGATTGCAAGCTGTTCTGCTGAGGAGTACAGTAGAGTCTCTCAGCAGTGATGTAATGCAAATCCATGAATGAATAAATAAGAGGAAAGCTGCACTGTCTAACAGCATGGGTCCCATGGCGTTAGAATTTGTCATGCCTAGATAACATTTTTCTTACCATAATCTTATTAACATGATAAACTTCTGATTCTTATGATAGAAGACTGCAAGTGAAAATGGTAAAATAAAATCTCTCTGCATTTTGGCCCTATGGGACCATAACTGGGACAATATCACTCTTGAAACTGACTAATAGCTGTAAATGCAAGATCAACAGCAACCTCACATTGAGTGTTCTGCCCTAGAAGGACAAGGAGCCTCCTAAAAACTCTGGCTACAGGCAGAGGAAAGGTAGGGACCATGAGGAAAAGAAGTTGATTTGCATGATATGCAGTCAGAAGAGGCTTAATTTTTCCCTCACCCATACCAGTGCCAGTAAGCCATAATTCCACAGCGTAGCTGTATCAGTGTTAAACCATCCAAGTGATGGAAAAATGAAGTTCAGAGTCAGTTGCCACAGGCAGGCATATGATCAAGAGAAGTGCTCACCTCAGCCCCAATTACCATTTAGCAGATATGAAATAGTTCCCTTTCTGCCATCACTCATGTGGTTGTTTTTTTTTCCTATCATATACAGATATCTTGTATTATAGGCACTTAATTTTCTCATTTGTTATTGCAATATCAGAACACATTACAGTGTCAGATTGTAACGTGAGCAAATGTTTATGTCTCTCTGCAAGCACAGCTGTATTGGTTGCTTGGTACTTTGTGGGTGGGAGGGGGAATGACAGTAAATAATAAGTAAGGAAAATAAAAACAGATTTAAAAGAACATAACATTTTGGTGAGGATTTTTTTTTTTATAGTCATGGCTTTGGGGAAAATTACTTTTATGGCCAGATTTTCAACAGGCCTGAACAAATGTGCCTATAGTGTTTGCAGGTGCAGCCATTTGTATGCAAGGCATGACTGTCTGAAGAAAAAGCTTTCAGCAAGCTGAGGGAGTTTCTTTTTCTTCCCACTTGCTTTTAAAACACAGGTCTTCTAGGTAAGAAATAACAACCTCCAGCTGAGCTCCTTAAGCTATGTGGTTGGAAAGAGTAGGAAAGGCTCAGGATCTTGGGTGTTAAACTTTCCTGAGAAATCTAGTGCTGAAATCTTGTGAGTGTCACAGCGGATGCAACTGGGTGCAGATGCTTGAAAAATATAGCCTTAACATCTTGATGATTCTGTCCAGCTTGGCTTTGGTTTTTCTATTCCTTGCTCTTTTCCTACTTCTCTCCACCACCCCAGACAAGGACACACATCCACACACACATAAATATGTGTGTACATGTGTGTAACTTATATGAGTGCATGTATGTACATAGCTGCACCTTCAGAACAAGAAACACAGACTGTATTTCAGAAAATGTGAATCTTTCCTACTCAGTCACAATCTGCCTGCAAACACTAGGTTTAATCATGTTAGAAAAGATACAAGTTGATACTTTCATTCAAATAAAGGAATTGAACAGAATTTGAAGATTATAAATCCTGAAAGCTGATTGCTAGGATTGAGAGCATATATTTATAAGCAATTAATGGCATGCTTGGTTTTGTGTTTTTTTTTTTGTTTGTTTGTTTGTTTGTTTGTTTTTTGTTTTGTTTTGGTTTGGTTTGTTTTTTTTTTTCCTTCTCCTTTTTTCTCCTACACATTCTTTGCCAGTGTTAAAGTACTCCCCGTATGGTATCCACCAGCTGTATTATCAAATAGAAAGAAACAGATGAAAGGAAAAGCCACAAAATCCTGGAATATACTTATTCTCTGCCTACACACAGCTATTCTCTCCTCCTTTTCTCAGTGGGCTGTAATTTCTCCTTGCCCTTTGAAAGAAAGTAGAATTATGAAGAAAATTGCAAACATGTTTAAGAATTGGTCACAAAATGCTAATATATTACAGTCCTGTTGTGTCACAACCTGTATGTGGCGAATACATACACATATGCAGTAGCACTAATTATCAGGAACGTTGACTGAAAGTGGAGGTAAGCAAGAGCAAATACTATTTTCATTGAGTATTAGACACATCTTTAAGAAAGGACAGATAAGGAGGATAAATATATTTTTAATCAAGGTTTTAGTGTGTTACATTCAAATTGAATCCATAGTTCTTTTTAGTGCCACGAAGAAAACCAGCTGTTGATTAGAAAAGATTTGAAAACAAAACAGTGTTTCTTGGAAAGCTGTGCTTTGTCAAAAGTGAAAGTTTTCACAGGAATGTACCATATTTATTGATAAACGAAACAAACTATCTTGCGCTCACAAATTTTAGGGAAGCAGATGGAGGGAAGGAAAGAGACCGTGAGTGACTGCACAGTATCTCAGAGGTAGGATGCTTGCACAGGTGTAGGAGACCAATCCAAGGTTTTGCTTAAAGGAACAATTAATTACTTCTAGATTATTCCACCATGATAGACCATTCTCATTATGTTCTGGTGTTGAGCCCTGTTTTGTGATATGGGATTTGGGTTATGTGATATGGGAAGACTAATTCTTCAATCATCCTTTGGGAGTGAAGGATTAACATAGCTAAATATTGAATTAATCCAAACTCTAAAACTCCAAAGACTTAAGAAAGAAAAACAGGATTGGAAAGGACCTCAGCAGAGGTCTACATTCCACCCCATGGACTGATCACACAGTGAGGAGACTGGATTATAGCAGTTCGGAAAATGGACCTGTTCATGTGGTTGCTCTCTCCTTTCCCTTGTTGGAAACTACCACCACTTATTTTGGAAGAAGGGAGGGCATAACTTGGAATGGGGGAAAAGAGAAGAAAGAAAGACATTTAACTGGGTAAACTCTGCAAAACTACAGTCATGACATTGAACCCATGGATTTTTCCTTTCACCTTCTTTATTTCTCCTCAGACAACTGACAGAAGTTAAGTATTTTATCAAAAGCGCTAAGTGTGTCAAGAAGCGTGCATGAAATAATGGCAGAATAATTGTTTTCCATTCAAAAGCATCCATCAGTAACAGAGTTCTTTATTCTTTCAGTATGTAGACAAGAAGTCTACTGTATCATTAGAGTCATCAGAACTGCACTGGGAAAAGACTTATTAAATTAGCACATCGTAAGTCATCTTATCTTTTCACATCATTTCTTCTCATATTAATTACCTCCCTCAGTCATATGAATTTGGTAGACATGTTTATGTTTTGGCATTGAGAGTAGCTAGCCATCACACTCTCATACTTGCCACTTTATTTATACAAACTTAAGGAACTGCCAGATGCAGAGCTTTCAGTTGTGCATGAGGCTTTTTGTCCTGCTCAGCAGCACAGAATTCTTACAGCTCAAGTCAGTTCCTTCTCAAGCCAATTCTTTCTCAAGTTTACATTGGATGATGAAGTCTAAAGACTCTGTAGGGCATAGAAATTTCATGTCTTCTCTTCTTGCCATGGGGCTAATCCTAAAATTCCTGAAACCTGTTTCTCCAGGAATTCTTACCCATAGCAAAATACTGGTTTCTTTATAGATGTGTGTTGCTGTGCTGTCATCTAGTGGCAAGGATGAATTACACGTCATTCAGTGTCATTCAGCGAAAGTGGCTGACAAGGTGCCCCTTGGCTGGAAATAGACACGTGCTGTTCAAAAGCACTCATCTTTGCTTCATGCAGCATCACCATGAAGGTCTCTCTGCAGAAAGTCACTCTTGCTTGGACCCAACTGAATGGGAAACTCTGGCCGCAAACAACAGGCTCTACAGGACCACGTGGTCTTCCTCTCTGTCTTCTGTCATCCATCTTGTCTGTTAAATATTTACCGAAAAATACTCTAAGCTGGATTTTAAACAGGGATTGATATCTTTTCAACTATTGGCATTTGGAGCAATGTCAACTAATGAAATGGATAATTAAATCTATAAACCTCTAAGATCAAGATGGTACTTTTCTCTCGATGTAAAGCTTTGAGCAAGAAGTCCTTCCACCTGTATTCATTTTTAATTGACCCTTGGGGAAAAACTAAAAGTGCCACAAAACAATTTTCCAGCAGAAAATGGACAAAAGCACTTTCCAGACTAAATGCATTTTTTCAATATGCAGCAAAATTGACAGATGTCAGTGAACAGACTTACTGACATTGATTTCTAAGGACTTTGGCCCATACCTGTAATACCATGCGCAAGTAACATTACACTTGTTTGTCTTTATTTTACAGTGGTGATGATTTTATTAATACATATAAACTTTTACAATCCTGAGTCCAAGTTCAATTTGCAAGGGCAGTGCTTAAATTAGTCTTGTGTTGCTTTTCGTAAACTCTAAATTACGTAGAAAGTAATAGAGCCCTAACAATTAAACTGGTCACACCTCTTTGTTTTCACCTACTGAACAGTGCTGGGCTTGGCTGGATTAGATAACAATTTGTACCATATTATTTGTTCTCTAAAATGCTGAACTCATTAATGTTTTGTTAGAAGCCTGGAAGCTACTTTCCAAAATTCACCACTAAAAATTTCAGCTTTATAAATGGAGCTTCCTGTATGAATGGAGTGTCTGGAGGACAGTCATCAGACAAAGGTGGACATTTCAAAGTTGTCAGACTCTGAAAAGGAAACATCAGTGAGCAATCCTCACTGCAAAGCATCACTATTGAAGAAGCATTTTGCAAATTTGTATAAATGTTTTTATTTCCATCCCTGCTAAATGAAGTCAACAAATAACTAATAAGTTTCCTTTTCTGAAGAAACTAGAATTTGTGTTTATATTTCTCTTTTCTTACAGTACAACTGTGCTCTCTCTCTGAATTTAGAAAGACTCCTCGGTTCAACCAGGCACAGTAAAAAGATACATAAATATCCAAGCAAAGAGAAGAATGTGCTGAGTTGCTTCCTGACAGGGAGACATTTAAGCACATTCTTAAATACCTTATCTCGCTGAGGACTTCAGTAGATTTTCAAACGAGAAAAGGAATGATGCTCTACATTTATGACCTTTCTTGTTTTGTCCAAGTGGCAGACCTATATCCCAACAGTAATAGAAAATATTAATGAGGGTAAGAAAAATTCTGTTTCGCAAATTAATTATAATTAATCAGAGGCAGTGAATCAATGACCTTTCACACTAGAATATGGTAAGAGATTTGTTTTTAAATAATTTCCACGAGAGATTTAGTTTATTTTTGGCTCAGAATTTCATCTTCCTTAGGTGCTTTATAGAAACAAAATTGCATCTTTTTAATTAAGAAATTGAAAGACAAGCTATAACAAGGTCAATCAGGTTGAAATAGCTGCATCCTCATTATAATTTAAATGTTTATTCTATTAACTTATAATATCTTGATAGAGCAAATGCCTATGCATAAATAAAGTGTTAAATAAAAATAGAAAGGTTTTGGTCAAACGCTATGAGTAAAGGTATATATGCCTATATTAAAAAAAAAATAAAAAATGCAGCAATCAAAAATTACAAGTTCTTTGTTAGCAAGAGTTTAGAATGACTTAATATGCATACATCAAAAAGAGGTGGATAAGACAGCCAAAATGTTCCAGTGTCACCTACAAATATTTGGTCAGAGCTTTATTGGGAACTGGTATTTGAAACAAAGATTGGGTTAAAGCAGTATTTTGGAGAAAGGTGAGAGTTGCAATGTTCACTGTCACAGTAACTACAATGCTATTTTCATCACTGAATGTTGCCTTCATGAATGACCATTGGTACATATGTTTTATCCTTTTTGCAGCCATTCTTTATATATTTTGGTTTCTTGAAGTAGGGGTTCTTTATGTCTGCTCACAAATACAGACTCTGCTCAGGATCCTTGCTCCAAATGTTCACAAAACCTGCATAAATAAACGGTATAGCCTTTCTGTGTAGAAGTTCTGCAACTGAATTCGAAAATAACTCATGTATTATTATTTTAATCACTTTTAAATTTGTAATTTCCTCATCAGAGCAACAGACAAAAGGAAAAAGAAGCAAGAATTTCTTGAGTTTGACTTGATTCTGTTTCTCCATTTGATTACATGTGGAAATAAAAGCATAATTATTCCATTTAGTGTCATCATCTTCTCTTAGCCTCCCACTTAGAAGTTTATTTGCCTTTGTCTAAGCATGGAAGGAGGCCCATGAAACTCTGTCCTCACTGATGATTCTTTTGTATTATTAATCCTTGTTTTGACTTGGTTCTTTCTGAAGATGCTCTTACAGTGTAGATCACAGCTAGTGTTACTGAGCATACAGGAGGTTTTTCCAATTCTCATTTCATCTCCAGCGGAGACATTAAAATGCTCCTCTTTTTCAGTATCATGTTCAGTTTTGGCTTTACATACATTTGTCTTTTTATCATACAAGAAAAACACCACCCAGGTTTTCATACAAGTTATGCATTTTTGCTACTATTTAACTCATATAATGGAGCTCTTAAGATGAGCTTTTGAAAAGGTTTGATAATTTTTGTACTTGGAAGGAAAAAAAATCATATATGTATATATATATATGAAAATACTGTCTACTTCATAGAGATCAGTTTGGCTAAATTCCAAGTAAACAAAATTTGAATTTGTATAGTTTCCTTTATTAGATGAGTGTGTAACTCCTGTGCCCACAGAGTCTGTATAAATTCATCTTACTTCCCTCGAGTGTGCAAACAATACCAAAAACGGTCGAAGTTAGCATATTTTATATAAAACACATTTGCATTTGCTGTGTACAGCTTCCTAAGCAATTCATCTTTAAATTACAGATGGTTGGCTGATGAAAACATTGAATCTTAGGAATGTGCTCAGGTCAGGGTCTAAAGCTTTATACTCTATCCAAATACTGTTTAAGTTTGGCCCTTTTTACTGAGATGCAATCCACCATGATACAGAAGATTTAAGTGGGCACCACCAATAAATCAAACAGAAATGAATGATCTACTACAGATTTTTTTGCAGCCAGCTGCAAATGCTACGTGATCAACTTTTTTTTTCTAAGTATGAGACCAAATCATTAGATTAAGGTCTGAGCTAAGATTTCTGGCTGGAGAAGGGGATTCAAAAATAGCTTGGATTTTATTCCTTGGGAAGGCTGATGAAGTTATAGACAAAGTTTTTTTCCTCAGAGTAGTTAAGTGTAGCAGTACTGACTTTAGGAAAGCTGTTCTGAGCTACCACAGATAGAAGTATGCCCAGCGTTCCATCACATTGTTTTTAGAGTCATTGGAGAAAGGTAAAAGTATCTAGCATTTCTTATGAAAGTTTAGAAAGTGAAAATGTATGCCAGAGCATCAAAAAGCCCAGGTAGACATAATGAATTTAAACAAACACCTAATTTATTCCAGAGTGTCCCGGAAATGCCTTAGGATGCTAATTTCTCCTGGAGTTTTTATTGGGATACAGGATTTTCCCCATCTCCCCTCTCAAGTCAGGAAGCTGAAAGTAGGGATTTCCATTGCTGCAGCAATAAATAAATAAATAAATAAATAAATAAATAAATAAGTACAAAGGGATTCTAGCCCTTTATATCAAGTTACCTGGTGCAGGCGTCACTGTCAAATAGACCATGGCTTTATATTATCAACTGGGAGTCATTAATCATTACTATAGGGAACCTCATAGCATGCCAAGAGGTGGAGTTGAAGACTGTAAACAGGACAATAAGTTGTTCCACTTTTAAATTTTCAATACAGAGATCCTAACTCAGGAAAACACTTAAGTTTGGAACTTGGAGGTGTGTGCTTGAAGATAAAGAGGAGGTAATATTAGAAATATAAGTCCCTTGAACATTTCCCCTTTGGACATGAAATTATTACAAGAAAATTTATTCTTTCTCCCAGTGTTTTGTTTGTTTGTTTGCTTGTTTTGTTTTGTTTGTTAATAGGAATTACAACTCAAAATGGGATGTAAAACCACATATTGAAATGCAGGTCAGTGGACTAGGTAACCAGGCTGTAAAACCAGAAATAAAATATGGAAAAGATAAACCCACAAACCACTCAGAATTAGATCAGCTAGAATTGTATCATTTGTCTGTTAAGACACAGTAGTGAATTTCAACATTAGTCAAAATTTGCATTTTTCTGCACTGCAACAGACAACCACTTAGTAGATATTTGCTACCAAGTGTGAGATTCCTATATTAATTTAATGGGAATGTAATTGTGTTGTAAAATACATAATCTCAGATAACCTACTATGGCATTTACATTTGATTACCATATCAATGGCTATTCCTTTGCATTACAGATACCTTTGCTGGTGTTCTTTAAAAAGTGCAGAGATATAATACACTACACAGTATTTCAAGCAAAAAAAAAAAATTCCATTAGGAAGGAGTTATAGTGGTAAATGTCTCTACAGTACTTCAGAACCTTAATTGGGTTGCTTCACTATTTTTCTTTTCCTTTCCTAAATGAAGAATACAGATAATGCTTCACAAAAAATTGTACTTGTTTTCTGCTGCTAATGTCACAGACGTCAGAGAGAGTGCCGGAGCAGGCAGCCAGACTGTTCCGTGCTAACGGGGTTCCACAGTTTGTAAGTGCATTATGACCCTGTAGCATGTATTTTTAATATTCTTATGGCTTGTGCCATGAGAAATACAGTAAGAAAAAAGAACACAGCAGGCAATGTGCAGCTGCAAGGGAATGCTTTTCATTAACCTAGAACACTAGTAATAAAGCTAAATTAGACTTAAATATTTCCTGAAGCACCCTGTAATCATTATTTTGAGGAACAATTTCATTAAGAGACAGATGTTTCATATCAAATACATCAAGTGAATCATCAGAGAAGGTATCACTTGCCATGTTTCCTATAAACTACACATTTCATCCTTCACCTTAATATTGTCCAGAAAGAGCTTCCAGAAATCTTCAAATCAATCAATTCACTTTAATTAAATAGTTTATTTCTCCTCAGTAGAACAATACACTGAATTTAGTGATATTTCCTGTTCTTCTTGTTGTTTCAGTCAGAAATGCAGTGTGCAACACTGGGATGTATTGTCTGCAAATTAGCTGTAAATATATTTGCAATACTTAGCCATTTCAACAATATTTTAACTCTGTGTCTTTTATTTCATTGTTAGGGTTCAGAATACCTTGAGTCTCTGAACAGCTACATGTATAAAACCTTAATAATATATCTCTGTCAATGGCAATAACATTGAATACCACCTTGAAGTGACAGATGTGCTAAAGAACAACCAACTAGTGTTATGAGCAACCTCAGGTTACCCTCTAGCAAGTTGTAGTTCCCCTGGCTGCAGGACTTAGTCTTTCCCTGTCTGAGGATTTCAGAGGGATTTTGTGTTACTTGCTGAAATAGGAGCAATTGCCCATTTTTATTACAAGCTTCTTGGGATCACAAAAATATGACAAAAAATGTTGGGATTGGCCTAGGTCTGTTGTTGAAGGTATTCTAAGTGATGCAGGAGACCTAATAACTGCTGTAAAATTATTTTTGTTTCTGTTTTTTTTTTTTTTTTTTTTTTTTTTTTTTTTTTTTTGTTATTGTTGTTGTTTTTGAGGTGGATTTCTTCCAGTCCAGGCAGACCCACATAAACCCATTAAACTAAAGTCTAATACCTTGAAGGACATGAACACTGAAAATTGGCTCACATCTGACTTTCCCAATATGTCAGCTTCTTCAGAGTGATCTGTTTCTCTTATAAAAAAAACAAACAGGACTGTTGAGTGGATGAATCCCATTGGCAGAGAAGTGCCCACCTTGATCTTTCTGTGCTTTCCAAACACTTCCTGTAGGCGCACAGCCAACATAGGCTTGTTACTTGCCTCACCAAGGCTTTGAAGATCCCAGGCATTTAATCTAATTGACCTGAACTACAGGTCCACCGCAGTGTAACCACAAAGCATCTCGTAGATATCTTGTGTCTGCAGGATTTGTCCCAAACAGCCAGGCAGCTTCATTAGCTCTGGCTCTACTTCTGTTTCTCTCTTTTTGTTATCTCAGAGTGAATGTAACTCAAAATCACCATCGCTCTGCATCTACGCAGTTGTATTGCTGCATCTCTCAAGACTCAAGGGACTGAGTCTATGAAAACATTCACCTAACAAGGAGCAACAATGACAACAACAAAAAGGTAGTGAACTGTCCTTGGAAGACATGATGAATGTCTTGGTTTATGCTATGAATTTCTTCACTGGGATTTGTACTTATGTAGTACTCTGGAAGATAATTTTGGAAATCTGATATTTAACTGAATTGGTATGACATTTTTAGGGTCTCTTTTCCAGGGTTTTCACCTCAGGTTTTTACCAAGTGAACAGACTAAGAACTCAGAAATACAAAGTCCTTTAATGAGTTTTCTAAGTAAATGATCTTTGCATTTAAAATTCATCTCATGTAATGAAGATTTTTCTTTTTCAAAGTGAACTGAAATTAGTTGCCAGCCCAAATGGTACTTTTTTTTAGGCAAGTAGTTATGCAGTTAAATGCATGTAACCTCAGGTGTTTCTGACTTGCATCTTTCCCTATACCCAAATTGCCATTAAGTCTTAAGGTCGGCAACATAAATTTTGTTGCAAATTCATATTAGTAGAGAAGGAGGCAATCAGCTTTGCAAAGACTGAGACTGCAGGGCTGTCAGAAGAACCAGTGTACTACATGGTTAATTATTACTTCAGAGCTGAAACACTTTGACCAGCTATAATTACCCAATTCTAAAACTGGAGCAATTAAATCTCTTTAGACTTCTTGCTGTGGAAGCATGGTATCTGTCTGCTTGCAGTTCTGTGGTTTGGAGGGACAGTTATGTGTGATAACTTTGTACAGTTATGTGTGGTCAGCCTTGCTCACCAGCACAGTCCTATCTCACTCTGTTCCATGCATGTTCTACCCAGCATAAGGTCCCTGGACTGGAACTCCCCTGTGGCTCATGCTGCCCCCAGACAGGCTGCATCTTGTATTCAAGCCCCTATTCCCTAGTCCACAGTGCTTTATTAATATGAAGCCTTGCTGTTAATGCAGAGTTTTACTATACATATAACTACTTTCATCCAAGCATATAAAAGTACTTACAAATATTAATGCATTAAACCTCCTAACACCCCTAGGAGGTAGATAAGAATTTCAGCATATACATTACTGATATGTAAACATATAAAGAATCAACTTCAGACAGTAGTAAAAGGCTAAGGCATTGAACAGAGTACCACTAGGAGCGAGTCTGGATCAGAGAGGCATCATGGCTTGCCTGTATCTTACACCAGGCTGATAACTAGAGTTAAAAGCAAAATCCAGGAGAAGGAGTTTCTACCAGTCATTATTTCTATTTCTTTTTTACAATTATAGCAGTACAGGCATACCAATTAAAATTCAAGCCCCGTAGTTTTAGTTACTGCACTGGTCTATGGTAGAGCCCATATCCTAAAGAACTTAAAGCCTAAGTAGATGAGATAGAGAAAGCTTAGAAGAGAAAACAGAGCAGAATCTCACACAGTGGAGACAGGAAGACAATCCCTGAGTCCCAGTCCAGGGACCTTGCCTCTAGACATAATTCTTTTCCTTTGTGTTAGTCAGCTGATAACTTCCCCGCCTTCAAATTAAACACTTCCATTACTCAGGCAGACAACTCTCCTGATATCTTGTAACATTAGGAAAAGGTTACTTTTAATGTTTTCTGAATTCCAACATGACAAGGAGCAACACAGAAGAATAAAAGGCAAAGTTGAAAGCGATAGTTGAAAGGTAAGAATTACATGAAATCACTTAAACTTAATTCCAAAAATTCAGAGGTGTTTCTTGCTTATGAAGCAGATACTTTCTGAAATTATTATCTTTGAGAATAATAGTTAAGATTTTGCTATACCCAGAGTACAGCTATGTGAAATGAGAAGAAACTGATGACAACCTCTGTCATCAGCTGGTGGATGAACACGGTGGGGACCATTACGAATAAAAGTGTGCATGGCATGCAGCTGGTCTAGAGGACAGCAGGCAATCACAGCCTTCAAGCTCACCCTGCCTGGACAGGGTGAAAAGTCTTTAATGTCTTTAATGAAAAGTCTTTAATATCTCTTCAGCACTTGCTACCCATTGCACAGAGAATCAGGGGCAAATCTACTACACTCCCATGAAGGGAAGAGCCACAGCATGGTATGGGTGAAGGTAGCTGGTATAGGCATGTGCTAGGAATAATTAGGCACACTGGAGGGCAGCCCAAATGAAACCTGTAGAGGTCACAAGGACTAGGATGCTTGAGCAATAGCATTTCCCAGTCTGCACCCAACAACTCATATGTCTGTGATGCACAAGGAGTCAAATACTCTCTCCCTTTTGCACCAGGGTATTCCACAGCACAGCTGGAAGAATGGCTGCAGCCCAGCTACCACTTAGCACAACGCATCCATATAACATTCACACATGAATCAAGATCTGTAAAGCAGATGTCTGGTAAATAAGAGAGGGAGACCCCACTATTGATGTGGTTGGGGTTTGGATGCAACCCGGAGGAAAGGTTTTTACCCTTTTACCTTTTGATTGATGGCTTTTGGGTTAGAAATATCACCACAGAGGAGAAGCTGAGGCCAACTGCACCTGCCATCTGAGTACTGCTGAGTCATTCCCCAGCTTCAGTCTATGCACAGATGTACAGTGGTAACAAGACAGCACTCTGGAGCCTAATGGTCTTGTTTCTTCCAGGATAAGAACAATTAATAATAATTGAGAAGTCCTGTATTAAGGGAATTTATAACCAATTAATACAAAATTGGCTGTTGCAGTTAAACACAATAAAAATTACTCTTTATGCACTAAAGGAAAGACACATACACTTATATAATCGTGTCCCTGTCATCACTGTTTAATGTATAAACAGCTTTGTGTATATGTAGCTACATTTACTGATAAAGAAGTAATTACTAACCAGGCTTTGTACGGAGATACACTAAGTATAAAATGCACCTTTTATTGAAGAATGTGCTTTTATGATGCTCAAAATCAAAACTTAGGTAAGCTACTGAGTTGTACCTGTGTCATGGATATCTGCCTGGGGTGGCTGCCAGCCCTCACCTGTCCAGCTCACTCAGGCTTGCAAGCCTGAACGAATCCATTAGCTCTGTGATGAGAAGTGAACCTAAACTAAACTACAAATAATGAGATGTAGTACCTTTGTCAAAATGAAAGACTTCAGACAGCTAATACCAAAGCAAAAGGATATGATGTGGCATCACTTTATATTATTTCATTATTTTGGTGGTGAAATAACTAAACTCCAAGAATCTAAAATATATGGACTAGCAGAAATCTCTTGGGAGACCCTCTAGTGGCACATTATTGGAAATGGGAGAAATACCGTTAATTTCCATTTTATCCAGAGAATTTTATCCATCTTCTTCACCTGCATCTGTGTTTCTTAACAAATAGAGGCCATTTTTCTCATCTAAGACCTGATCAGTTTCTCATCACATTAGCATCTTTACAGATTTAGTATGATTTTCACTTGGAGTTATCTGATTTCTTTCCAATAGTCAGAAAAGCAGGATTTGCTTGCATGCTCACAGTAACATCACAGAAATAAAGCACCTGGCACCACAAACCTGCAGTTATTAAACACTGGGCATAACTCTGAAAACCAAAAGTTCATTTCTGATTTGCGTGCTATTAGATTACAAATACAGCACTTGCAGAGGATGATTCCCTGGCAGAGAAGCAATAGATTGAACAGTGGGAAGTCTGTGGTTAGCTTTTAGCTTAAATTTGAATAGGAAAGAAAATAGAAAATCAGTACAGCATAAGAAGGGCTTGTTGGCATTGTCTTTTAAGGGTAATGGTAAAATAATCTATGGAAATGATGCTTAAAGTACGGACAATATGCATTTCAGTTTAGTTTGGGTAAATATAGAATTTTTAGAATAGCAATTTATGAGGAACCACCTCATCTTGCATTTCTTTTCTTTGAGTTTCAGGAAAGGAACTCTCAAAAGTAGAATCGTAATATTTTAATCTGATTGCTGTCAGAGAGCAGACGATTCAAATCATGACAAAGCCTGAGCAATCAGAATGAAAGGGGGTTAGAGGAGTGTTAGGAAAGGTGTTGAAAAGACAATGCTTCGGTCTGATGACACCAGGAAAAAAGCTCTGGTTTCTCAGAAGTGTGGGCAAAACTCAGTTTTGCTCTTCTGAGAAAAACAACTGGGACCAAGGAGCAGGGAGAGATTTATGGAGAGGAAGGCTGCAGCTTCTGCTTTTGTGGGAGGAGCAGGGTACATTGTGCAGCCTTTAAATAGGGAAAGTTAAAATCTCAGTTCCATATTCATAGCAAGTAGTTCTCTGAGCAGCTGGAAATAACATCTCCTGGTTTTCTGTGGATTACACTCATAACACCTCTTTGTAGTTCCCAATATCTAACTGGGGTGAGATGTGGTGGAATATCAAGAAAAGGATAATATTTAAGAGAAACCTGTCGTCACACTTCAGAATCTACAGGAATTTCATTTTACTTTTTGGTATGCCCATCTTTTTCTATTTTATTTTTCTAAATGTTTTCCTTGATTTCTTTTTCATTTTATGCACAAACTGAACACAGCTAATGAGCAGAGACAGAATGAGTCCTGCAATGTTGCCAGTAGCCTAACATAAGGGGATTCAATTGCTGAATTGTCCTAAGATTAGGCCTAAGCCACAGTATAAGCTTCATTGATCCAAGCACAGCAAGGTATCCATTCAATAATATGTGTTTTAGCAAGGTTTTCCACTTGTAAAGACTTCCTGCAAATTAGGGCTCATCCAATATGTGCTATAAACACAGTGGATCAAATTTTGCATCAGTTTAAAAAAGCCATCTCACTCCTTAGGAAAGAAGCAGTGTAACTGGGTGTATTGTGTAAGCAGAGACACACGTGTAATGAAGTTAGCTATCAAGAGAGCCATAGCTGTAGAGCTGCACGTTTATAGACATTTGCTTCCTGACAAGCTGTCTCTGAAAAGGCAAAGAAAGAAAGAACAGGTGATGTGCTGGTGTTCATAAATGCATATGTTCAGTAAAGCTGTTTTGTTACCAGATAAGCAGTTTGTGAATGTAACTGCTTGCAAAGGAGAGGTTACAAACATGTGCCTGTCTCTGGTCTTCGTGCAGTCCCATCCCTGTAGCATCGCACAGTCTCAGAGTGCAGTACTCACACCACCCTGCAGTGGGGCTATGCTGCTGTCCCATTGAGCAGAGGGGAGCTATGACAGGAAGAAGCCAGAGGACTGTTCCAGCCCTCACAGTCTCCTCTGCAAACTGCCTGTCTCATCTCTCAGCCTGGGTCCCCACCTGTTGAGAAGAACATGAGATTTCAGTGGGAGGCAGGGCATAACACCACAAAAGGGAAATAACTGGGGGTTCCAAGTTGTGCTGGGGGAAGAACAGGGCTCTGGGGCACTGAGCAGTGTCGATAGCTGATATCACTGGCACCCATCTGTGAATGCTAATGACTCACGTGGCCTTCAGGATGCGGACTGGCTGATTAGCTTTGGTCTGGAGCAGAGACAGGTGCCAATGGATGATTAGTCTGGAAGAAACCCATCCTGGCATTTAAAGTTCAGAATTGTTGAGTTCTTCCATACAGAGATCTCTCTGTCAGCAAGATAGGCAAAAGCCCAAACGGCAGAGGTGATCTTGACACATCCCAAGGGTTGTATGGCCATTTACAACATTCCTGACCTAGCACACAGCATGCAATGACATGGCTGTGATTAGATCTCAGATTAAAACCATGACACCTCCATCAGGAAGATAATGATTTTATAGCACTTGAGCCGCTTTTCCTTTAGAAGGTTTTCTTTCTTGGGTTTTGCCCAAATCACAACTCTTGTTTGGTCATCATTACATACCTAAGTGTAGATTCTTTTTTTCTTTATTCGTCCTAAAATCAACCTAAAAAAATATGCACAGACTTTAACATCAAAAAGGACATAATGGTTTTACAAATACGTGAGGCTTAAAATTACCACCAGTATGGTCTTATTCACTGGATGCTGCTCTTGAAAATAAATTTGAACACTGGTAAACATATCCCTGAATACAGTCACAGCTGGTACTAATACCTTATCATCTTTCCACGCAGACTAAGAAAGCCCTTTGTTATATAAATGTCCCCATTTTTTCCAATTGGGAACTGATAGCTTATGTATACTTAATTGTTGGTGTTGCTTGAGGAATGAGTCATCCTTATTTCCACTGAGAATTTCCCTCAACTACTTTAGTTCCATGTAGGGAGCTGTATTATTTTGCTTAATTATATAAAGATTTCAGATCACTAAGATTTTATGTTATTAACACAAATGTCAAATGATTTAAGCAAGTTCCTAGAATACCTAAATTGAAAAATCAAAACAAGTGCCCTAGAGGTATTGCTTCTTAAGTTTTGAAAGGGTGGGCAAATGAAAAAATGAGTTAGTCAAGTATTTTGCTCACAGGGAAAACTAATAAACAGAAAGGCATGGATATCTCCCTTTGAAGGTGAAACCTCCTGTGGCTAATGCTCCACCTTCTTTTATTTAGCCTAAAACTCCACCCTGCAAAAGCATAAACAGATCTTAAAATTTATGAGCTTGAGAAGTCTACCCACATGAGCTTTTGCAGGATCAAGACCTGAGAGAATGATTTCTGTTCATAAAGCACTTTTAAAGTTTTATGTGCCAAATTTTGAGAACAATCTATTTTCACCCACCCACTCTGACCTTATTTGCTCAGCAGGCACTATTTCTAGAACTGCCAGAAACTTCAACGTGGCCATACATTTTGCTGTCGACTCTTGAGGAGATAAGGCTAGTGTTTTCAAATGCTTTATGCACTTAGTCAGCTGGTTGAATGGTTCCTTGTAGACGTGCTGGGTATGGGATTTCTCTGTGAATGCAGATTCTGGGAGGCCCTGCAAAGGTCTATTTATGCTGTGATTACAGTCCTGGGACAAGTTTTCTTTGAACATAAAGTATGACTTGCACAGAGTCAAAATGGGAAAAAATGGCCTTAGATAATCTTTAGTAGAGCAGAAACAGATGAAGAGCTCAGCTCTTCACTCAGCTAAGAAGGAGTCTGGTTCATCCTCCCTGTCCTCTCCCCTGCAGAACCAGGTGGCTTTTGTCACAGCAAAAATCAATCATACTGCTCCCTGCTCCCATCTAGTCACTGTGTGTGAAATAACTCTATTTCTAGGGTGTAAGTGGGATGCTGGGGGAAAATGTAGTTCTCTCCAGCCTATGGATAAGAATACACAAGGTAATAATCTAGTGTGAGATCTGGATTTAAGGGATAGATCCCAAATATATGTTTGTCCAAAGCTTCCTCCTTTTTCTAGGAGTTCCAAGTGTGTGAGACAAGACACTGCCCTTACGCCTGTTTAAGTTCTTCTAAGACTCCAGAGGGGTCAGTTATGCTTTACCCTTCAGTATCTTTGATTTTTATTAAATACTACCTTGCACTACATTATTAAAAATAATAGGAGATGAATAACTCTGTAAATGGTAATAGAGCTTCCAAGAATGTAGCTTTCTCCCCCACTGTTTTATTCTCTGCTTCATCTTCTGAAAGATCCGCTCAGTGTACAAGCTGCTAGGCACATGGATAGCTTCACTAAAAAAGACCGAAGTGTCTGTCAGTTTGAAATTTAGACTAGTAGCTAGTTATTAAATATAATAGCTTGTCTGAGCTTTTTGAGAAAAGAAAAACTTCCTAAAAAGCAACTGATAAATATAATACTTTCCCTTGCCTTCTAGACCCAGGGCCTCTGAGTTGTCTTCTGTAGAAATTACATTTTAAACGGGTTTACTTACTTTTTCTAAAATTCTCAGAGATTTCAACTGTTGCCTTGGTTATTCCCTGATGAACAGCCTGCAAAATCATTTCAATCCATCCAGAATCTTCCATGGAGGCTATACAAGACTGTAGTAGAATGAAATATCACACTCATAAGTGATAAAATTCAGTTCTTAAATTTCTCTTTATATATATATGATGCCAAATAAAACTTACATTTGAGCATGCAGTGTGTGGGGTTATTCCTACAAGAAATCACTACAGGACTTAACACATTTGCAGGGCATAATAGCAATTGCCATGACATATCTATGATACGTAACATTTTGGAAACATCTTTTGTAGACTTTGACCTGGTCACCGGATGCAGGACAGAAGGGGATGTCTTCTAAGAATTTGCTGGATCCTTCTGTTGTTGAAGCAGGGTTTAGGGAATACAAGGAGTGCTGCATGGGGCACAGCACATAACATGACTACAGGATGTATCACAAAAGATTCCCATTTTACAGATGAATCCCAATTATACATGCCAAAATTTGTGAGGCTCAGGAAGATCCCCTGTGGTGCCCACCCATCCAAATTCCCATTGTGTTTAGCAGCCTGAATTCTCAAAAGCAACTCAGCCCAGTTTCAGTTAGCTGAAGTCATTGCAAGAAGACACAAAACATTGCTGACTAACCTGGAAAAAAAAATCAGACCATTCATATGTTACAAGTAAAATTACCTCCCATTGGATTATTCTACAGAAAGTGTAAGAGTTTGGGCTACAGCACAAATCTGAAAAAGGCAGCATAGAGGAGGATTAGACAAGCTCAGTTTCAAATTCCTGGCTATCTAATTCACCAGCACCAATTAATTTAAATATTTTAAAACCTGATTTCAAAGTAATATAAAATATTTATAGGCTGTAATTACAAATGACAGTGAAAAGAAGAGTTGGCTAGTTCAGACAAAAGTATCAACAGACTGAACTGGGGAGCAAACACCTCCTCTGGGGTTGTATAGCTTGCTAAAATATTTATATTTAAAACCCAGGAGCCTTCCCTTGTAAGTCCTAGGAAAAGGCTTTTTCCCAGGTGTATCCTACTAGAGGGATAGGGCACTACCTTAATGCATAAGTAGCTCATCAGTAGACGCTGTGCTTGAAATAGAAATATTGTTACACTCTCGCTGTAGGGCATGACAAAATAAAAGGTTCTAGGAGGTGTTGGAGCTATCACCTCCTGCCAGTCTAATCGCTAAGACAACTTGTGTTTTTCTCACGTGCATGCTTAGCCATCAGCACTGAGCTGTTGTCACAGAGCTGGCAGCAGAGAGGCAATGGGTAGCAATTGCTGGCTTGATGGCATGGTGTGCTGCTCTGAATCTCAGCACGGATGGCATAGGGAAAGATTGTACTAGTTAAGGCCAAGATACAGTGAGGAAGAAAAGGAGAGCAATATCTTTCTCTTCATCATTCCTCAGCTGAGGAATAGTTTGTTTGTTTTTTTGTTCATTTTTTTTTTTTTTTTTTTTTTAATCAGAGAATTAATACATAGGAATCACTGCTGTCTAAAAAGAATCTACAACCTTCCTATGTAGTTGATGGCCTAAAAATAAACACCTACACGAGTTTTTAAAATGAAAATGCATCATTCAGAAAACCTGAGATTAAACTCCAATCTTCACCAGATACCACTGAAAACTCACTCGAGAAATGGTTATCTTCTGCTGTTACATGAAACTTCAATAATGTCTCTGGAATTACACTGGAGTACCAACAATTTAAAACTGCATGCTGAAAGCTTGTATCATAAAGGTGGGAATGGTGAACAAATTCTTAGCAGCAGCAACCAGTAGTTGTCCAAGTATCGTACGGTGGGCACCATATAAGAACATGGAAAAGAGGAATGTCTTTAATGGAGATATAAATAATGCAGACAGGCACAAACACATAGGCTCTGTGAGCTGAGACAGACTGCCTTTCAGGGCAAAACAGAAGTTATTTGCAAAAGGGCAGAGGGCTATGCATTATAAACTAAGTGTTGAAAAGCTGGTACCCCATAAATACAGTAAAAGTAATTTACCTGCAAGAGGATTCAAAGACCAAAGAGAATTTCATGTGCTTAGATGAATGTATTCCTGAAATTCTGCAACTCAACCGCATGTGCAAATGGAAAGCAGAGACTTGATTTATTGATAAACAAATTCACAGCATAATTGAACACACAGAAGAAAACAGTGCCTGAAGATAGTTGAAGCAATATTGAACTACCCCTCAATGCTTGCTGAATCTGCCACTTTTGTCCCTGCAAATTTTACTTTGTTAGAACACCACTGCATGGGGAATGGATTCTCTCAGTGTAGGGGAGAAATTGGCCTAAGACACTCTCTTGTTTTCCTCTGTTGCTACTTTACAGATTCTTTGAGTCCTCTGTGGATCCTCTATCTTGAATCATAGACTGTGGTACTGGAAAAGAACACGGGCTTGATGGCCATGATGTTCAGACAGAACCCTTTGTGTGCCCCTTCCAGCTCCAACAAAGCTCTTGCTTAGGCACGTAATGATGCCTAATCCCTTCCTTGACTCTTCCTGGTCCCCAGGGAAAGGCAAAAGCAGAGAATTGAGAGCTTCCCAGCTTTTCCAGGAGACAAAGATACAGGGCAGGCTCTTGGAAAGTGAGTAACAGTACAGGTATTGCTTACTCCCCAGTTTTGCCTTCCCTACCTTCAGCATCTTTACTCCTTCTTTGTTAAAGGTCTATATCTCTGTTAAGACAGTGTACTCTGGAATCATCAGTCAGCAAAAAGATCCAGACTGGTTTTTGCTCTGATCTTTGAAATGCTAGGATTCACTTTTTCAGGTTTCTGTTTGATTTTTCCTTTGGCTTGTGTGTTTGTTTTTGATGAAAATTAGGGTGTACTAGGCTACTACAAATCTATGCAACTATAACATGTCAGGGGCTGAAGGTAGGGCTGGCAGGGAGCTAAAAAGACGTCCAGTGTAATTCCACCTCTGCTAAGGTATGCTGATCAACTGTACCCAACAAGCTTGACAGCTGTTTTATCTAATCTTTTCTTTAAAAGACCAAGTAATGGAGATTCTACAGCCACTCTAGCAGCCTGTTCCAGTGCTTACCTAGGCTTATAGTTAGAAAGATAACCTAAATCTCCTTTGTTGGAAATTAAAGCAATTTTTCCTGCCCTGTCCTCAACGGGTAATGGATTACTATCTTCTTTTAATAGCTTCTTACATGCTGGAAGTCTGTTATCGTGCTCCCTTCAATTGCGTAAATGAAATAACCTCAGTTTCTCCAAACTTTTCTCATAGTTTATGCCTTTATAGGTTTCTATTTATTCCTGTTCCTGTATGCTGCAACCAGTGGGCCTGAAGCTTTTATTTAAAAATATAGTACTTAAACCAGATTCAGTGTAAACTAAAAGACATTTAGTAGTTCTGAGCACAGCAGAGTAACAATATTTGTCATGTTACAAGCAGTGGTACTGGTAGTATATTATCCAAGATCTGTTTTCTTACAAGAACAGATCACTTCTTATTTGCTGTGGACGTCAGCACCTGCAAATCTTCCAGGCTTCTGCTGCCTTTGTAGTACATGGAGATTTGACTTCTCTTGCCTACGTGTAGTTTGTTTGATTTCACTTGAGTGAACATGACGTTGCTGAATTGGGACCTTTTCTCTGGTTTAACATTAGCTCTAATCATGATCCTACAGTGTCTCCAGTCCCTTCCAAAATGGTGTAGTTCTCAAATGTTATAATCACTAATTTATTCTTACCAGTTAAGCTACAGCTTGCTTAAAGGCTTAAAGTTAAGCTGAGAAAGCCATGGTTTCTGAAGAACTTTTTATTTTTTTTTTTATTTTTTTTTATTTTTTTTTTTTTGGAAGCAGGTACTATAAGCAGGTACTATATTTGCCCTTTTCCAGTTTTCTGGGACTTGATTTATCCTCCACTGGTATTCAGAGATGGTCACTAATAATTATGGAATTGCATGGTTAAATATGCTTAATTCCTTAACTGCTATAGGGGCAGGTCTTGCTGTCTAGAATATATACAACTTAGTTAAATCATGTCTAACTCCTTCTCCATGCTAGTTCACACTCCTTAAAAGCTTCCTAAAGCAAGTTGTTATAAGGATCCAGTTACAATTAACCTTTGTTGAGGTAAGACTCTGAGATAGCTTTTCAAGGGTGAGCAACATTGCACCCTCCTGGCTCCCTTGCTGTCTCCAAAGAAACTCCTATGAACTTGTGAGAAGAACTAGACAAAAGCAGAGTAAGGGAATAGCAAAAGCTGTTATGGCAACTTGAACACTTCCTTATTTATCTCTTTGTATTGTCTGCTAGACTTCCCTCTTTGTTCTAATTAATTGGCAAACTACTGCTGAAGTCGTTAATTTCTCAAAACTTATTTATTTTTGCCTCACAACATTTATTTGCACAGTACTACTGTTATGTACAAAGATTACTCGTTAATGGAGTTCAGAACACCCTTTCACAGCATGCAGTTCTGTTCAGTCCAAAGAATACAATACACCATATACGTGAGTCTCTCACTTACACTAACCTTATTTGGTTTTACCCTGCTTGATTACTCTTTATGTGCTTTCTTAAAGTCATGCAATTTATACTCATTATTTTGGCTATTTTAATTACTTGTTTTCACAATATATTTAAAAGAATATTCTGCAGCTCTTCTAAAAATTATATTATCTAATGGAAATTGGTTTATTTTAACAAGAACAAATTTAAAAGAATAAAATCTGTTTATAGCTCAGGTGTATATTTGACTAAAAATATGTCAAAATGAGTAATTTCATCCTGAACTCTTTAAAATTTGGGACACTGGAGAAAATGCTGGCACTGTTTCAGCATGTCTGGACGAGAGTATACCCCATGTGAAGGTCTGTTTTTAAGGCTGGTTTGGCTACAGCCATGCAAATCACAGCAGGAAGACACATCTGCAAGAGGGTGGATACTTCTGGAGATCAAAGAAAGCTGTCTATTGGCACTGTTGATCTGAACCTCCACCCAATTTTGATCTTCAGTACTGGCATATAGACACAACAGGAAAAAATGCATGTGTGAGAGAAAGGGCTTTAACACAAAGGAGCATCAGTAGGGCTGAAATTTCTAACCTTTGCAGAGGAAGAGGACATCAATACCAAGCCACTCAGACCTGGTGCAGTCAGCCTTGGGAAGTCATGGAGGCAACACCCAGACCAATCTGTCTCGGTGGTTATCTGAAATAACCATGAAGATGGCCACATGCTGGGACTATAGAGCCTCCAACTGATCCTGACATTCATTTTAAGTCAGCTGCTATGCTGTCAATACTCAAACTAGCTAGATAAGGCAAGAGAAAATGCCTGCTTGCGAAGCAGGCTTGTTTCCAGATAGGGAGTGTCAGGGTAGCTCTGTATGGCAGCCCACAGCCACAAACTGTAAGCGTTGACTCGGCAAACTGCAACTGCCCGAGAAGCTGGCCCAGCCCTTCAAAAGTTCGTTGGTTTGAGCTCTGATTGCGCTCATAATGGCACCAACACTGGGGAGTCTGAGGGTTGTGTGGGTGCTGTGAATGCTCTATGGACTGTTGCCAGCCAGGAGAAATTCACTGTCAATGCTCTGACTATGCTGGTCATTTCCATGAGGACCCAGGGGAACAGGCCCAGACGGAGGAAATACCTGCTAAGAGTAGTCAGAAGGGGGAAGAAAAATGAAGCTGGTTTTTGTACTTTATCATGGTTATTTAAGTGACAAGTTAAGCCAAAGTCTGTAAGTGATAGATAGGCATAACACCTACCTGATCTGAAAACAGGAGCCTTGCTGACTTTCACATGTACTGCAGATAAGTAATATCTTGTCTGGTCATAGATGCATGTATAACACTGCTATTACTGCCAGTGCCTAAGAGGGCAGCTGCCCCGAACTGCACATCCCACAGGCACTCCTGGTACCTACCCTTGCTAGATAAACTGAGCCACTAATATCAGCAAACGCCAAGCTAGCTTTATCTCACTAGCATGGATACGAGCGACATGTGAGGGGCATGCGCGCCTCAGGAGTTGCCCTCACAGATACTGGCAG
The DNA here is from genome assembly GCF_964035555.1 of Netta rufina. Classification (NCBI taxonomy): domain Eukaryota; kingdom Metazoa; phylum Chordata; class Aves; order Anseriformes; family Anatidae; genus Netta; species Netta rufina. The sequence continues at coordinate 15,047,660 of NC_140133.1, forward strand.
TAGTCCTGTCACAGGCCCAGTTAGGGGTGGAGATGGCTGCTGCCAAAGATTTTAAATGCAGAAAGAAAGCCAAGTTATTTATCTCATTTTATTTACAGTAATAGGGGACTGTTGAACAGCATGTAAGTGCACTACAATAAAATCAATACAGAATATTAAAAGCAGAAATAAAGATCAGCCAACCTGAGGAAACTACTAACTTGAATGAAAGGATCTAACAGGAAGGCAAATCAAACATCTCAGGGAAATCAACCCACCGAAACAAAGGGGGATGATTCCCAGGTTTGATTAGATAAATCCTGAGCCTTTCACTGAAGCAAACTGCCCTTGACATGATGGTTTCACTGAAGCCTTTAAAGACAAATTTGCTCAGCTAGTACTGAGATGGGACTTCAGGATTTAGCTCCCAAAACACAGAAGAAGTTATATATTGAAGAAGATATATTGAAGTATGCCAATGCACAACTACCAAAAGGATGAAGAGAAATTCTTGTGAAATTAATTAACTGTAAGTTATGCCCTAAAAGACTGAACCTTACATTTGCAAAAGTTTCATAATTAAGGACCTGAAAATATGTAATTTCCACTTGGTCAGATCTCAGATGAATATAATTTCAGGAGCTGATTCACCTACACTGGCACTGCAGGACTAGAAGCCAAGGAGAGCATCTACCAAGTCAGCAAGAAATTCTGTCTCCTCTGAAGCCAACACGAGTTTTGCCGTTGGCTTTAAAATAGCAGCAGAAATTCCACCCCCACCCCCTATGTCCAGGGATGTTGGATCTCTGAGTATAGACTGAAACTCTCCTTTCAGATGTAAGCAATGGATGGCTGGTACTGTAAGTCAGCATGACTGAAAGTTTGCTCTGCGGCAAAGATATTCAGATTCTGAGACAAAGTTTAGCGGGCGAAGCTCAAGTCTGACTAGATAAACTGTTATCTGGATCACTGGCCTAGGTTAGTCCAGTTTGTGAATGATTTATGACAACGTACCAAGAAATCTGTTTTTAAAGTGACTAAACTGTGTATCCTGTGAGGCTGATTTCTGCCTAGTTTAACCGAACTGTAAATGAGCTATCAGAGATAGCTACCCATTAGTGGAGTTATGGCAAAAAAACACTTCTGTACTTCACTTAATGCCCTTAAATGGATGATCTGAGGGTTACATTTTTTTTCTTTTCAATTTTGCTGTTTCTCTATTATAATTTTTTGTTGCTCTGCAGATTTTGAAAACTTCTTGAAAACTTTGAAAATGTCTCTGGAAAAGTTACAGAATAGAAAGAAACTAAAACAAAGAACTCTGTCAGACTCATGTCCAGCAGCTGGAAGGTCCCAAAAACTTTTCAGCTGCACATCCCAGTTCCACTGATCCCAAATCATTGTCCAGATAATTGCATTGGAAGTGGCTCATATTCTGATTCAGAACTGCCTTATCCAAAGAAAAGAGCGAGTAACAAACAAGAACTGCAGGCACAGCTCATACTGAGAGCGGCCTGTACAGTGGAGAAGGAAGATTTGGAAGGGGGAAAGATCCAATGGGGAAAAATGAAATGTCAACTTCAGAGTTTACGTTAAGGCTGTAAACTACTGTTTACAATAAGGCATGAAAGTTTTCAACTGTGAACACACACAAACACACGCACTTATGCATTTAATGGAGATGCTTATTCCAGATTTTATTTTGGCTAAAAACTCGGTGCCACAGAAAGCAGTAATTATTCCAGCTTTGCATATTGTAAACCTGGTCACTGTCATTCTTCCTTTGCCTCCACATGCCTCAATGCCACATTTTCTACAATCATGGGGAGATTGCCTTGGCTCTCACTCAGCTGGCTCAGCTAATGCAATTCACAGGCCTTCAAATGTAAGCTTGTAAACTATTTAGTTCTTTTTCTCTATAACAGCTTGTCTATTAACAGCTCATTCAATGGAAGAGGGAGAAGAAGCTAGTGAGACCTCTTTTGGTATTGTTCAGCAGTGACCCTGGCTTTCTCAGAGTGGTAGCCAATACACTAAACAGTGTTTGTCAGTACATGTTGTTTTCGTGGATAATAGTATATTGTGCTAGCAGCAGTCTATATTAGTAGCAGGTAACAATGAGCTGGCAAAGTCAGTCTTCTGTGTGGCATTGTAAGGACATAGAATGAGGTATGAAAATCCAGGAGAAAGCTCGTTAAGACGGCGTAATGCAGTCGAAGGTCACACTGCACCTCACAGTGAAAAATGGCCTAATCCTGCTCCTTCATTGCTGTTCCATTTTCACTGTGCTGAGATAAGGTGTTGCCATGCCTTGCAAATGAACCCGCCACACCCTCTGCTTTCCTAAAAGGTTAAACAAAATCTGGAGAATTTTATTCACTGATGGCTGAGGTATCTTAATCTTTTCTTCATCTTCTATACAGAAATACCTGGCAAGTCGGCAAAAATTGTGCTTGACACACATTTCCCTACCAACAAAATCCTATTCACCCTTACTGACGAGGAATTCATTTATAGAAACACGGTGGTTTGGGCTTTGTTTTACCCTGCCAAGCGTTGCAGATCTTGCGTTATCTCTCCGACAAACTGACAAAGCTGCAGCACAGAGAAATCAGGTTTCAAAGCGAGTGATTTATGAAACAGATGAACTTTTCTGTGCATGCAGAGCGACTCCCCCGTGTGGTACGACTGCTTTGGCCAATGCCACTGACAGCGGCTCAACCAGCGGGGGCTGCTGGAGCTGGGCACGCTGACATGTCGGCAGTTAATATAATTAAATGTGGCCCAGCGAAGACTCCCATGTTCAGAAGTGGCCATCAGTTTGCAATTAATGTTGACCGCTAGAGAATAATGTTGTTCTGTTGTGTTTCTGCTGGAGAAAAAAAAGTGTAATATTTTACTAACTATGATGCTTTAGGAAGAATTATGAAGTCTCATATTTCTTTACCATGAATTAATCTTACAACTTTATTCTCAGTTTCCTTTTTGCCCAGCAACTTATCTTAAGATAATACCTTTAATATGTGCTAAAATCTATTTGTACATCATTAGCTATTTTAAAACCTGGAATTATAAGTTCATTTTGATTAACAGAACAGTTCAAGTTTCTAAACACCTTTTAATTGTACTCCTTTAAGGCATTTATGATAAACATTCCCCTTTTTGGCTCAGATCTGAGAGCCTAGTTTTCAGCCCTGAATGGAATAGTTTAAAAGCAATACCCACATTAAAAATAAAAAAGTTAATTAAAATTTCTTCTACTATCTATTGTATATTTTAAATATATTTTCTTGGGCTTGAGCCAGAGGAAGCAATTGTGTTCTTCCATATTAAAGGGCTTGACTCTGCCCTATATCATACTGGCTTAAATCTACCTGTCAGCTGGATGAAGAGACGTTAGATTTACACCACCTTAACCGAGGGGAGAATTTGGTCCAAAGTGTTTACTGTTCTCTGGAACTTGGCACCCTCTTCTGCCATTCTCCTCCTGAAATCAGTATAAAACAGATGCTGAAATTCTAAAATGTTTTAAACCCTCCTGTACAGTAGCTGTGAGCACAGTGCATTGTAACCACCAGACCTTGATGGCACAAAGATATGCGTCATGAACATGAAATCTGTGTAGAAAAGATAAGAGTACGTTCTTGCAACACTTCCAAAGTAGCAAAACTCAGTAGAAAGTAACATCAACAATTGCATTTTTGGGGTATTTGATCATATCCCCCCTTGCACTCATAAAATTTCAACTCAGATCCAAGTTGGTGTAGTTCCAGCAAAGTGAATGCCCGGTCATTTACATCGGTGGAGTTGAGCCCAGCTACAGTGGATATGTATTTGATGACAGTTGAAAAGATGAATGAAAATCATTTCAATTGTATAAGGGATGTAAACTGACAGGGGTCTGGATTATTGCTTATTCAGCTTTTCGGACAGCATCTTTTCACTTCCAAGAAACCCTTTTTAGATGCACCAAGAGGAGACAGGAAAAAGCTGTTTGCAGACAGGTAGCTCATGCTCATGATAGTCATCTTTGGCAGGAGACTGAGGGAATGGAAAGCCATCTAGAGAAAACAAAAGATACTTTATTGGTGTGCTGTACTGCCAAATCTCGGTGGCCTAGATACGTTTTTGTTGTTTAGCTATTTCCATCAGTGCTTATTGGTATGTATTGATCTGACCAGCAGTGATGTCTATAGGGTCACTGTGGGTATTTGATTTTATCCCTTTCTTTGGAAGGTTTATTAATATTGACTCTTCTTCATTTAATTGGGGCACTAGCTATGGAATCCCTTTTTAATGGAATCATATTAGCTAATGTACTGCCTGTCCACACTCAAATCCAGAGTGCTTCACACAAGCCCATATTTGAGTAACTGATAATGTTGTACAAAAAATAAAAAATAGTAATAAAAAAAAAAAAATCTGTAAAGCCAGAGAGGAATGGCAAAGACAGAACTGAGCTGCAATCTGCAACCTGAATTTCTCAACACACAAGGCCCAAAATATAGTGAGAATTACTTGTCCCTTTAACACATAAATGTTATTTCTTTCCTTGTCCTGTCAAGGCCTCCCCCACTGCACCCTCCAGGTGCTGTATTCATTTCTGCAGTGAAATTATTCACATCTGCACAACCTGTTGTAAGTTACCAACTAAAAAAGGTAGCCAGGACATACAAGCTTGCACATTTTCTTACAGCTGCACACAGAACAATCTATCACCCAAAGAATAAAAGCTTGGCAAATGTTGCTCTTTCACTTCTTCTCTTAAACAGATTTGAAGACTAATTCTACCATTTATAGAACAGATTTATTTATTTATTTTGCCCTCAAGTACTCTCCTGGGATTGCCTAGGAAAGTATTTTTGCTTGATTGGTCTTCATTGTAGAGCAATTTCAGAGGCCTGGCTTTGGACACCATTTGCAATGGGTTCACAGTAGAAGGTCATGTCTTGTTACAGGGCCATTATTGCCTCTCCCCCTTGGGACTGTTGCAGGCCTATGATTTTCCCCTTCACAAGTAGATTCTGACACATCTTTTTTGACATCCATGTAGCACTAACTCCTTTGACAGAAAGCAGCATTGAAATGGAAGAGGGGAAAGGAACAGCAGAATTTCCCCCCTCACCAAATGTATTCATTCTCACTGATTTACCTACAGGGGAAAAGTTGAAGTCTGCTATTTTGGTTGTAATGCAGGAGACCTTTAAAAGAGTAGATATCCTGTTGTGATTTTGGCATTCTGGAGTCCTCAGAAACACAAGCGATCTGGAGGTTATTAGGGACGAGAAGATTGTTCATATTAACTGTGTCTAGAACCAGCAACCTGCAGCCACACCATTCCTTATAGCAGCTGCTGTTCAGCCGGAGCTCCCGCTGCCTGCAGACACTCCCTGTCCTCGAGTCAACTTTCAAGGAAGTTCCTCGGGTCCCCATTAAATTTAAATGATGAAAATATCCAAGCAGGGAAAACTTAAGGCCACACAGAGTGCATGGCTCATCCATCCATTCTATTTAGCAAGATAATTTTATATTTACTGTGTAAACATATTTAGGCCATTTTAAAAAATACAGATCCAACCAAACACTTTTTAAAGAGTGCTTTGATGATGAGAGGTGAACATGTTGTCCATACTCGAAGTAAGTGATGTCTTCACATCATGCCTGCAGGTTTTAAGTTGCTGCACAGCTCTTCAAACAAACAGTGAAAACTGGCCATTTGTGGAAACTATACATATTTTTATTTTATTTTATTTTATTTTATTTTATTTTATTTTATTTTATTTTATTTTATTTTATTTTATTTTATTTTATTTTATTTTATTTTATTTTATTTTATTGTGGACAGTTCTGTCTCTGCCTGCTGTAGCTTCAGGGCCCTCAGGACACTTGTCTGTGTGCACAGTACACAAGACCACATCCAAATTCCTGCACACACCAAACTCAGCTGCTTATTGCCCTGGCAGAGTTCTGACACATCCCATGTCAAAGCTACCGTGTAGGAAAAAAACTGACAGTTGCAGTTATCTCACCAGCAAGCTGCATGATTGTGTTAAAAACATCCAGGCTGGCTAAAAGCCTTCCCAGTCAAAAGGATTTTCACTTCCCTACAACTGATGTTCCCAACACTTACACTGAACCCAAATATTATTGAAACCTTTAAACATTCATATGTATTTTTTATCAGTAAGAAAAGTCATTAAGTCTGTTGTCTCATTAGTTTCCACCTTAAATTCTGATGTAAGACAATGTATTCCTGGCGTGCTACTTACAGGGTAAGGGACAAGCAGGACAGCAGCTGGGTCTGCCATGCTCATCCCTCAGCTCCACTCATTAACATGCTTGCTCTGCTCACTGCTACACTGGTAGTAGATTTTTTTTCTTCTTCTTTTTCTTTTAACAAGAGAGGATTTGTGAATTAAACACACTTACAACCCTAGCAAGGTCATACCGTAGGACTCTGAACTACAGTTGCTTTTCAAAGAAAGAAACTCATTGCTGATCAGCCTGGCCCTCCGCTGTGCCAGTCCCACACTTGTACCCAACGCAGTCATTCCAAGGCCATTCCAGGAGACAAAAGAGCTGTACGACATCAGGACTAGTATGCAGCTTTCAAGTAGGTATTTCAGCATGTGACTAACTGCCTGGTCTGAATGATTTAGCCTAAACGTACCCAGAGGTGGGGGTTCCTTTCATAAATTACAAGAAAATTAATGTATAGGTCTTCCAAAGAAACATGGGCAAACCCTGTGGAACACTGCCCAGCCCAGACATCCCAGAGCATCACTCAAGTCAGCGCTCAGATACTCTCATTCATATAATGCTGGTTGTGCCACCGATGTGCAGCCTGAAAACATCTGCAGTAATCTCTGACCTACAGTGTACATTTTTACCTAAAGTCTGCACCACCCATCAACATTTTTCATAGGTTTTGTTTTATCTGGCTCCCTGGGTTAATCTGTTTTTATGTCTTTATAAATCAAACAACACAGATGCTGTTATGCTTATATTGAAATAAAGCCCCTTTTTCCCTTGCAGATACTTTGCTTGCCCTTCACCTCTGTTTCTCAGCAGGTTCTCAGGTACCATATAAGACTTTCAAAGCCTCTCAGCACACTCCAAGAAGAATGCATCTGTCTTGAGGCTATGATAAAGTAACTCTGCAATAATATAATTTATGAAACTACAAGCTCAGCATCTTCTTTTTCCTTCCTATGCAAAGCCAGATAGGAACCAGGACTGCTGAATTAACCTGGAAGTTTATGCCTCACATGACTTGTAATCTGCACAGTAGTTGCTTTTCAGATAATTCACACTGATTTATCCTTTCAGGGCCAGATCCTTACCTGGTCTGTTCCTCACAGGTTAACCATTCCAGTCAGGCTGGATGGATCTGTGATAACTTATCCCTTTTTTTCTAAGTATGGTGTAACTTTCTATATCTGATTTTTTTCTTTCATTTTTACTTCCCCAATCTTTTTTATAGTCATTATACATGTTAAGAAGCCTGGTTTGGGAAAGATTAATGCTATTAATATTTTTCTAATTCAATAAACCCTCTCATCTTTGAACTTCTTGCGGTATTTTTCTGCTTTCTCCAGCTTTCTGCTAATTCAAACACATGACAAATGCGAGTCTTTATTTCAGTTTTCTATTATTTCTCTTGTCTGATCAAATAAATTAACAGACTTTCATTCTTTTCCCAGGAGTGATGCCCATATGTTGATGAAGGCAGCATAAAAATATTACCTGTTCAAACAGGAGGTAAAAAAAAAAAATAAAGAAAGAAAAAGATAAAAGTTAGTTTACGTTATTCACTGTTCCATGCAAACCAGGCAGACATGCCGATCCCATTCCTTTCACCTTGACAGCACCCACCATGTTTAATGGTAAATATTGCAGGATTTGCAGAAGACCCATCAGTCTGGTTTAACTGCACTGTATTATAATGTCCCTTTACAATCTCTTCATACAGTAGCAGTTATTTTAATCACATCACAGTACTTTAGGCACTGGGAAAGAATCAGCTGTCCTATCTAATGTACACTCTCCCCAGTCACGTGGCACTGGGCCGGCAGAGCAGTGTGCTGCTAATGCAGTTTTCTCTGTTTGGATAGTTAAAGCTACATCTCCAGGCCAATTTGTACCTGTGTATTGTTGATAGACGCTGTGCCACGGGCAAAGAGATACTGCAGGAAATGGATTCTCATTTGACCGTGTTTAATTTTGTTCTCTGGATCTCCATCATACATCTTTCCATTTCTCTGCCCACCCCAATTGGCAATGTGAAATAAAGCAACTTCCGTCACTGCAGCTCCTAAACCGATGTGTGACGATGCAGTGATTGATTTGCCACTCCAGGAAAAGTGGGTCGTTGTACAAGTTGTACCACAGCATGCTGAACCAAGCTGTTCGTGCTGACATCTGGGTTTTACAGATTTATTTTTAAAAGTTCGGACCTGAAGGGACTACTGTGAATATCCATCCTGAACACTTCTGGTTTTTGATGGGAACACTGCTGTTCTAAAATCTTTCTTAGCAGCTTAGAGGGGTCTGAAGTCATCTATTCTCCTCAGGAGACGGCCTCCTGCTTATGTATTCTATATCTTATTTGTATATTTGCTCAAGAATGGAAAACACATAATTCCTCCAATTCTAAGATATGGCGGCAGTTTCAGATTTGTAACTTTTCAGGACAGGAAACTGTAAACTAATGTAAAATTATATTTGAAATATAAAATTGTATAATTAATAGCTTTCACAAAGGGTGTTAAATCAAGGAGAAAAATACTGATGCAAATTGCTCTTTGAAAAAAAAAAAAATCCATTACTTTTGTTCTTCTTTTGTGAGATTGCAATAATGTTTAATAACTTTTCACATTTAATGACACCTGTTGAAACTCACTGTAAGATTGCCTCTTACATGCCAGGCAGACATCATTTGAAGAGCTAAGTCTGAGTACTGGAGGGGAGCTGCCTACTTGTATTCTACCAGTAAAGTCAGGAATAGATTGCTGAATGGGGAATATTTTGCAGGTTTTTCTAGAGCAGCCCAATGAGTAAACTGATGTTATTGGTGAGACTGTTTGTTTGTTTTTTGTTTTCCTTGTTTGCTTCATTTTGTTTCTCAGAGGAACAAAGATTGTGGGAAATTTAGCTCTTTAAATTTTATCTTTGCTTTTATTAGAGTTGAAGCCAACCTTCAAACTCCACCTGTTTTGGGAAATGATTTAATGAACAATGAGTTGGATAGGAACTTTCTTCAGGGCCTATAAATCTTTTGCTTTGTTTTCAATAGACCCTTAAGCAAGCACCTTCCTTCTTTGCTCACCCCAAAGTGTGGTGCCTTCATGGGCAGAAAACATCTAATCGGTTCCTTAAATCCTTACATTGTTAAAATCCTTATTGGGATAAACACAGTTTTTCTTAGCAAGGACTGCATTCTTAACTTCCAACTGTGCTTTTTGGCAGGCACAACCTGGGATGTGGAGAGAAGGCAAAAGAAAGCCTATCAAAATGCGGCGCCTGCTAATTGGGGGCCCTTCGGCTGCAGTGTAATCCACTGATTTGGCTTCCTGTTCTGCGTGGGGTAAACCTGGATGGACACAAAGCCACCACCCCCTCCAGAAAGCGCAGGGCAAAGCAGTGGTAAGTGCTTTGTAAGTGGTAAGTGGTAAGAGCCGTGGAGGGCTCTGCTCCAGTGATCCCTTATGTTGGGGCAGGGGGAGGGAAAATCTTTGCCTTTCCACTGAATAAATAAATCTGCATTCCCTTCTGAAGTCCCTTACTCGGTTCCTCCTCTTGCCCCCATCCATTCTCCTTTGGAAACACCACGGATGTGGAAGGCTTTCAGGTAAGCAGAGAGGAGACGGTCACAGAAAATGACAGAGCCAGAGCTGAGCACAGCACGCACTGATAAACCCCTGCCAAACCCTTTCCATTCTGAAACAGAATCTCCGTAATGGAAATAATTACCAAAGAAACAGACAAAAACTACTTCTGAATGAAATTTAAGCTTCAGCAGACCACGGCACCGCCAGGAAATGCCAAGTACAAGTAAGCCATCCCTTCATCCTGAATTCACACCATTTTCTGTTTCTGTTTCCTGTGCAAAGTTATCAATCACTCAGAAACTGCTGCTGGGGGTGGGCTGCGGATCAAGCTTTGGATGCAAAGTGCCTTGGGACAGGCTTCACCTGACTGCAAAAAAAATCAGACAACTGCCTCCTTTTGAGGGGCCTCTGAAAATACCTAGTATGATGTGTGGTACTGGGAGGAAAAACAGTGATTTTGGGGGAACCTCTGACAGTTGTCAGAATGATGCATGTTGCTGGGAGAAAAAGAAAAGCATTTGTGCGGGGAGAAGGGGGCTCTGGCAATACCCAGCACAGCACTGGGGGAAAAAAAAAAGCTGTATGATTTTGTGGCTGGCCTCTGGCAATACCCAGAATGAGGCATAGTACTGAGAGAGGAAAAAAAAAAGCTGTGTGATTTTGGTGATGATTCCTGGCAATACACAGCACAGCATTAGATGAAAAAAGCTGTATGATTTCTGGGGGGCCTCTGGCAATACGCAGCATGATACGCAGTACTGAGGGGGATGCGGGGAAAGCGTCTGATTTTTGGGGAGCCAGATACCCTTGGCAACACTTGGACTAATGGTGCTAGGGGGGTGTCATGGGAGGGGTGGGGGGTGCTGGCCAGGACACCCAACACCAAGCCCCAGCCTCCTTCAGTGAGGGCAGTGTAATGACACAAGTAACTTCCAAGCAGCCTCCATCCGCATAGGAGTGCAAAATGTGAAATTACGAAGGGCAGAGTCCCTCGGCTCCGTTCCAAGTGCCCCCTGCCCTCCACACTCACAGACACATATACACACACGTACATATATAAACATACATACACATATAGGCACACATATACACACACATATCCATTCATACATACACATACACATGCTCACACATGTTTACATGCAGACATGTACACAGGGTGATGGTTGGACCAGATGATCTTGAAGGTCTTTTCTAACCTTAGTGATTCTATAATATGTACACACATACATACACACACATATACGTACATACACATACAGACACACACACATACAAGCACACATATTCACACACACACACATACATATACAGACACAAGTACATATATATATACACATACATACATATACACACAAATACATGTATTCACACACGTACAAATACATATATTCTCTCTTTCTCTCTCTCACACACACACACACACATACATAAATACATTCTCACACACACACACACACACACACACACACACACACACACACAGAGAGAGACCCAAGGCAGCCGCCGCCGCCCGGCAGTCCCAGCCCGGGCCGTGTGCGCGCACACACGCGGGTCCCCGCGGCACAAGCGCGCCCCCGCCCCACCACCGCGGCCGCTTTAAGGGCGGCGGGGGCGCGCCGCCGGGGCGCCCGGCGCGCCGCCGCCTCGCCTCTCCTCTCTCCCGTCTCTCCTCCTCTCCCCGCTCCTCTCCTCCTCTCTCCTCGCCGCCGCGCCGCGCTCCCTCTCCCTCGCCCCGCTTTAAAGTGCGGGCCAGGATCCGGGCTCGGCCGGCACTTCCTGTGGGGCGGGATGGAGCGCGCCGGGGCCCCGGCTGACCGCCGCCCGCCCGCCCGTGCGCGGAGGCGGCTCTGAGCGCCCGCTCCGCGGCATGCCCCGCGCCCCGCCGCCCGCCTGAGCCGCCCCGCACCGCCCCGCTCCGCTCCGCGCCCCAGCCGAGCGGTCCCCCCCCCCGTTTTCTCCGGGGGCGCGGGGAGAAACTTGTTTTCAACAAGTTTTTTATTTTTTTAATTTTTAATTTTTCCTTTTTTTTTTTTTTTTTTTTTTTTTGGTTTTTCCCCTCTCCCCCCCCCCCCCCCCCCTCTCCTTTTCCCTCTCCGTTCTCTCCGCGCGTGAATTGTTTTAGCCCCCTCTCCCCCCTTTCGATGTGCGGCTTTGGACATGCGGAGGCTACTGCAACCGTGTTGGTGGATCTTTTTCTTGAAAATCACCAGCTCCGTGCTGCATGATGTGGTGTGCTTCCCCGGTGAGTGTGCCGCGAGGGGGAACCGGCGGGAGGAGAAATACGGGAGGGATCCCGGGGCCGCCGCCACGCGTGTCCGTTTTCCCCGTGGAGCTCAGGGGGGCCCCGAGTGCCCCCTTCCCACGCGTGGCCCCCACGCCGCTTCCCTGCAGGCTGCTGCGAGTGCGGCTCCGCCGTGTGTCCCCCCGGTGCCTCGCAGCCCCCCCCGGCGTGGGGCGGCCGCAGGGGGGTCCCCGGCTCCCTGCCCGCTGCCTTGGGGGGCTCCCGTTGTGCCGCGGGACCGGCGCCCCCATAGGAGCGCGGCTCGGTGCCTTGGTCCCTTCCTTGCAGCCCCCCCAAAAATCAAACTTACTTATGCGCCGTGCTCAGCACCCCCCCAGCCCACTCGTGACCTTGCCGGGGCCGCTCCGCACCCGGGGGCCGGCTGGGTGCAGCCCCCCCAGCACCCAAACGAAGCGGAGCGACACCCTGAGCCCACCTTGCTTTTCCCCTTTCCCACCCCATAACTCATCTCAGCCCCCCCCTCATCCCCGCACCCCCACCCCAAAACGCCGCGGCCGCTCGCCCCGCACTGGGACCCGCGGCCCCAGCAGCGCCCCCGGCCCGGGGGAGCCCGCGGGGCTCCGGCCGCCCACCAGGGGCGCTGTGGCGCTGTGCGGACCCCCCGGGTCCCCCCGGCTCCGCGCCCCTCCGCTGCAAGCGGGCACGAAGCACGCCCGGCTGCTGGGGACCCCCCCAAGTCGAGGGCTCCTTGAAAATGACTTAACAGCCCCCCCTGCTTGAACACCCCCATGCATTAAAAGTCGTGGGTTTGTTGGTTTATCTGGTCCCCGCTTCGGGAGCCCACCCTGCAGGGGGGAGTTTTGGGGGTCCTGGCTAGGTCGAGCCCCCTGTCCCGTGGGGTCTCTGCCCTGCATCTCCTGCTGGGAGTCCCGGTGTGTTGCCCTGCTTGAGGGCTGTGTCCAGGTGTGCAGACGTGCAAAAGAAGTAATTTCTGGAAGCTTTATAGGAACTTCCACTTTTTTTTTTTTAATGCACTTAATTTTTTTTTTTTTCCGAACCCCAAGCACGGAGATGAGCAGGTAGACTTGTCATATCCCAGTCTTTCCAGCAGCTTCTGGGATGGTAAAATGATTTGAAGCAAAAAGAAAATAAGCTGGAGAGAGGGTTAATACCTCTGCAGCTCTTGAAGAAACATTTATCTTCTTTGTATTGATTTCTTCTCAATTTCAGCCCTCAGAGTGAAGCCTTTCTCTCTGGTTCTGATATATATTGTACAGTAATTACATCTAGAAGGCAGGCTGTAGGAACGCTTCAGGAAAACAAGCTATGATGTAGGTTTAATATGACAGTATTGTAAGGCGTGCTGATTTAGATCAGTTGTGTTTGAACCAGATAATATTTGCATTATGGTTTGAATATAAAGATGAATGTGAGCAGAAAGCAGTAGGTCTGTGGACGTTTCCGCATGTAGGTAAACTCTTTAATGCTGGAAGTAGGAGCTGTAAAACAGCTGGGTAATACTTAGCCATGAACAGCCCTGAAACATGCCTAAAGGTTTGCTCGGGAAGCAAACTGTTTTCCAGGAGGGCTTTTATGCATTTAGTCTCCGTACTGAGCTACCATGTTAGACCTCAGTGACTTCCTTACTCTTTTATGCCTTCTTCTGAAAAGCGGTAATGTCTGGTGTGTGTGCGTGCAGGGGGGCGGTAAGTGAGACGTCGTGATAAACAGGGACGCTCAGACTCTGATCTGGTACATCAGAGATGCCCGAGGCAGGAAAGCTGCAGGGAGGATCTCAGTGGACTATAACAGGACATTGGTGCTGACAACATCCAATGGCAGATCATTGGAATTTGTGTTGGCGGGGAATCCCGGCCGGTTATTAACCATTTAGTATCTACCGCAAGTATTTCAGTTCCTTTAATACTATTTTCTGGAGAGAGGATTAGAGAACTAAGGTGTCTGTGTGTTAAATAACAAGCATCATTCCTCCCTCCACTTCGTATCCACTTTTCTTTCAATGAAAGAGGTCACTATTTATTTTCTCTCCAGCAAGTCACCTTACTTTGTAAAGAAACATAAAGGCTGTTTTTCCTTTGTTCACCAACAATAAACGAACCATGCTGAAAATAAGTCTTTGCAGTTTTCTTTTGTTAGGAGGATTGTAACAGATTTTCACTGTTTAAGTAGGTATTTGTGTTGCTGTTCCTTTGGTTGCAATAAGATGAAGGAGTCGTTCTTGCATTAAAAAAAAATACATGGGTAAGGTTTTGCTCTTTCTGAAGTGTTAAGTTCAGTGTATTTCTCCGTGGGCTTGTCATTGGTATTTGCTTAGTAAATCAGACTAAGACAAGGTGAAAGAGGATGTTTCCAGTGGGTCTGTTTGTTCATTTATCTGAATGCACAGTACCAAAAATCAGCAAGACACAAACATTAATGTTACTGTGCTATCTTTGCTACATAGTTTCTCAGTGCTCTGTTCAGAGACAAGTGTTTGTTTTTTTTTTTTTTTTTTTTTTTTTTTTTTTTTTTTTAAGGAAAAAGCACACCTTTGTGCACTTTGCAGCTGTTGCTGTCCCTATCCTGTCATGTAAGGAGAGGTAATTGTTCACATTTTCTTAAGCTAGATGCATAAATGAAAGTAATTTTCTTAAATTTAGATTATCTCTCTCTTAATAAATCAAATTGTTGCCAATCTGGCATCTGCCTGTAAATAGGTTTTGTATTTTGAGTCTTCTCAGTTCTGAGCTGAGAGTTAATTTTGCATGTAACTGTTTTCTGCTTGGAGGAAAAAATATCCAAGGAGCTTTTCCCTATATACTAATCAAATGCTGCTCTGGATATTTTTTAAAGGTACCAAAAAGGCTAGCTCTGTTTATTTGAGGTTTTACAGAGGAAGGTGTGTTGTGCACGTAGAGAAATACGGAATGTACAGGAGAGGGCCCTCCAAGACTTTATTTAGTCCTGTGGCTTTTATGAAGATGACACTTCTTACATTTTAATTATCTCTTATTTTCAGTGCCTTTTTAAAATACAATTTACATTCCGGGAAGTCGCTAATGGTGTCCTTGCAGATAAAGAATGTTGAATGAGCTTTCCCAGGCTGTATGAGCTGAGCTTGCTAGTATGCTTCTTGGGGGGGAAACTCGGGGAGAGCTTTGCTATCTGTTAGCAGCTTTACAGGAGCTGATTCGTGGTTAGCAGAGCCAGGACACAGCTTTCAAAAGCCTTCAAGCAGCCCCAGGAGCTGTCTGCGCCAGAGGAAGAGGTTCCCTAAGTTAGGGAGGGAGGAGGAGGAGGTGTCATGCAGGGTAGGGATATACAAAATGACGAGAACAACAACAACAACAACAACAAAAAAGAAAACCATCTGAGGGTAGCTGGAAATTCCATCAGTCACATTAGGGCATTGAAGAGACTGAGGTTTGTGATGTCTGCAAAGCCTGTGCTCAGCATGGGGGTGCTGATCTGCTTGGGAGAGCAAGGGGAACTGATACCTGTGTTCTCTTGCTGTTCTCTCCTTCTACAATTCCTCTCCTTTTTCATTAGGAAATGGGGATGAAAGGGTTTTGATCCTATCCAAAAAATGGATGTTTCACTCACAGCAGTGAGGAACTTAATGTGAGTCTAGCACAGGTGTCATATCGCTCACCTGCCCTCCTCCATCTGCACTGGGAGCCTCTGCTGAACAAATGCGTTCTGCTGAGCACTGCCGTTGGGTTCCCCTTTCCACTTCTGCTCCCCTGCCTGATCCCTGTCACAGCTGAGCACTGGGAAACATCCATTGCAGTGCAGCTTAAAGGAGAGAGAACGGCGTCAAGCTCTGTATTAGCCCTGTAAACGTCCAACTGGAAGCATGGAGAGATCTTGATACCATAGAAATCACTGAAAAAACTATTGATTTCAGTAGCATGATGGCTTCCCTCACAGGTTGTTTTTTGTTTTTTTTTTTTTGGCAGGGGAAATGGTTTGTCTGTAGTTACTTATGTGTGCTTAAAGCTGTTCTGTTATCAAGATGCTCAAGTTTAATAGTTGGGGTTTATATCCAATTATAGGAAATACAGATAACAATGGAGACCCTATCCAGCTTTTGATCAATGCTCAAGGACTAACTTGGAGTTTTCTGAAACAGTGTTGTTAAAAAGTTGGCTCTAGTTTCAGTGTTTGAGTTTCATGGTTGAATTAGAGAAATGGCTTCAAACTATTAATCTCAACTATCCTCAGAAAAAATGCTAATCATTTGATTGCTGCTTTTTAGCAGCCAAATGAACGTGTGGAATGATGTGCTCTAAAGCCTAAGGGTGTAGTAATAACACTGCTTTAGCTAAAATGTAACTTTAATCTGAGAAATTATGAAAAAATTAGGCTCGTTTTTGTTTGCCTGAGTTCCTGTCCTTCCATTTTTAAAGATCACGGTTGCTCCTGTGTGTTGACCAAGCTGTAACTATTTATGCTTGCATGCTATGCTGCTTAGTTTGGTTCTAGCCAACAGTTTTGAAGTACTTTAGGAAGCGGAATCTCACCAGTAGAGAAAAGAGTGCTTGAAAGACATTCAGCCATCTCAGGATGCAGATGTGCTCCAAAGGGGTTAATTTATGCTTTTTTATATATCCCTTCTGGGGACTGCTTGCTTCTTTAGGTATTTAAATATCTTGACAATTTTTTTCCCTTCTTCATGAGGTGTTTAAACTCCTGTCAATGTTTCTTCCAAGTGAAAATTGTAGACCTGCAACTTCTTGTACCAGGCTGTTGGGAGTGTCACTTCATCGATTGCCAGAGTAACTCCCAGGAAGAATTGGCCTGTATCAGCTTTGCAGAGACATGCAGGGTTTGGAAGCAAAGCAGAGAAGGAAGATGTAAAGGAACGTGCACTGCCATACTGAGCCGGGGAACCTGGGGTGGGACCAACTGGAGATGCCCAACTGGAGAATAACTTCTGATGAAAACAGCCAGTTTTTACATTTCTGTGTCAAAACATTTAGAGGGGAAAAACCAAACCAGAAAAGCCATCCTTGGATATAATTAACTTTGCCATTACTTGGTATCTTGCGGTAATGCTGCTGATTGGGTTATCCGTGTTGCAGGCGAGACATCTGCATTATGTGACCTGTGGTAAGTCGGACTGGCTGCTTCTAATGCTGATACCACACAATAGAGTGCTGCAAAGCAATGTTACTGTTGCAGTGAGGACAGAGGTACTCAGAGATGCAACAGGGCTACACTGGTCATGCCTTGAAATGCTTGCCTTTCAATGAACGGTCCTCTAGGCACAGCGGCCAGGATGCAGTGCTGGTTTGTGCCTTGAGCTGTCACGTACTTGTAGCCTGAGCAGAGGCTCTTCCAACCCAGAAAATGAACAGATGAAGGAGGGTGCAGAATGCAAGCAAAACAGGGAAGAAATATACTCTGTGGGTATTACTGTTTTGTTTTTCCTTTTATTTGGTTCTTCATAGTATTGCTGGGAAGTTGAGGGAAGCAGTGGTAGTGAATAAAATCTATACCTGATGGAGGGAGGACACAAGGCAGTAAAAAACAAAATAAAGATGTTCATGCAATCACTGTAAGATATGTTTTTATTGCACTGAATGGGCTCACCTTTTGGCAATTTAAATTATCTTTGAGAGAACTATGGTTAAGGTAAAATCAGTTAGTACATGGCCTTGTTTTTTTAATGTGGTTTTATTATGCATCTCGAAGTTTGCTTGGGAGGTGAAGTACTAGCGTTCTTAATTATCAAGTCATTTGAATAATGATGAACCATTTTCTAGAACTTAAAACTTGACCGCATCGTGCACCTGCCAGCAGAACTGACACGTAAAATCTCAATTGACGTGGGTGTTGCAGTTTTTCTATGCATAAATGCTGCAGTGATGCCTGAATCTGTTTATCCTGTGCCAGTGTCTGCTTTGAGGGACTTTGCATTCATAGCATGGAGGCCTTTCTAAAGAAAATCTAGGTGTTTTGAGACTTGGATGCTTAGTGTAGGAAAGCTGATTTGAAAAATCCTTGCCTTTGCTTGCAAATACGTAATGAATGAGACCTTGAGCCCTGAAGAGCTGCAGTGGTATTTAGGAGCAAAATGTGAGATGTTATTTGGTCTTGTGGCAGCTGTTCTCTCTTTTTGGAAATAAAATGTGCCTGTCTCCCTGACAGAGTGCTGTTAAAGTTCTTCTGCTGGGAGTCGGTTTATTCTGCTGACAGTAAAAGAAAGCTATCTGATAACTCTTTGCAGGCGAAGCGGACAGTTGTTCAGTTTTCCCACATTTCACTTTTTCCATCCTTTGTCCTTGCGGGAGGCTTGTAGGAGGCATTGGAAACGCTATAATGCCTGCTTTAGTCTAAGCAATGCCTTGCCCTTTCTTTACTTCTACAAAAGCACCTGCAATTTGGATTATTGTTTTTTAGCAATCTGAAGTCTTAGACCTGGAGCTCAGTGCTTTGTTTGTGTGAGACGGGTTGAAAAGCAGTGTCTGTTGCTGCAGAGTGGCAGAGGCCCTCACTGTACGAAGTGGTGAGCAGGAAGCAAGCAAGATACGAAGGCAAAAGCAATTGTGCCCTACGCACCCGATGAGCCATTTTTCTACTGAAGGAAGTGGAAATGCTGCTTCTACCCTGACACTTGCTGATCCTAAATGGTGAGCAAACTACTTTCTCTGGGCCTCATTCAGTTTCTTAAACATGGATGCCTGTGAAGAAACCCCCGCACTGAGGACCACTACCCTACTTTGTGGCACAGTTTGGTGTCCATGGAAATGCTTCTATTAAATCTTTTTTGTTTTAAGGTGTAGTGGAGTTAAGGATACACATCTCATTTTAGACCAGGTTTAGCGATTGATTTATTTATTTCAATGGCTGGAAGTCTATATAAGCCTCAGCTTTATGGACCTGAGCATGCAACTGTACCCTCCAGCCAACCTCGTGCATCTCCATGCTCTGTGGATTGGATACCTTTCATATCCCCCCTGGCTCCTATGGGAAACCAAGTTGAGACAACAAAGATGCACAGTAGCTTTCAGATAATTAAGTACACATCCACATTGCTGTCTCAAGTGAGTTTAGGGATTAATTTTATTGTTGACTTTCATTGGGATTTAGATTCCTAACGTGCTTTGGCTCCTGGAGATTATGGATCCAGTCAAAGTAGGGATGAGGGCTTGTGTGGCATAACTGTCCCTTAAAAGTTGCATCCATTTAGCAGGTGGAATTAACAGAAATGGTGGAGTGTTTCTTCTTGTTGGCCTCTGTGCTACTCGTAACTAGTTTACTTATTATTCTTACACTGCCAGAGCTTGTGTATTTTGTATTTAAATCCGTGTTTAAAATACAACTAAAATTTGCCTGTTGACAGCAGTTGCATCATCTTTTAATTGGTGAGAATAGCTAATGGAGTATTCAGGTTCTAAAATTAGTTGTTTATTTTTCTTTTCTTCTTTGCCCAAGGGTTTTGCATCAGATTATATGGCTTCTGCATAACTGTTTGTGTTCCAAAGCAACACCTTTGTGTGGTTTTAGCTATTTAAGTAAGTGTTAAAAATACGGGCTCGGTGACAGCAGTTTCAGAAGCTGTGACTCTTTAAATTGTTTCTTACAAATTTGTTTATTCATTGTAAAGTGCTTCTCTTTTGTTTACTGTGAATTAATTCGTTGTTATCTTTGTAAACCTGGGGCGCAAAATGTGCAAGCTTACAGTGTTTTATCTTAGCATAATGACAGGTCCTCAGCTTTTGCAAATTGTCATAGCACCATTGATGCTACTGTTACTGTGGCAGTCTCCACCAGGTGAGGATTTGTACCCTAACTCCCATCATGTGATCCTTCTGAAAAATGACTGTACATCTTCTTTTCAGTATTTCCATTTTGTCAGAGGTGCATGGTTTTGGTACCCTCTCTGTGGTTCATGGAGAGTTTTTCTTTTACTGTGTGATTCTCCTTGCTGTGGAGCAGGGATGTGTAGTCCTGTTTAAGTGCTGGCTCTCTGGGGGGATGCTTGTCATGTGTATCAGTTCCTGGAATGGTACTCGTGGGCTGTGCTTAGTTTTTTGACCAAAGCTGTGGCTGTTGCAAAGGAAGGTGTTAAGTTTTCTGTCAACAGTTGAGTTGTTTTTTAAACAAGCAATTATTTGTTTGCCTATTTTGAAGCAAGGCCCAACTCTTCTCTGAGTAAAGCAGCTACCAAAATAAATAAATTACCAAAAAAGTTATTGCAAATATTCTGTGATTATTTTTCTGCAATAATTCTGTAGTTATTGGCTGCAAAGCTCATACTACAAATGTACAGCTGTATTAACAGCTGTCCTGTTTCTGTTTCACTTTTCTCTCTTAGTTTAAAAAGCCCTCTGATATTTTCTTCCCATGACAGTACTTGCAATTTGCAATCAATCCATATCGCGGTGTCCTTCTGATTAACTCAGTGACCTGAGCTGCACAAGCCTCTTGCTATCAGATTTTATCGAGTCCTTGAATAATTTTTGTAGCAATCTTTTTTGCCTTTTCTCCAATTTTTATGCAACTTATTTTTAGAAAGGTACACACTAGAACTAAATGCTGGTTTTATTCATATTGTATATGGACAATGCTATTGCCCTTTCTGTTTGTCTGAGGATTTTCAGTGACCTATTTTTCTGCCACAGAAAAAAAGCTCATGTTGATTGTTTGCCTAGCAAGACTTCGAGATTGTTATTGGAGTCAGTGCTGAACACAGTACTCTGCTCTTCAGTGGACGTGGCCTTTATCATTAATTATTAGTGTTTTTAACTTTAAGAAATTATTTGAGTAGATTTTTTTTTTTTTTTTTTTAGTGACTTGACTAAATCTGGGATGGCACCTTTACCAATATAAAGGCAGGCTTCTGCAGTTGTAATGTCTTCAATGCGTCTCTTGCTGTTTTTTCTTTGCCACCCCTGGCCATCAATTGCAGCACCGAGCAGTTTGTAAGGGAGTAGCAGTTAGTGTGTCCAGTGCATCCCATGATGGTCCAGGTGTACAGTGCATGCAATTGGGAAATTACTCGAAATGGTTAACTTAGGTTTGACTTCTGTATTACTGTGTTGCGAGCTGTGAAATCCTCACACATCTCCAGAACAAGGTTATGGCCTTCTGGTTGGTACTGAGCCCTCATGCTTGTCCCTGACTTGGCTAGCAGTTGAGCCTCACCTGAAACTCAGAGACTGGATTGCAGTTTTGATGTAAACCAAAGAAGGCAATAGATTCTTTTTTTAGGAGTGTTAAATGTTTTTTTTTCCTTTGTTACCCCATTCTCTCACCCCCTTACTGTTACTCATGCTGCTATTTTTGGTAAAACTGCATTTCTTGTAGTGTCCTCACTTTCTCCTGCTGGATGCAGGTAGGAGGGAGTAGATACGGAGCAAACTGTAGGAATTTAGAAGATCTGCTCTGCTGCTGTGACTGGTTCCACTAGGATGTCCTCCCTTGGAGGCATTTTTAGCTTGCACCTGTGACTGTTTTGAGTGAGCTTGTACCATGCACCAAATGAGGACAAATGATCCATTCTCCCCCTGCTTATGTGGCTCTGTCTGTGAAGGTGGAGAGATGCTTCCTTATGACTGAAGTAGAGAGGAAGTCTGATATTCCAAATGTGAGAGCCTTCAGCAAAAAGCACGCAGAAGATCTGATCCATTGCTGTAAGCTAATATTGGATCAAGTTCTGGCATGCTGAAAGGATCATAAACTTAATTGTGCTTGATTGTAGCTGATATGTCTCGTCTGCTTCAGGAGGACAGAGTGCAGGATGAGCCAGGTGGGTCCTGGCAGTGGGTGCTGCCTGAAGAGCTGGGAGGAGCTGCTAGGCAGCCTGCCAGGAAGGTTTTAACTAACACTAAAAGTGATGGACTGGGCGGTCATCAGCAGAAGGCCCTTCCAGCATCCTTCCTGTGTACCTGAAGCACCTGGTTGCTGCTGCTCAGTGTCCCTGCTTGCCCTGGAGGACTGCAGGAGCACCATGTACCTGCGACTACCGCAGCCTGGGAAAGGCTCGTGGCCAGAGACTCTGCTGTGCATGGAGGGGGGAGCGTGGTGCTGCCCGGTGTTGTTACTTGCTAAAGCGTGAAGCCTGCAAGTAATGGTAATACAAATGTATTTCAATTTGTAACCTGGCCTTCTGTATCAAGATTGGACTACTTCTATTCTGTTGCACATGTGCTTCACTTGGGGGAACATGCTGATAGTACTTAACATTTAATTGCTTTTCTTGATTTTATTTGTAAATTAGAATCTAGATGTTCTGTAAGAGGAGGAAAAAAACCTACAGCTTAATTGGACAACATTTTAGAGTTTAAAAAAAAAAAGACACACAGCTCTCCAGCATTTGGTGCTGAGACAAATGCAAACTTATTTATTGATCCATATATATGATATCATATTTTAACTACTGTCTAAACTGGAGGTCATCTCTAAACTAGATTACTTAAGAATCTGTCTATCTTATCGCGTCTTGTACTCATTTATAGTTGTTTCCATTTCTGGCTTTGTCAGAGAGACAGCTAGTGTTTCAACCTAAATTAAAATCAATAAGAAGCAATTTCATTTGTTTTTTAACTACTAGAGCAGGCTTTTTTTTTTTTTTTTCTAGCAAAAGTCTGTATGTTCAGCTAAGTCACTTGGTTCGTTCCATCAAGATAATTGCCAGACCTCATTAATTCCTAATTTTTGCATATGTAGGAATGGGTTTGTTTTCCAGTGTACCTAATAAAATGTCAAATATGATTTAAAAATAAACATTTATTTTAAATCATCATTGGGAAGTAAATGCGGTAAAGAATCCTTGGCAGTTAGAAGTAGTTTAAAAACAGTTGGAGAGGAAGCATATGCTTGGGGAGCTGTGAATGGGTGGCTGTTGGTGCAGGAGCCCTGCACTGGCAGGGCAGCCCAGGCTTCCCGTGGCCTGTTTGGGCAGGGAGGACTTGCAGTGAAAAAGCCGGAGTCTAGTTCTTTGTGCCTTCAGCCCTTGGCTTGGATATGTCTGCATTTCACTAATTCATGTAAGAAGCTGCTGTCATGTTGTCAGCTGGCTCTTTTACACACAGCCAGCAGATTGCCAGCAATAACAATTAACCTGGGTCAAATTCAACATGGAATTCAGGCTGAAGCAATGTTGGTGCTTCCCAGATAAGGCAACGGTGAACCAGAACATAGAGTAAATATCTGCAGGTAATGCTGTGAAGGAGTGTCCAAAATAGGATGTGTTGCTGCTCTGGTGAGTTGATCACAGGGTGCACAAAATCATTCTCTTTAATTTGCAGTACAGGCTGCCCGAAATGGACAGAAATGGACATGTTACTGAGTAATGGTTGTCCTCTGTGTCACTTTATGAAGGTTCAATTTTCACTGGCAAGGCTTGCTGTCACTGGTGGTGATACCTAGCTGGAATTAGTTTGTCTTCAGAAACGGCATTTCCAAAAAGGGTAGACCAGCTGCTACAGAGAAGAACCTGGCTTTTACGTGGAAGCTTTTGGTAAGGTGTTTGCTCCACCTCTTGTGTGTTAAGTGAAGTTTGGCATCCAGCATAGTAGGGCCCATGTCTCTGGAGCATTTTTATTCCTTTGTGTCTTGTATTTTAAATTGTACGAAGTGAAACTTTAATCCCTCCAGAAATTAATGTGTGTGTTTTTTTTTTTTTCCTTAAGATGGATGGTTGGCTGCTGTAATACTGCTCACTGCTTCTCATAATTTCAGAGAAGTTGAAGAATTCTTGGAATTCTTAATTCTGAATACC
Source organism: Netta rufina (assembly GCF_964035555.1). Taxonomy (NCBI): domain Eukaryota; kingdom Metazoa; phylum Chordata; class Aves; order Anseriformes; family Anatidae; genus Netta; species Netta rufina. Next base: position 15,071,445 of record NC_140133.1, read on the forward strand.
AGAACCTCTCAGATGGTCTAAATCTAATTTCTTGCTTAACTGTCTTTCTTTGAAGCTCCCAAGTAGTATGAGCTACCAGTTATTTTAATCTGTTGTGTTCAGTTTTCTCTCACCTTTTCCTTTCTTCCCCCATTTTTTGATTGAGATATGTTAATGAATCAAGGAAGAGGGCAAACAAAAGGCATAGAGGTAGATCTGGTTACCCTGGTAATCAAAGCAAATGTCTATTCCTTGAAGTTGCTGCTAAAGCAATGCTTTATAGGAACAAAACATAATTAATAACTAGATGATACTGATGAAGAGCAAACTTCCTTCATCCTTGAAGGCAACTTCAGGTTAGTGCATGAACTGTTTAAATATGATATCAAAACAGCAAATGAGTTCTCTTTAACTAATCACTTAAAACCACATAGGAATTTGTGCTTGTGTGCCAAGAAGCCAGCTGTGTTTGAAGTGTGAGCAGACCTGGTATACACTGATCCAGGAAAGCAAGGTAAAAGTGAGTTGCCCCACGCTAGTGATGCCTACAGTAAGTGAATCCTAAGGAAAAGTTTATTACAAGGAATAATGCACAACAGCACAAACAGATTCTCTGTCAAAAAGGTAATTAATACCTCATGTCAAGCACTATCTGCATGTACTGCTTTCTCTATTTCATGCTATTAAGTAGTGTGACCTTTTCTCTTTCAACAATTAGCTTTCAAGGTGAAAACCAACTTAGGAAGTAAATTAACTTTTTTTTTTTTTCACTGGGTCTGAGGAGCCTTCTGGTTTCCCAGCAGTCCTGATTACACCTTCATGCTTTACAGTTTTGATAGCTATCTTGATCAATTACTCTTCATTTCTGTAGTTTGAGATTGCATTTCCCTATTTGCTTCTATACTTGGGAGCCATCATCTGGCTCGTTGGGTGTAGGCTGTGCCTGCAGAGGCAGACACAGGTGAGGCTTATAAGATGCATGCTGTCAATGGATGACAACTCTAGCTTGTCTCATTTGCACTCTATTAGTAACAAGTTCACTTGCTAAATAATTCTGTTCTGATCTTTGGTTTTTAATTTATCTGACAGTTGTGCTTTCTGCTGAACTGATGAGGCTATGAGCACCCTTGGTAATAAAGGAGCGCTCACTTTCTTTGCAAAGCTGGATGCTTTTATATATGCTGAATATGAAAGATAGGGATTACATTTTGATTTGCCCTTTTGCTTTTATTTGTGAAATAGTGGCTATCCTGGAGTTTGCTGCATTTGATTACATTCCTTGGAGGTAATGTCAAAGCTCATAGGCCTTACTCAGAGTAGTCTGTCCTGATGAGTTGAAAATAAAATGCATTGTTTTTGTGAATACAGCTTCTGTTCTCATTGACAGCCTGGGCCATGCAATACTGAGCAAAAAGAAGGATCAAAGCCAGTAGCACTGTCCTGTCTGCTAGGGAAAGCTGATGAACTGTTCGGTGCTTCCCTTGGTTCCTGTCAGTGACTTCTGCTGTGATTGATGTAAGCAGCATCAACAAAAATTGGACCCTACTGCTAGCTCTCATGCTTGTAAGTAAAGTGGAGAGAGCTCAATTTCTTTTTCTGCTTAAGCCCTTGCTGTCCTTTCACATGTGCTATACAAGAGGCCTGCTTACCTGTTTGCACTGTATTACATGACTCTGTTGTCCTACCTTCCAGGATGACAAGCTGTTTGTGAAGGTGTTAATGCTGTAGTTCTGTGTATATCAAAAGAAGAGCTTGAAAGGTCTTTCAGCTGGGCTACACGGACAGTACACTTTTTGAGTGTTTTTAATATTTGCAGTCTCTCTTCAGAAAGCTTAGGCTGAAGAAGTGGCTGTTATTTAGAACTGTCAATACCTTTAGAAAGCTGCTTTGCCGCCCTTTTGCTTGTTCATCTTGACTATCTTCTACGGATAAATTGTTCTGATGGTCATGGCCTTTGTGGTTATTCTGGTAGTCTTTGCCATGGGGCTTGCACAACCATCTTCCTTTCTGCAAAAGCAAAATCTAGCAAGAACTGAGGTGCAACCTTCCTGAGAACTGTCTTGTCCTGCTCTAAGTGTTTGCCTCTCATCTGCATGCATGCTTCCATCTGCAGGCTCCTTTCTCTGCCCCATCCCTTTCAGGAGTAACTGGACCCCTTATGGTTATGCAGTGTTTGATATCTAGGGCTTGCTTGTGCTTCAGGCTGGGATCACCAGTGCCTGAATGCATGAGCATTCCTCTGACCATTGGGATTTCAGGTATTTTGCATCTCTTGTTACTCTAGGATCAATCTCTTGATTGCTCTGGTCTGTGGAGCACTTCTGAGGTGCTGTTTTGTATTCAAGTTGCTGTGTACTGCTGTGCAGAATCATAGAATGGCTTGGGTTGGAAGGGACCGTAAAGATTGCTAAGTCCCACTCCCCAGCCATGGGCAGAATGTGTGTTTGCCCAAAGCCCCATCCAGCCTGGCCTTGGCCACTTCCAGGGACGGGGCATCCACAGCTTCTCTGGGCAGCCTGTGCCAAGTGCCTCCCCACCCTCTGAGTGAAGAATTTCCTCCTAATATCTAATTCTAATATTTATGTATGAATACTACTGCTTTTAAATACCTGGTATAATAATGATTAAGCTTCAGAATTCTAAACCTGAATAGGTTTCTTCCACTTGCAAAGCATTTAGTGGGTGTATCAGAAGGAATGTTCAGCAGATGTTCTAGTAATACAGTAGAACTGACTTTGCGTAGGGGATTCATAGTGAATGTCTGAATCCATGCTTACAGACAGAAATGCAAGATGAGAGGGTTTTCTGGGGGGAAGAACAGTTCTGTCCAAACAACACACAAGGCTACTTTATAGGGTAGTAAAATTCTTTGGTAGTGATACTGACGTCAAGTAGCCTTGTGATTCCTTTGGCTGAAGTGTATTTAGCTAATGCTTTTATTGTAAACTTTGAAGCCAGTGTTGTGTGTAGGTGTATTAAAGCTGCTGGTGCCTGTTAATTTTGCACCAGAGTTTAACTAGTAAGGAGAAAAGCGTTTACATGCTACTATATAATCTAGCCTATGGCGGACTGTTGGTTTTGGTCTGGAAAGAACCTTCCCTGTTAAATTCATTGGGGACTTCTACCTTCACTGTGATGGTGCAACGTCAGATGAAATCTGATTAGTGAGTGATTTATTGCAATGTTGACAAGAAAAAGCTATCGAGTACAGGATATGTTGATAAAGGGCAATGATACTTCATTGCAGTTTCTTCCCTGAAAAGCTACAGTGGCATTCACGTTTGATTGTTTACATGTTGTTTCATCAGTTTGGGCAGTGTGTGTCATTGAGGGGAAGTGTGTGGAGATTGCTTGTTTTCAAACACTAATGCCTATAGACACATTTTTTTCAATGAGTAAAACTAGTGAAGAAGCAAGCTATTTGTGCGGTTGGGTTTGCAGTCAGATTGCTCCCTCTTCCTGTCTATGCTCTATTTTGCCAACTATATATTTTCTTTAGTGTTTTAAGAATAAGACTGAAAAAGCAATAGAAACTGTGGCAACAGAGTCTATAAAATACATACTGGTGTTCTAAAAATCAATTTAATTTTAGCATGCATTTTAACATAAACTTCAGCTATAATTTCCTTTGCCACTTCTTCCACATTTCAACTGTTTTCTGTGCAAGAAGTGTTTTTGAAGCCCAGAATTTTCACCATGCAACACGTGAGGAATCTGCAAGTGGTGATTAGAAGGTAATAACACGGTATGATAAAACAGATCAGAGGTGATGTGCCAAAGGAATGAAATAAAAATAATTGAGGGAATCTGATGATAATCTTCAAGTAGAAGGGGGGGAAAAAAAAGACAACACAACAAAACAACTGATTTTCTGGGGGACTGTGGTATGGGATTTTGGACTTGCTGCTTTCTGATGTCCTGGTTTGAACCTTACTCTGAAGAAATGTAGGACTCTAAGAGCTATGGGGTATGTTGCCCCTACAGACCCTGATGTCTCCTGATCTTCCAGTATCTCTGAGAAGGGCAGCGATGGACTGGGCCACAGCTATTTCTGAAATGACGAAGCTGGACAAACACACTAAAAATACCCTCCGAAGTTGGCTTGTGTGTAACCAGCACTTCTCAGCTGACAGTCTGCATTTTCATCACTTCCAGGATGTTGAACCAGGTTGAATTGCTCTAGCTTTTGTTATTGGAGTTGGATCTGACAGCTACAGAAAGGCTGAACCTGATACCCTGTCTGCCTCACAATGAAGGCCGGGGTAAACACATTGCACCTGTGACTGGCAAACTGAACTCCTTTGTTTTCCTTAGACCAAAGTTATTCTTGATTGAGAAGCATTTAAATCTAATTAGACTTGAACAGTTTGGACCACGTTGATCACAATGTACTCATACATGGTCTGTCCTGGCTCCTTATGTTTCTGTATCGTGTGATACTTAAAACACTGCAGTGAAAGGGGACTCTAAGGAAGGCGGCCTGTTTCCTTGCGTTCAGAGGTACTACTCTGGTCAGAAGCATGTTGTGAGATTCCTCATTGTGTTCTTCCAAAAGTGTGAGTGTGGCTTGCGGGTTTGGTTTTGGTTAATGTGGGAGCTTTGGTAACTGAAGATGCATGTCTGGATTAGAAGCCCTGAGGAGGAGGCTGTACTTTCTCCCTCACAGACTCTGACTCAGCCTGGTGCTAGCAGAAGTATTCATGGTGCCTTGGTGAGTTGCTACACGGGGTGAGGAGTTGCATGCCCTGGCATAGATGGTCAAGACTGAAGCAGCTTGCTGAAGCCAGGAGGCTCCTCTCACTGTTGTGGCAAAGGGGATGGTAAATTCCTGTGCTGCGGTTAGTTGGGATTAGGTGAATTTGGGTGTGAAATGGTGAGACTTCATCCTGCTTTAAGTAATCTGTGTGGAGACAAAGGGTGAGAGGGCAGCCAGGGTACTGTGGAGCTCTCTGCAGCTTGGGAGAGAGGAAGACTAGGATAGGAATTTGCATCTTGGTATAGGAAACTCCTAGATACTGGTGTTAGCACACTGTCAGTGAGATTTGGCTGCCAGACAGCTTTCTTAGCCTGCAAGCTGTATGTGCAGGTACCAGTAGCACTGATTCTGCTTTCTTTGGGAATGAAGACAAGGAGAAGTGTACATTGCACTGCAGAAGATTGATCTGTTTGAGGGGGTCCGGGATGCTCCTGAGGCCTCAAAGGTATCTGTGTGGGCAGATATTGCCGTTCTGTGGCAGTGCTCATTCTGAGAACCTTGACAACGGGGAAGTCTGTATATATTCCCAGGAGACGTTGTTTTCCACTAATGGCTTGAATTCTTTTTGGATGCACCTGTCTACAAGCCCATCCTGCACTTCAGAAAGAAGCCTTTCCTCAGGGTTATCTTCATTTTCATGTGTTTCTGACCTAGGGGACATTACAGCTCTCTTTACCCTTTGAGCTTCTGGAGGGCTAGCTTCAGGATAAATCTGTCTTGCTCTTGAACTTCATAATCATGAAGTCAGTGTTGATATTGAGCTGAAAGAATTTTTGTAGCCTTCAAAGAGGACAAAGAGCATTAGTCTTTCCATTTTGCTTTAATTAGATAGCTCTTTTCTCTTAGAGGCTAGGAGCTGATAAACCAGTGTGCAGTAGCAGAGACAGATTAAAAAAATGATACATCCACTAATTACCAAATAGTTTCTGAAAAAGCAATTCTTTTTGGTGTGTGAAACATCATCTCTGATGGCGTTGGTATGCTGTTGATCATGCAACAACCATCTTTGCAAGCTTGAGTTTTCATTTAGAAAGGCATAATTGTTAAATATTTGGGCATTCATACTCCCCCTGGGTTGATCAACTATTTGAAATGAATTATCTCAGTGCTGTCACAATTAGAGAAAGGCAGGCTCAGGTGAAAGGGTTTGTCAGTTTTGTAGACTGGAGAGAGATGCTTTGTGAAAATGAACATCCTCCCAAGGTTAAATTATCTATTTAAAGCTCCTCCAATTACAATGCTGGATTGAAGGATTTTTTCTTTGCCTCTTTTTTTTTTTTTTTTAATGTGCATAAGAGTTAGCAGAAGACAAATGGCATAATTGGAAGGGAGAGAGACTTTATATGTGCTTGCTTCTAAAAGAATGAGGAGGATAAGAAGATGACAATGCCGGGGACAGCCTTCAGACATCCTAGTCCTTTTTGGTTGCCTTAATCTCAAGGAGTCTTTACAGGATGGGAAAGAAAGGAGGAGTTAGCATACCTGAGAGAATTCACAGGAAGCTTTTGCACAAATACTATGTGAGGCTTGCTGCCATCTGGCCTATTCTGTAAGAAAAGGTAAAAAAGCAACCATCATATCAGGATGTATAAGCAGTCTACTTTTTTCTCCTGTATAGCATAAAAGCGTGCATTACTGGTGAGCTGAACTGACATATTTCTTTGTGCACAAGATATAGCAACTTAAATGAAAATTACACTCCTAGCAAGAGAATGCACTCTGTTTAAATTAGATAAGGAGATTATGACAGAAAAAGATCATTGAATAAGGAGGTTTTAAACTAGCCAGTGAAATAAATGCATGAATTGAAACTTTGTCTTGCCAGGATTTATTAATAAAACACCGTGACGTTTTTGGAATACAACGAAGACCTTCCTTTGAAGGTTAAAGTGTAATTTATGTAATTGTGTTTGTGTAATTTGACTTCAAGATATGTCTTTGTAATCTGGAAAACTGCAGATCTTGTTCTGATATAGTGTATTTTTCTTGTGCCTCGTATTGACACATCTAATTACTGTATAAATATATATTTGGTTTAAAGCCATTGCACTGCACTCTGGACCTTGAATTTCACTTTCCAGTCCATAACGATGATTTCTGTATGGATCTTATCTGTGAGGCAGCTGGCCACTCTTGCTTATTTCTTCAGAAGCACACGCATATAATTGCTATAACATAACCTCACCTTGCTATCACAGTGCAGAAGAAATCGTACTGTGTGTTGCCTTAACTTTTCCCAGCTGCAGGATGCCCTCTTTTGGCAGGGAGACCAGAACACAGCAGTCACAGGCATCTTCTTGTCATGGGCTGCCTGGGGCTTCCCCAAGACAATCCCTGGCATGTGCATGTACACTGCTTCAGCTGGTCCTTTACTGAAAGCCTGCTTCCTGCTGGACTGGGATAGATAAGTAGTTATGGGCAAGGCAGCAGTCATCTTTGGTAAGATGTCTACGCAATTAGGAATATATTACTCTAATAATGCTTGTGTATTAAATGGGGTTTTAAACTCCTGAGTTTTCTTAGTACAAAGCTGGAGCTGAAACTGTACTGCTAGAGTTCCAGCACTACAAAGCTGGAGGTGGACTAGGAAAAAATTACAATTTAGCGCTATGATGTTGCTAAATTCCTTTGAAATCCCCAGAAAAAGTGGTGCAAGCAATGATGCATATTTTTAAGGCATTAATGCTATGTGCTGAGTTTGTTCGTCTAGAGAATCTGAGACGAGACTGCTCTTGGCTGATGAAGCAGGGAGAGATTTTAAATCTGGGATGAGAGCTTCAAACATTGCAGAGAGGTAAATACATTGGCAAGAGATTCTTATGTGGGGTTGAGGGTACAGTGTCACACTGGAGAGTCAGGTCACCAGAAATCTAGGTGTCATCAGAGCAGACTTGAAGTTGGGTTATTATCGTGCTGCATTAACTTCTGCATTGTCAGGGCCTGAAGAAATGGCTGTTAAAAACACTTTACACTTCCAGTGGTTTTAAGTCTTAAAATTGCACAGATTTCTTCAAAATTATTTTTGAAATATACCTCTTCACATAGGTATTGATTCTTAAATGAATGCTATGAGGTTTGAAAAGAAATTGCACCATTTACAGCGTATTTCTTTGTCCTTGGATTGAAATATTATGTATAGAGTTCAGAGCAGAAGACGTTGAGTGAAGTTATACAAGCTTAATAAAAATAAACCTACACATGACTTTGCATAAAAGGGGGAGAAAATCAAAGGACTAACAAATTTGCATAGATAACATTTGAATTTTTAATTCATATTGCACTTCATTGCAAGGATGTCATTTTTAATTAAGAATAAAATGTGGTAGATATTTTAAATGGGAAATGATTATAATTGCAGATGGAAATTGAGCTAAACTGCTTTAATTAATTGTTAAAACTTAACATTTTCTTTTTTGTTTCTTGTTTATAAACTTGTGGTCTGTGGACACTGACATTTGTTTTGTGGATGCATGTGTTTAAGCATACAATGTTTAAGGTGTGAAATATTGGGAGCAAGCAGTTCGAGTCTGAGTTGTGTCAGTTACTTGAGACTGTATGGATGGACTTTTGAGCATCTTTGGTAGACAGACTTTGCTGTTTGCAGGATTGGTGTGAAATTGCAGTGTAAAAACTGCTCTCAAAACATCTTTTTTTAACCATATTTGTCTTTCGCTGCGGGTTTCACAGATGGTGGAAATACTTCAGTGGAGGAAAATGAGGCGTTGTTTGTACCCAATGACAGTTGCCTTTGAGTTCTCCATTGATGAATATGACAATACCGTATTGATCTGAATTTAACCCTGCAGGATTTCGTTGATCTGTTGTGCTCTGGGTCTGTATTTAGCTGACGTGGCCCCTCAGGATGCCGCAGGCAGCTCAGCAGGCCCCTGCCTGCGGAGCTAAGGGAGGGTTGGGGGACACAGCTTCTGTCAAAAAAAAAAAAAAAAAAAAGAAAAGAAAAAAAAACCTACAGCAACAAAACCCTGCAGCAGCAAAAGCCTGCCTGGGTGGAAGAAGGTGTTGGCGTTGGAAGGAAAGGGCTCCAGGCCTATGCAGAAGCCAGGGCTGTTTTGCTGTGCCGCAAGGGTCTTCTGGGCATAGCTGTTTTGGATACTGCCCAGCTGGAGGACCAGGCCTTTGGCCCTGCATGAAGCACCAGTGCGGGCTTTGGAAGTGGGGAGCTGTGGGGTGACACGTAACTTCTCACTGCATACTTTTGCTGTTTTTTCTTGATAAAACTTTGCTGAGGTTTCTTAAAACTGTACCTCACCTCGTATGTAGGGAAATGCAGCAGGAAAACCTACAGAACAAATGTCTCCTGTCCGGATAGGTATGGCACCTGAGGTAAAGTAAAACATTTTGAGAGAATTATTAAAAATGGAGGTTTCTGCTGCCACTTGAAAACGTGGAAGAGTTATTTACCGAGCTTAGAGCTTTGTGTCCAGAAAGGATTTTGAAGTGAACAAAATTAGTGTTGCCACTTATGTTAAGAGCTGTGTATGAAGTCTGTCATCTCTGGCTGCAGAGGGACTTGGAGAGAAGTACAATTAGCGCTAATTGGAGTTGTCTGAATCTGTCTGTTGGTGTGAGAACGGCCCCTCGAAGTGATTGGCAGGAATTACCTGTCTGCTCTAATTCCCTGTAGGGCTGGTCTGTTGCATTGCAGCACATCACCAATGAAATGAGTGTTTACCAGAAGAGACCAGCTAGCGCCCGAGTTATCCATGCAGCACAGATACTGAGATTTAATGTGAGTTATGCAGGCTGCTGGCTAGCTCGTATACGGGTTGTAATAAAGATGTACTAGAATTTTCTTCCGAGAAGACGAGAGTTTTGATTCCTGCAAGTTTCATTGCTCTGTGATACCCTGCTGCATGGGCAGTAAAGGAGGTTTGGCATACCAAAGAGTTGTGTAACCTTTTCAATATGTGTGGGATTCCTTTAATTTGTTTTTCCTTGTCATTTAGAAAGCAGCACTTTGGCTGCAATCTTGCTTGTGATACCTGTTTTGTTCTTGGGAAAAAAATTGCTAAAGTAGATAAAAACTATATATGTAGAAAGAAACATATCCGCTTAGTTTTGTTGCCCCATGGGCAAATAAAATAGGAACCTGAGAAGTAAACTAACATTCGGTAAAATGACAAAAGAATTTACTTGAATGACAATGTGGTGTTTTTCCCTCTAAAGTACCCAACCAGAGATATGAAGTATGGTAATGTCACTAGGGTAATATACAGCTGATAGCAGTGCGTTCATTTGCATTTCTTCCCCTTACCTTGTGTTTCTTTTTTTCCCTGAAGCACATGTGTTGGGAATTGAAAATGCAGTTTGCCTATTATACACTGGCAGTAATCTTTCAATTTTTTTAATGTAAAAAATGAGGCCACAAACATGAGCAGCCACTGATGTATGGGGCTATTGATGGGAATTGAATTTGCAAAGGGAAAATGGGATTTGGTTGTAGTCTGAAATGATAATGATGTAGCCCAAATGGATTTGTAATGGTCATTCATTCATTTTTTTCTGCAATTTTGTGGCTTGACAAAACATATTTATGCAGGTGACTATGAAAGTAGCGTAGGTTCACTCTGAGTAGGAGTTAATAGCTAATGGCAAATAATAAGTATGCAAAGTCTGAGCTTGAGCCTATTCCCACAGACTTCATTAGGTGAACGAAGAGATTCTGTGATTTATTTCCCAAAGAGGGGAGAAATAGTTGAGGTAGCGAGTGCTTATTTTTGTGGGATTTAGGGAATAATAAAAAAAAGAATCTACCTTGACAGGGATTCTTAGAAACACATGGATTTGTTGTTTCAATCTTGTGAATACTTCATGCAGTGCAGCAAATGTACAAGACACTTAGCACAATGTCCAGGTAAAGAAAGACCTTGCCCTGAAGTGTTTGCTTTCTGAGATCAAACTGATGTGTGGTCCATTGAGATGTTATGTTCCATATCTGTGTTCCTGTAAGCTGTAGGTGTACCTCAGGGCTTCCCAAAACCTATAGCCTGAATTTATAATTTGGGCTGCCAGGGGACTGCAGAACTTGCAATAAATCCCACGTGCAGTTTTATGCACCTGTGACTTCTGTCTTGGTCCGATTCCAGGGGAGCCTGTCGTTCTCATCCATCCTGTGAAAGTGAGTGAAGAAAGACTTTGCTGGTGGTTTTGTGGCCATAACAAACTGGTGACAGCAAAATGATGGATGAATGGTTGGCTGTGTTGTGTGGTGTTTTTTGTTTTGTTTTGTTTTTTGGACCAATGAATGTAACACTCAAACTGCTTTACATTTTAACTGGAGTATGATCCTTGTTGAACTTGGTATAATTCAAAAATATGAATAGGAGTAATTACGGAATGTAGGGGAAAAATGATTCTGGCTTTATAAATATGTTTTTTTTTTTCCATTTAAAATCAATACAGCCAGTGGTTCAGATGCAAAGGATGAATTGTAAAGGCCCATGTAAAGGAATCCGATCTCCAGCTGCAGAAGACAAGTGTGTGGGGAGAAACAGCACTGATTTACCTGCAGTTAATATTGCCCCTATTTTCTTCTTACCACTGATGAAAGCACGGGCTTTCTGGAAGATGAAAAAAAAGAGCTTGGCTTCATGCTCTGAAGCCAAGTTGTGATGCAGTCCTTGGGGGGCCTCCCCTGAGAGAACAGGCACCTAGAGGAATGCTAATGCTGGGCAGGAAACCGCCTATTGTGAGCAGAATAGCTTAAGTATTTCCTGCAATGTAACTTCAGCTATTTTGGCTACAGGCCTTACTGCTTTTGTGTTTTTTTTAAGCATTCCATGAATGGTCTTGATGCAGAAAGGCTGTGAGCATCATAAGTCTGTTTATTTTAATTGGCTTTGCTATCCTGATAAGCTAAAGGCAGAAAGTCCGGCGGCTCGGAGGGCTGCGAGTGGGGCTTCATTTGTTTAAATATCGGCATTTGGAAACTGCAGGGCTGTCAGATAACTGAGCGAGACTGACGTGGGCTGAGTTACTGACATCCCATTTGTGCGAACCGTTCCGGGCAGAGACTTTCCCTGTACGGTGCTGAGCGTGCTGCAGACCTCTGCAGAGTTTTCCAGTGTCATGTCCATGTAAGCAGCACAAAGGGATGGGGCTCTTCTGTCTCCTTCTGTTGTGAAGGATGGCGCTTTCCTCTCCTGTTCCTTTTTTTTTTTTTTTTTTTTCTGGTCTGTTTTGCACAGTGATAAAACAAAAAGCTGCAAATACCAATACATGTTGGTCACTTCTTAACAGTCACATTTGGTTCAAGAAAACCTGTGCTGGGTCTGCTCTTATAAGAGTGCTGAAAGACTCAGTGAACTTTGTTTTGGCTATGAAGTGGCAAAACATTGTCCCTAAAGTCTCAAATGCTGAAGTAAAGCTTGATTTTGCCACTGATAACTCTTAGTGTATATATTATTATTGTACTATTGTTTATCAGTTCTAACGGAGTTTATTTTCTATGAGAGATTTAATCGTACTTTTTGTCCATCTGTGAAATTTACTGATTATTTAAGCTTATTTTTGGTGATAATTTTCTAGTCATTCATTTCAGGATTTATCTTACAAATTTGTATGGTAGTTTCAGGAATTCATGGGTACTTTTGCGGTATGAAAGCTTAGGCTGCTGACTTCCTTAGTCTAGATACCATGTCAGTGGTTTCCATGCCTGGAATCACCCAAGTGAAACACAATAGATTAAACCTAATCCAAACTGTTTTGCATATAAGATTTATTTCAGTCCTGTGCCCTATGAAGCCTGAAGATCGTTCATCTTACTTAAGAACTGCTATCAAATGGGTATGCTAGATGAGATGTAACTGGATGTAAGTTTAGCCTTCCTTCTGTGCAGGGCTCTCTTGTGTGTCAGAAGCTTGTATGTGATACAGGGCCAGCTTAGTTTCTCTTACCCTTTACAGAGCAACTGCAACCAAGTACTTAATTCTGAAGAAACCTTAATGGGACTGAAAGTTTCAGAGCTATTTAGGATTGGCTGTTAAACAAGGCAGCTCCTCATGGTACAGTAATTAATGTTTGTGAAGTGGTGTTCTGGAATTATCGGGGCTGTCATGTAATTTGCACTTTAAACAAGCATAAGCTCAGGGGAAGGCGTGCACTAAAGTTATTTCTGAATTTTACCCCAGTGCAGCAAGTGTTGTAAAAGGCTTTTTACAGCTGCTGGCACCTGACCTGTCTGACACGTGGTTCATGGGTGTCTCTTGAGGAGCAGTGCAGTTGCAGGCATTGATGGCAAGAAACCCTAAGAGCTGTCAGATAACACAAACCCACAGGTAGGCAATGTGATGTTCTGGCTCTGTACTCAAGGCACAGCCAAGTAAAGGTGGGTGGGACCATTATGTTGTTGACTGTTGCAGCAGGAGCTCTTAGCTAATGTGGTTGAGCCTTGTACTTTGTGACTTCAATCCTTGGGTTCATATTCTGTCCATCTAGGTGTGTTACGTTGCAACTGTCGGTGCCCTTGGTTATGATGCTATGTTCTGCCCTTGTGCGTTGGCTCCACAGCCCGTTTTCACCTCTTGGTTTCTACTCAGGAACATGCTTAAACATGAGCTTAAGTCCTGAGGTTTTTTCAAGTATGTTACTACATTGGTGCCAGAATAATGAAAGTGACTTGTTTCTCACTAAACAAGAAGATTATTATTCTTTTAAAAACAAAACAAAAACACAGTCTGAAGCCGTGTAGTAAACTTTTCCAGAAGTCCTGTGGTTCATTGTGCTACTTGGTGTTTCCCTTCTATTTTGGCAAAATATACATTTGTTGCTGTAATAATGTGCTGCTTGTACATCACAGACTCTCCTTTGCACATTGCAAAGGCTGGGGGAGGGAATCAGCATATCATTTAAACCACATTTGTTTGAGTAAAGATCTTGTCAAGATTCTTTTCTGTTTTAATATGGGCTTTCTTCTGTCTTCGGTGTTCTGCAGTGCAATGCGGGTCCACAGTGCTGCAGCTCAAGTGTGAAGTGTTTTGATAAAGTTGTATTAATAAAACTGAATTCTCAAGTGTAACCCAGCAATGTTCTGGTTGATCGGTGAAACTTTTTTTAAAGTGTATCCGTATATGTGCAGACATTTGTTCTGAGCACTTCTATTCAGCAGCTCAGGGTTCAGTTATTTTACTGGAAGTAGCAAGTATTTTTTGTCTTTTCCTTACTTAGCACCCGCATAAAACATTATGCTCATGAAACATTTATGGTAGCAATCCATTAACAGGAAGACAAAGGTTTTCCTCTAAAGAGGATCGCCAAAATGTCTTGCTGAAATGAAACCTGTTCTCCAGCTGTTTTGTATGCATTATTGCTGCCTCTTACTGAAAGTTTAAAAGGTCCATGTGATGTAATGCAGTGATACCTTTGTGTGCAAAGCTGCTTGGAAGCAATCTGAGTCAACAGGAAAAGCAATATCTTCTTAAAGCTTGTGACTTATATTAGTTTTGTGATCTCAGGTATGAAGGAGATAAAAAGGGCAAGGGTTTACTGTAGATTCTCTTGAAGGCATGTAGAGTTCTTGAAGTAGTAATAAATGGCAGATTAAAATTGATCTTAGTGAGACTTCCAATGTTAACCAGTGTTATGAAAGTAAATGACTTCAGCTTTTTGGCTGCTTCATCAAAGGGCTGTGTTGTATTGTGCTGTCAAGAAACTGCTTTACCTGAAAATTTCAGCTTTGTAAAGAGCCTTTCTGGAGCATCTGTAGAATAATAAGCTTAAAATTATAATGAATGATTGAACGACTATTTGTGTGTATATACACACACATCATTTTAATGGAAGAGATAATGTTCTTGAGGATGAGATTAAGGATTCAGAGGAGCATTAAAAGCAGAAATATTATTTCTAAGTGATGGGGAGATGAGAATTTATTATTAAAATATGTTAAAATAGTAATTAATACTGCTAGGAAATGGTAGAAGGAAAAGCTGTCTGGTTCAGCTGGTATAGATGAGTGGTTTTAAAACTACTGTATTCCATGAATCACTTCCTCCAAGTGACAGGATCGCTTGGTGTGTTACTTCTCACCAGCAATGACTCTGGCTTGAGTGCATTAAGTAGAAGAAAGGGAGAAATATGTCTATAGGTTCCCTTACAGTGACAGACAACTGACTTCCAGCTGCTGGGTGAACATGGTGATAAACCTAAAACTTGCAGCTGTTCAAGTACAGAACCTGCATACAGAGCACTGATCAAATCTACCCCCCAGCCAAAGCAGGCACGCTTCTGCTGAAGGTGCTGCAGTTGTACCTCTCTTCACTGCCTGTGGAGCTGGTGGATGGTTTTCTCTTGATGTGAAGGTATGAGCCCACAGTGCTAAGTGTCTGCCTTTGTGTGGGGAATATGGGGGGAACCTCATGGTATTCTCTACTACTGAAAAAAGGCTCTCGGTTGCACCATGGATTTGAGTAAAGCCATATGTACTGCAGTAGTTCAATGGTGAAGGGAAGTTTTTATGAAATAAACTGAATTTTTTTCCTAAGCTATTTTCTGTTTGTTTGTTTGTTTTTTGTTGTTGTTGTTTTTTTATTGTGGTTGTTTTTAATTCCTTATGGGCATAGTCTGAGCCAGGCCTGGCACTACTACTAGAATCCTAGAATCCCAGAATGATTTGGGTTGGAAGGGACCTTAAAGACAGTCTGGTTCTAACCTCCTGCCATAGGCAGGGATGCCACCCACCAGATCAGGTTGTCTAGCATGGCCTTGAACACCTCCAGGCATGGGACATCCACAGCTTCTCTGGGCAGCCTGTGCCAGTGCCTCACCATGCTCTGAGTGGAGAATTTCCTTCTACCATCTAACGTAAATCTACCCTCTTTTAGTTTACTTCAAGATCTCTTTCTAACACTTTTGTTCTGGGAGGAATGCTCAAAAGTTTAATCCTGTTGTCCGGGCAATTGCTCAGAGAGCCCTGAATTAAAGGTGTTTGTATTTTTTTTAGTGAAAAGTATGATACATTGTAGGCTATGTATCTCGCTGAGCTCCGTCATTTCCAGAGGAAGTAATCGCAATTCTGCAATTTTCCAAGCGCTTAAATGTCCAAAATCTGATAGAGTACTGGTACGTTTTGTAGTGAAGGCTTAGTATATTTTGTTGCATGGAAGAATAAAGCTATTCTATTTTTGTTCTGCCACACTAGTGTTAAATTCATGAAATGCAAATCTGAAGTCTACATCCTGTGCATATTTGCCTTAACTCTGGAAAGAAATAGAAGTTTATTATTACTAAGCACAGAACAATTTTTCAAGGTGTCGGTTTACATTCCTTTTGCTTACTAATGAACTATGAAAATTGATTACTAATGAGGTATAGAAATGGAGATTTTGCCTTTTCCCAAGTACAAGGGTGTTCTCTTCACAGTAAGTAAAATGACTTCTTATAGCTTGTGGAGAATATGGCTGTTCAAGATACTGCCTTTACTTCCTGTGGGGCCACAGCTCCCAACTTCGTTATTCGTGCCTGCAGTTTTCTTCTGATAGCTCTGAAAAGAAAGGTTTGTCACCAATTCATAACTCTCCAACACTCTAAGCAGATTCAGTATCTCTTGGCTTATTAATTTTACATGCAAGAATCAGAACTGAGCTTAGAGGTGATTTAGGTTTGTGTGGTAATGCTGTATTTCTGGATGTTGAATGCTGTGTATTGATCCTTATGTGCTGCATGGTGTTTGAGAGCAGCCGAGGTACTCTGTCTAGTTTCTTTTTTTAGTACGTGAGCACAAAGACATGGGAGACAGGATCTGTGAAATCCGTAGAAGGAGGCAGAATGCAGACTTCCAGCCATTTGAATATCTTGTGAATAATGCGTAAAGGCTTTGGAATGGTTGTTACTGCTAAAGAGCCACGAAGGGTTGACAGACTGGGAAGAAAATAATTATAAACAAATATAGTTGAATATTATTTAAATGCCTCTCTGGAAAGAACATTTGCTTTTGGAAGGTGTCTAACAAAGCAATGTGTTTAAAATTCCTGGTTAGATGGATTAGAAAGTACAAATGATTTTTTTAAAAAAAGCAACTTATGGCAAAAACTATAAACAGAGCTGTAACAGTAAAAACAACTGATAAAAACACCTCAATGAGGAATTATTGGTCAACTGGTTTATGAAGAAATATTTTGAATGAAGTGGGACAAACCAAATACAAAGCTGTGTGAACAATAGTGTGAGTAAAGATGGTAACACAATTCATACTGAGGATTGCTGGTTTATGGGAAGCAGTTAAGCTTTCTGCAATGGAGCTTCAAGTTTGATTGAAACACAATGATATGATATGCTTTGATTTCTGTAAGGCACTTGATTTAGTTGTGCGTGACTGTTTAACTTAAAGAGGATGGGGTGGAAAGGGAGCAATAGCTAAAACTAGGCAAATTCAGTCCTGAAATGAAGCAAAAATGCTTAACCTGTGTGTCCCCAGTGGGTTGTAACAGAGTTTGGGTGCTGGCCCAACAGCACTCCGTGGTATTCCTGTGACAGTATGATCACATTCTGTCTCTAGAAATGGCAATTGAACAGATGCTTTTTTCCTCTTACATGAGTAGAAACAGCTAGTGCCATGGGAAGCTATGTCCGATGCGAATACCATCGGTTTGTTTGTTTTGCCAGTGTAATACTGTCAAAGCTTTATTGAATGAGCTGACTTCAAGCTGTTGATATAGTTCAGACCTTGGCAGCTCTCTAATCTCCTTGAAGCTTTAGTGTTTGATTGCATTCGTTTGCCCTGCAAATAGTCAACTGTGTAAGTTATCTCGAAGTGAGAATATATCTAAAGCCTGTATTTATAATGGACAAGGTTCATAGGAGTGCAGAGACCTTGTAAAGCACACATGGACTCCTTTTTGAATATGCAGTGCGATCTTGAGTTCTGCTTCCTGAAACCTGTCAAACGGAATCTTCACAAGAGTCCTGTGGACACTTAGCTTTAATTATTTAATGGTATGTGAAATCACTGGCAGCCTGCTGTTTGCAGGTCACTGCTGGGGTTTTATGTTGATTTTACATAACAGGTTGGACACCATCATTTATACGGAAAACAACACTTTTCTTCATTATTGGAGGAAGGAGTGTTATGTGAAATGATACTTGTTTTTCTTTTTTGGCAGTAGATGGTTGATAGAATTTCATTGTGATCACATTTTGTCATCTGTGTCCAACAAGCATTCCTTTCCATGTTTTGTTAGGGTAATGAGTTCAGGAAAAGAAATGCTTGTGGTCTGTTCCTTGTTGATAAACTGTTTGCTTTTATACCTGGCATGATAGCACAGGTGTAAGACAACTACTACTGTCAAGGCTCTGTAAATAGTTTCCTTCTAAAATGATTTAAAAACAAACAAACCAAAACCTCCCCACAGATGTTGACTGTCCCTACGTCCTGAATTTGATTACCCAGCCTCTGATCAACACAGCCTCCAGTAGTTATGGCTGCAAATTGATTGTTTGGTGTCTTGAAGGAAAGAAGTGAATGGATGGATGGTCTTTCTGTAGTGGCTGTCAGCCTGTACGTCTGTGGTTTTGCTGGAGGCATTGCAGCTCTGACTAGCGCTAGCGATTTGCTCTTAGCCCTACGTGGAGTCTTCTGTGGCGCCTTAGCACAAGTAGTCTCCGTGTCAGGGCACTGATCGGCTTTTGGAAGGAAACGCCAAAATCTCCAGAAATACAAGCTTTTCCAGATGGATCTGTTCCTATCTGTCTGGTGCATTGCACAGCTGTTCAAACTGCTGTGCTAGAGCAGTGGGAACAGTAACTACTGGAGAGGCGGGGGAGGATGTCTGCTTCCGAAAGCCTAAATGTAGCTTGTAGGTGTTAAATTTCTGGGGTTGTTTCTCATTCAGCTGTAGTATGTTGTAGAAGTTGCTGATCAATAGTACAAGCAGGTGATTAGCAATTCGGTTTCTGAATGCGTCTCTTAATCTGGCTGATTCAGTATGCTGGAAATGGAAGGATGTGGTGAAAAGCTAGTGATGGAACAAACAAGGAAAGCAGGATTTGAGGTGTTTTCATATGAACTGAGGCTAATGCCAATGGCTTACAAGTCATCAGATCAGGATTTATGTTTTAGAAACAAAAGAAAATCACGTGGTTACTCAAGGTCATTGGATCTGCTAAGATCACTCAATGAGGCATAGAAGGAAACATTCGGTGTTTAAAAAGAGGTTCACTGTATCCGATTGTACAAAGGAATCATTTTCCAGACACAGTGCTCATCAAACAGTGGGCTTTTAAATTCCTCCTTCATGCCTCCTGATATATCCTTTAGAAATTTTGCCTTTTCAAGCAATATGCAAGTATGTCAAAATTCAACTGATAAGGTCATAAAACTAACCTGAAAAGCAGGAACTTGAGATTTGTCAAGGATGAGCTTTCTAAAATGCAGCACAACTTGAAAAAGCGTTGGAGTGCTCTGCTCAGAGTGTAGAATAATTGTTCCTACAGGTATAAAACCTGTAGGTAGTCTAGGGTGTGGTGGTATGTGCTTCCATTCCTCTTGTGCATTGGTTGGTGCATGGATCTTCTGAAAATACAACATTTGAGCATTCATTTCAAGACCATAGTATCATGCAAATATAGCAGGCTAAAAAGTCCCTTTTGTCCAAATTGCTTTAATGTTGCCACTTGAACACTTCAATCTGCAGCCCTAAAATAGCTTTCAAATACAGCTTTCTGAATGGAATATATAAATAAATGCACTCTTCCTTTCCCAGAGAGGCAGGAAGGGTGTGTATGAGTTTAACTGTTTCATAAATCTTTCTCATATGAGCTACTAACACAAGACAATACTTCCCCCCCCCCAAGTACCAGGTTTGAAAGCAAACACTTATTTCTTGGTGGAACATGTGGTGGTATCCTGATATGATTAAGGACTTATTTCAAAACTCCTGTTTTTCCCTCAAGCAAGTAGAAGTTCAAATTAACACAAAGTTAGAAATAGCAAGTATAGAAATGCAGAAAGCCCTTAGGAGATCTGTTATATATCTTAATCTAGTTTGGAATTGCAGTCCTGTCTTTAAGAGTTTTCAGTCAGTAGCTTGTGAGGCTTATATGCAGTGCTTTCTGCTGCATGACTTCTTTTCTCTCACTGCATTTTCAATACTTACATCTGCTGCACTAAATTGGCTTCAGAACATGTGAACTTCTATTGCTTAGAAATCAGCTAAGCAAACATGAAACCTCGATTTCAGTTTTGCAACCCAGATTTACCTGGTAACTTTCTCCTTTCTTCCTTTTTTTTTTTTTTTTTTTTGTGGAGTATTCAAGGTTTGTTATTACAGACAATTTAAATTCCTTTTCCTCCTAATCATCTCTTGCTTGCACATACAAGATAAGTCGTATATATGGCTCTGCTGGATTACTAAATTGACAAAGCACCAGAATAAACAGCAGTGTGTTGTGAGTAGAATTAGCTGATGTTTAACCTCCTTTTTAATTTATTCAGGTTCTCTAACTCAGCTTGGCTTCTAGTAAAAGCCGCCCGATTGCTTGCCTCAGATCATTTTGTGGCATGCAAACTGATTACACTAACCTATCAAGATGAATGCTGGGTGTAACCGAGAGAGCCTAGAGCCAGAACATTTGCAGGATTTTTTTGGGCAGACATCCAGGAGGAACCTGCTCAATAATCTGTAAATGTGTAATCCTTTTAATGCGTCAACTTTGTTAGAACACATTAGTGTCAAATGTTAAGTGTAATATTTTAGTCTGTGAAGCAGATTGTTGAACAAAAATTAAACTGGAATTGTAATGTGGTGGTGGTGGGGGAGGAAACCTCTGACATCTCTTGGAGATGAACCTGGAGTAGCTTCATTAGGTGTTCTCCGTTGGTTTCCAGGTGCCAGTAGCATTACACTTTGTGTTTGGGTTGAAGGTGTGTGACCTGGAACTTAATGATTGCATCGTCTGGTCTGAAATAACTGGAGACAAGACAGGAAGTGTTGCCATCTAACTTATTATGATGGATGTTCATGTAAAACCATTAATTCATACTTGCACTGTATCCTGATATGTCTAGTGGAAATTTGACCAAATCGTGGAGGTGCTTTGTTGCCAAAGACTTCAGTTACAGGAATGTCCCTTTCCAGTGGGTTGAAAGGAAGCTTGTGGAGTTCAAGCTGTTATGAAACTTTTGAACTGTATACTTTCTTCTTTGTATGTGTTTTTTTTAGAAGGGGGAAAAACTGTTCTCAGTCTGCAGACCTTTCCTTCCTCTGTAATTTTAAACCCATTTCCTCCCCTTTCTCCAAGGACAATCCAAGATGCTGATTTTTTTTTCTGCCTGGGGGGAAAAAAAAAGCATGTGCAAAGCGGCAGTGTAAGACTAGTGCAACAGTAACCACCTGGGTAGTTGTTCTGCACTTCTGTTGTCCTTGTGTCTTTCTGCCCCTTCATTGCTGTGGTTGATAGTGCCCAACCTGTATTTGGGCTGGTTTATTAATAGGCCTCACCATGACATCTTCCCAGTTTGTAGTGTGTCCCTGGTGAGTCAGCCAGTTAGTGTACTGACAGGCATTAGGCGGGCACAGAACCTTTAAAATCAGAAGGAATTAATAAAAATCAAAGCTTTCTTGAATTTAAGTAGCACATTGGATTCATCCTACTTATTGTTAATGCCACGTCCTCCAGCTCTGTCCAGACACTGTAAATCTGTAACTTGCTCCGACTGCTTTATGCAGATACTGAAACATCCCAACCTTTTTTTCTTAAATTTATCAGTGTCTTGACATTAAATATTTCAAGTGGGTTTTGTTGAACAGTGTGGCTTTTTGTGGTGTTCTTCTTAAAGGTTACTTCTTGTTGGAATGAAATCGAAGGTTGGGAGTTCTTAGCAGATGTTATGATTAAATCTGACTGGTTGTAGGCTCCTTCCTCCCCCAGCTCCCAAATGTAGCATTTAGGATGATGAATAGCAGAATTTATAAGTGATGTCAGTAACTCTAATTGTTCAGATTTTGTATGTGTGTGTGTGTATGTGTGAACTCTCTGTGGCACAGTTTTTGCTCACAGAAGAACTGATGTTTCTTATCTGGCTTTGTTATCATATTAAATATGTCACTAAGTCCCCTTCATATGGAGCTTCCTGAAGTTGTGAATGAATGGCTTGATGCATGACTTTGGTAGCCTCAGTTAAAGATAAATCACATAAAGGACTTGATGTGTGTGAAGTCTTTTTCCTTTCTATGTGTCTGGTAGACAAATTTTATGTGCTTGCACTCCTCAGGATTTTGTTCTTTTTAAGTGCAGGATCCAGATGTTACTAAATCTTACCTCCAAAGCAGCCCTCCCTATTTCTTTTTCTTACAGTAAAATTGCCCACTATCAGGCTAGTGTTGACCCAGTCGTCTAATATGTGCCTCTTTTGCCTCCAGCTCTTCAGTCTCCGATTTGTAAAAGCATTGTTAAATCGAGCTCACGCTGCTCATTCAGTTTTTCTCATTGTGCAGTTTGTCAGTTCTGTGCTTGCTGCCCTTGTGTAAGGACCTTTCTCAGCTTACCCCAAGGGAGGCTGTATGTTTTCCACAGATGCCTTTTGGGGATTATGTTGGGATTGTCTGGCAGAGAAAGGCCAGGCAGAGGAGTCTCTCGCAATCAGAGCACCAGAATTGAGTGCTGTTGTGGAGCACCCTGAGTACAAAGCCCTTGTTTTTCCGACTTGTTATTCAGGCGCTGAGTGGCAGCTCTTCTGCCAGCAGCAGAGGGATGCACCTCTAGCAGCTGAGCTGACCAAGAAACTCCTTTACCAGTGTTAGCCTTCTGCACCAGACGGATATAATAAACCATGCACATTATTCAGAACATTTTCTTTTTTGCTACTAATTACTTAATATCCTTTATTTTTGTCTTTAATATGGAGTACCAACGCTACTGCAGCATACTCAAACAGTTGCTTTATTTCCATAGCAAAGAGAACTGCCTGGTAACTGAGCAAAATCCCCCTCCTGCTTCAGTTTTTCCTTCCCTGCTCAAGCAATCTGTATCATGACGACAATGGGATGAAGGCAATGAAAGCAGATCTTTGTGCTAATAGTGTTGGTATGGAGGAGTCTGTTCTCTCACCCTCTGAATATCAAACCAGGATTTAGCTATCGGAGATGTGAGTATTGGAGATCTACTGAGGTAGAGTAACTAAGAACATCCCAAAAGCTCAGCTGTTCCTCAGCTTGTGCCTGATATTATTTCAGGTTCTGCTAGACAATTAACAATTAACAAATGTTTATTTGAGGAGCTTGACTTAGTGTTTCATTGCACCATAATTCATAGATGCTTCACAAAAGAATTTGTAGCCCACTAACTGCTAATGAATTTTAATCTTCTGTGTATGGAAACATGTCTAAACTCCGCAGGATATTGTGGAAAACATTTATCTTCTCTGTTAACATAGTTAACTTCAGATTTTTGTGGCAGTGCAGTGTAATAAAAATGAGATCAATGTCCCCACATCTGAGTCCTAGAAGTAAATGTGCTAATACACTTGAAAATGGGACTTCATGCAATTAAATGTATACGTAGAGAAGTTTGCACATTCAAATTGGGTGAAAACTGGGTTGTTCTTCTAAGGAAGGTCCAGAACTTCCAAATTCAGATTCTTAAAACCGAGTCTCTTGGCCCTGTGTTCATAACATATCAACCTAAGTAGGTTTATTTGCCTCGAATATTTTTGTACTTTTTGTTCTTAGACTTCTAAGATTTATCTTCAGTGATGATTACATTTCTTCTGTGTGATGAGATCCTCCTAGTACTTCCCATATATGTGAGTGTGGTGTTCAGAGAGACGTGGAGCAGTCACAGAAGACAGTGAGCAAAGCATTTCTTCCTTCATGAGTTTGCTGACCTCCTCCTGCCATACACGTTGGGGAGGTGAGCAGGGTGACAAATATAATTATTATACCTCATCACAATTCTTTATTGATTTTTTTCTTTTATGTAGAACTAGCTAAGCTGTTTGCAGCAGCTGCAATGAGTTTCCAGTGCCAGCAGAGATTTCTTGTGTGATCTCTAACCCTTAGTTATGTTATATGTACAATACTGTACCCTCTCAATGAAAGGAATGATTTGGGGCAGAAGTCCATTATTTCTGGACCGGCTTCATTTAAAGTTACTAGCTCACCTTTGAACTGCCGTTCGTTCTATGGTGGCTTTACAAATGAGCAGCTAAGGCTTATTGAAACTTAAAAATCAATTAAAAAAGAAAAATCTGCATCTCTATATCCATTTGTGACCTCAGTGTGGAGAAGGCCCAGAGATGCCAGATGGATTCCATTTTCATCTTGGATAAATATTGATACTGAAGTATGTTTTACCAAGATCTGCTGAAATTCCTGGAAATAACATCTACCTACGAGGGATTGTTAGTGTCCTGACCTAGCTGAAGATGAAGTATATTAAAATATTATTAACATAGAAAAAATTAACTGGCTGAGTACAGTGGGTTCCAATGTCGTTTTGTCTAGAGGAACTCTGAGAAGGCTGCTAACGTGACTTAAATATTGCTGTTGAGCTTCAGCTGTGCACAGCTCTACGGTTTTGGGTCTGACAGAGCTAAGCAGGATGTTTTCAGTTGTCACAATGACGGTAGACTCAACATTTCATTGTCTCTGTGTACTAAATATAGGCTGCTCTATAATCTGGGATTCTAGCTAACAAGCAATACTCTTTAAAAGAAGGAACAAACAAACAAAACCAAGTCAGAATGCAATAGGACATATTCCCACTGTCCTTCACTGAACTCTAGGACAAGACAGGTAGAGATGGAACAGGTAACAGACGTGATGGTCTGCTGTTTAGAGTTGAGGTGAAATGGGGAACAGAAGACGTTAAATAATAAAGCAGAGTTCCCAGCTAGGGTTGATCATAGTGCATAATGTTACCTTTACTTATTACTCAAATATGTCTTGCTTCTGATTATAAGGGTTCTAGGAAAGTTTTGTATTACTCCTAATAATGAAGAGTTTATTAGATGGAAGATGTAACAAAAATTCCTTTTAATATTACTGCATTTAATGTATCCAGGATTTCATTTGTTTCTTGGCACTTTACTTTGTTAAAAAGCCATAAAGAAAACAGTCCTTCACGTATAGATGTGAATCTCTCTCAAATCAGGCTACCATTTTTGTGAGAAAACCATTTGGTTCTTGGTAAAAGTATGACCAGGACCACTCTATATTAATGCTTCAGTGGGTGCTGTATAGTAAGGCCGCGTTCTTTAGGATGCAAAGGATGTGTGCTTCTGGGAACATCTGTCTCTTTAGAAGACGCCAGTTATCTACAAATTTGAATGAGATGTCCTTTTGGGTAAATCTGTACTTGTTATTTCTTTAATATTAATAGAATGAGACAATGCATGAAATTCTGGCCCCATCAGACTGGATGGCAGAACTCCCACGGAGTTCAGTATGGCTCCGGCTTGTTCCTTCTGTCTGAGTTGCTATTCCTTTTTTTCCTTCCTATCAATGTTGTAAGGAACTGTTTAAGGAAAGGAGAAGAACGAACAAACTACACATAATTTGAACTGTCACCCAGCAATCGTCCTGCACAGAATCTGAAGGAATGTGACATTCTGGTAGTCATGGGCCTTGACGGTGAACTCGGACCCGGAGAGATCTCTCCAAGAATACGCTTAATCAGTGCTCCTCCTGAGAGTTTTGACATTCTCATTTGCCTTGTTGCTTATCCATCTCGAAATTAGAAGATTAACTCCTACTGAAGTTGGAGTAACTTCATCACCGTTACATGGGAATAGAATTAGGCTTGTGACTTTTGATTTAAAAATAAATAAAAATGTGAAAGCTTTTTGCTCTGTGATTCCTGGTGAAACCAATGGAAAAATCTGGGGGTTTAGTCAGGACAGGGACTTCAGGAGGAGACCTTCTAGGGGACTCTGTGAGCATCCTTACTCCACCACTGACCTTGTTAAGCATTTTGCAAGTGGATGCTGACCTGCTGTCTACTGTAGACCTCACTTTACTTGCTTCTGGAAACTTAAAATTTTGCAATATCTTGCAATGAAGAAGTATGTAGAGGCTGTGTTAATGACAAAATATGCAAATATGCCGTGTTTTTTTTTTTTTTTGTGATGGCCACATGTGAAATATCTGTTTACACTTGAGAACTACAGCTCTGGATACAAAGCTATATAGTTTGAAGTCTTCAGTTTCATCTGTTGTGCTATTGAGTTCATGTACTCTTGGCTAGATGTGCTGGGCTCTTTTTGGAATTGCTTGTAGCTACGTAGAGTAAATATAAGCAGGCTTAAAATGGAAAAAAAAAAAAAGTAAAAATATCATTCACTTAGCACTGTTGGAAAATAACACAAGGTACAAAAATAATTTGACCCCTGATTTCTCTTGGAGCATAAATTCAGAAACCTGTACCATCTGCTGCTTTGTTCTTTGTGTAGGAACTTTAGACACTTAAATGTGCAGTCTTTGCTGTAAACTGTATTAAAATACCAGTATAAATGTTTAAAAACCCTATTCACATAAGAGCAGTGATTCAGCAGTCTGAAGTTTCTGTATGTGTGTATAACATGGTTGCAATCACTCAATGGTAACACTCTAATGATGCAGATAAATTGTACTTGCTCATCTCTCTGTATATACATTTATATTTCTTCTCTGCTGTGCACAATTTTAGCGCCCAATTTATCAACCTCAATTACAGGGGTAGAACTTGATCTTTTCCTGCATCACTTCTGTATGCAGCCAGATGGGTGCATTGGCTGCCATGTTTTTTAAAAACTAAAAACACTCAGCAGCCCATCTGGAATCTTGGTTGGCGTTAGCTAAAGCCAGCATCGAGCAGAGATTCCAGATATGTGCCAGCAGCAACACATTTCCCACTTCGAATTTAAAAAAAAAAAAAAAAAAAGTAATTTTCAGTTCTTGAGTTAAAAGTTAAGACTGAATCAAAAACTGTTAGTTCCAGAAATACAAATGCTTTCTGAAATATCTGAGGATGTGCCGAAAACCCTGCAGCTACCACTGTTCTGAAGGTGTGCTCATGCTGCGCTTGAACTGGGTTGCAAGGTATGCAGGCATTTCACATTGTAGCTCTCATGTAGCTGGCACATGTGCCATGAAGCGTGAACCTTGGTAATTTGGGCTCCTACATGGAACATATTAACCTGGCAGGAAATCTGGCTACAACTTTGGGTGGCTTTCCCAAAGCAAAAAGGATTATTTTCAAGTGAGGTGGAGTGTGCTTGCAAAATCTGACCTGCTCAAATTACTGAAAGCACATGCAGGAGTTGTTGAGTTGATGCAGTGTGTGCATGGAGAGTAGGAGTGTCAGGGGTGCAAGTGGGAATCCTCCCCTAATCAACCCCCACATTCCCAAATCAGCATCTTGCATTTAGGGTTGGTGTTATGTGATTATCTTGGACTCTGCCTGTATGAATCAGGAAAAAATAACTCATACCTGGATTAAAAACAAAAAAAAATAATAGTACAATGTAAGGAATGCTATTTGGTTGTAGTTAATTGCTGTACATGTGGCACAAGTGGGAAACACTCCAGAATCTAGTTCTAAATTTTTTTCTGCATGTCTTACTCTTACTTCTTGTAGGAAATAAAATGGGAAGCTTTATTTTGTGACTCAGTAGAACAGAAGTGATCCACATAAGAAGGAACTCTAGTGATAGAGGAGCAATAGAGCAAGGAGATTCTGTCCTATCCAAAGTGCATTTACTTTTACTTCTCTTAGCCTTCAGCAGCATTTCATTGTACCTCAACATAATTGCACAATAGACAATTCAGATTCTTTAGTGTAGTTCTACCTTTAAAAAACACTGTTTTCTGTACTTGGAACTTAACTTTTGCTTTTGGATGTTAATACTTCCTTGCAGACAAAAAAATCAAAACAAAAATACCCGAACAAGAATGATGGTTTTCATTCCTCTTTAAAACTTGATGTTTAATTCTAAGTTCCAGCTTTTTAACCTTTTTTTTTTTTTTTTTGACAAAGAACTCAAATGTGTGAGTATGTATTCTGGGAGTATGCCGCAAAGACTTATTATCATGTGCATGGGATTTTTAAGTTGTTTCCATTTTTGTCCATGATGAAGTATTCAGAGACTATATGCTAACACAAGAGCCAAAATAAAGTTAGCTTTATTTACATGCAAGTTATAGGGTATAAAATCTAACTTAATTCATACTGTTTTGGTGCGTTAACTTCTCTTCTTCCTTTTTAGATTACAAGAGTGGTTTTGTTTTCTTTAGTGGTTTTCGAGTCTAAGCACAGCATGTTGAAACTGCGGTCTTTCAGGTGGCAGGGAGTAGATGGAATTGGAGCAAAGCACTTAGTCTGCTTCATCTGTGCGCAGAGCCATGCTGACACCAGTGTTACATAACCTTGCCGGTAACTTTCTGTAAGCGATGGCTTCCAGCATATCAACTCTGAACACTCCCCGGGGTGTTCTTCTACACGCTTCTCAATGAAAAGACGTGTCTGGATGAAAACACAACAAATACCTTGTAACTTGGTTCTGTGGACCAGACTCCTGTATTTAGTGGGGTGGCTGGTGGAGACGAATGGAGAATGTCCTGCTCTGTTGTGGGACACCTTGGCCCCATACTGGGGAGCAGTGGGTTTCCTTGGCAGGTCAAGGAATGACTCCCATGAGTGGTTTCTCACCTGCCCCTTCTTTCCTCTCCTGTCCCTATGTAAAGGGGACACAACACATCATTTGAGTACATAAGGCACTCATTAAGGGTGGAGGGGCTCGCTGTTGTATGGAAAGAGGGGATTTGATGTGTGGGAAGCTGAGATGCTGTGGACAGACGAGGGTCATCTCATCTTCTGTTACCAGCTGCTTTTGAAAATGTTATGCTGTAGCAGACAGATGTGAAACGTGACACTTAAAAGTTCTGGTGTCCTGTGATCTGTGAAATAGGCTGGGCTGCTGGGTCAATTTGTAGTACAAGTGGTTGCTGCCTGGTTATTGCACGAAGGTAAAGCTCGTAGGATTATGGGCTGAACTTTTGAAACCTGTCTGGCTTGCTACCAAAGGGTGCCACTGCCATTAGCTTGTTCCTTAGTTGCAAAACATCATTTCTGTTTTTATCGTTATTATGATTAAAACAGTACAATGAAATGCAAGAGTCCTATATGACTATGATAAATGAGTGATCTCTTTCATTTAATGTTCGTCATAAACCGTCCATTTAGAGCAGTATTTGCATTTTGTCCAGCGGTGGACATCTGAAATTAGGCTGACATAACTATGAAACATGAGGACTGACTGGGGCTGCAAAAGCACAAATAGCACAGGAATCTTCCATCTTGTTTTGAATTTTCCAGGTTGTGTTTCTTTAAAACTGGAATGGCTTTAAGAAGCCAGAAAATGCTAAAACTTTCACATAATGATGTGTGGGTGTGGTGTCAGGAACTGTTATTTCCCTTGAGAATATTTGTCATGCTTTGAATAAGATCAGAAATAGATTTGAACACTTACTACTATGAGTTTTTCTTCTTGGTATTTATTTTTTTTCCTTTTGTTAGATGCTGTTCACCTTATTGTTTCCTCCTCCTCCCAATACCTCTTAACCCGTCTGCATGTTTAGTCTCCAGCTTGTCCTGTCCGCCTTGCGGGTTATGACCTGCCTTGGCCGGGAGTCAGTGGATTCCTGGAGGGGAAGTGGTGTCGCTTGTTTTTTCTCCTGCACCTGGCACAGCAGGACTCTGGTTTGTGAGCGTGCTCCAAGGTAATCCTCTAATGCAAAGGTAAATATTCCTGCCTACTCTTGTACTGTACTTCCGATCTTCCAAAGATTATTCTAGCTAAAAAGAAAGAAAAACAAACACAAAAATCTTCATATGCTGAAAGTAGTAAATATCCCCCCAACATCCTTGCTGAACGTTGATCAAGCCCATTCAGCTGAGAAGCATCCTGAGGACCAAATGAGTTAACATTGGCTTCAGCATGCAGAGATGGGGAGGGTGCAGTCTCAGCTGGGAATCTGTGTCGTGACCTCTGAACCCTCCTCACCACCTGGGCTTGTCTCCCAACTTCTTGCTGAATTTTTGGCTGGAAGGAAAAAATGAGAGGGGCTGCTCTCAAATTTCTTCAAACTTGCTCTGGAAGGCTAGTCTTGAACTGTGTGCTCACTGTTTAATCTGCGTTCTGGGCATGATTCTGCTGCAAAAGTAAGGATACATATTTATTTCCCTTTCAAATTCTGTAGGGTATTTGAAGGAACAGCACGGGGTCAGCAGGTCTGGCACAGGACCCATGGGATACCCAGGTCCTTCTGGAGTAGCCTTTAGAGCCATGTTGAGTTATCTTAGAGCATTTCAGATGGCCTGTGAATGAGGAACTACATAGTTTCATGTGTTTCTGCCCACATTAGACATGCAGGGTCTGGATTATGTGCTGATGGAGACAGGAAATGTCTTCATCTGTATTTTAGAATGAACCTGGCACAGCGTGGGTACCACATAAGCAAAATTGGATATCATCATCCATAGCTCATTTTTATTAACTTTCATACTGATATCAGCATTTCATAAATGAGAACAGCATCTTGTACCAAGCCAGCTTGCTTCTCTGATTCTCAGCTGATGGGTTATGGGTGGCAACGGGCCACTAACTCAAGGCATAATTTTGGTTAAGACTCCAGCTATTTTCCCCTATTCAGGAAGTACTGTCAACATACATGTTTTTACTGGCCTTTTTTGTTTACATGGGTGCTTGATTCTTGCCTGTGGCAGGCTGCTCTTAGAACTTTCTCAAGTTATCTGTGCTTTCAGGGTCTCTTTCAACTTTTCCTTATTTTTCAGTTGTGGGGGAAGAATATTCTTCATCCTTTATTTCAAGTAGTGATTGTCAAAAGGGGCTGTGAGCTTAATATCTTGCTGGTAGTCAGTTTCTTGCTTTCCACCAGGGAAGAATTCCTTGTTCTTGCACATATCTTGTTTGCTCAGTGTCCCCAAGGAATTTAGAATATGCAGCAGTTCATCATATCCTCTTTTTCTATGCAATTGCAGCTTTGCAACTTGTCAATTTCTTTGTGCATGTAGACTCCTGATACATCTTTGTGTTGGTATTTTTAGAGAGGGCGTGTGTGTGCACTCATATTCAGCAGCAGGGATTTACAAGGCCTTATAAGAGGCTGTTTGATATGTCTCCTTTTCATGTTGGAGTGGGAATGATTCCTTGCATTAGGATGACTCCTTGCCTGAAGAAAACCTGGGGCAGTGGTGATAACTGTCATCCATAATGTATGGACAGGATCATGTGCTTTTGCTTAGAAATGTCCTCTGTTGTCTGCTCAATAATTAGGACATGGAAGAACAGCTCTAAAAGAGTTTTATTTAAATGTAAGAACTTGCAACAATCGATAGACACACTTCAGCACGAAAGTCAGATCTGCAATACACAGCAGATGTAGTTGTGTCCCAAGCAGGATAAAGATGCCTGATAAATAAGCTCAAATCCCTGAGAAAATTATGCTGTGTTTCAGGGGATGTGTGTTATCTCCCTTTATCAGGCTCTGAGCTGTTGTTGTTGTGCTCTCTACATGGGATCAGTAATAGTGGGATTAGTAATGACATACTGTAACTAGGCAAAGGGAAGGGAGAATCACATTATAAAGCTGGATGGTGCCTCCAGAAGGAAGGGTGCTTTCGGTGCTTAGAGGTCAGCTGTTTATGCTCTGTGTGGCGTGGGGATATTTTTGAGGGCAGAGAGGATAGTTTTAGTCATCTTCTGTTGTGCTTAATGGTACTAAGGAGTTAGTTTTGCTAGTTAAATATGTTTTATTAGAAGTGTTCTGTTTTTTGAATGGCCAAGTGTTTGGTCCATGATGCTTTTCCTGCTGTAAGCTGTGAGATGCTGCCATTTTCAGCTGTTACTTTCACCACTGGTTTTGAGAGCAAAGAGGTTGTTCCTTAAGGCTTGGTTCTTGAGCACTTTACTCTTCACTGTGATCTTGAGGTAACTGTGTTGTTTCATTACTGCATCAGTGATAGCTGAAGCTGAAATATCTTTGCAGATGATTTATCCTCTGCTGAACTGCTTTTCACTCTTGCATGTTGGGTTGTTTCTGTAAAATGCCTTAGAAGTGCTTTCTCGGTGAAAGTGGAGTGTTAGACTAACAGGACTCTCACCACCTCCTTTGGCTCAGGACCACACCAGGCAGGTTATTCTGAATTTCCTCCATTTCTCCAGGGTATTATCTTGTTCAGGCTTTTCTCAGCTGACCTGTTCTGATTAATGTTTATTAAATAAATGTGTTCTCAGTCTTACTCATTGCTCCTGTTGTTCCATTCAAACCACTTCCACTAACCTCTTTGCCTAGGAAACTTTCTCAGAACCCCCTTGTAAAGTTCTCATTGAGTTGTATCTGATGGATGCCTTTTGTCACTCTTGAAAGCTGTACATAACTCTGGCCCTCCATCTAGCTTCCCTTGCCAGGCTTTCCGAGGTCTCTTGTCATTTCTGCTCTGCAACTTGCTTGTCAGATGTCCTGTGATCCATCTTTGTAAATTCTTCTCTGTGGCTCCCTATACGTTAACCTGTGACCTCCCTGCCCTGTCTCTATCCTGTCTGCTTCGTCAGACCCTCTTGAAGACCCATGTGTACCGTGCTGCTCACTGAACTGAGCTGACAGGTGCACACATTTTTTGACTGTTCCCTGAATCAAGGTTCAGAAAAATTTTGGGGAAATGCCTCCCATCTATATTTGCTGGCAGCACCCACCAAGCAGTAATTCTTGAAGTGGAAATCAGTCTGACTTCCTGGTGCAACTTCTCCACTTGTAACTCCTGGCATGGATGGCTGAATCATCATCGTCTAAATAGACAGTACTCTGAACAGATGGTAAATAATTTACGAAAAGTGAAGCTCTGAGCAGGCCTAAGATTGAACTTCATGTCATATCTTTCTTACTGTCATAGAAGTAGACTTGTGGCTCTGAATCACAGAAGACCATACTCCATTTGTAAGATGGATTTTAAATCATTTAAGAGTAAATGAGACAAAGCTGAATTTCTTGAATTAGGCTAATAACAGGCAATGATCCCCCAGAACAAAGGGCTGTGAAAAGACTGAGAAGCATTGCCAGAAATTCATCTTCTGCCTTTACCCAGAAGTCCTGGTCCAAAGTAATGCCGGAGCTACTTGTCATTTTCACTTCAGCTGCTCCTCTGATGTGTTCGAGCCTAGCACTAGATGCTGTGTCAAAAAGTTTTTGATGTTTGAAGAAACAGCATTAACTGTGAGTTCGGATGAGTACTACAGGAGGCACCGCTTCAATCCCTTAGAAGTGAGAGGCTGTACTGGTAGCTGTGTGCTTTGGGAATGTTTACTGTCAGTGATACCTCCATAAAAGTGGAGTGATTTCAATAGCAGTTCCTGCTGTGGTCCAAGACCCCAGTATCTGCCAGCGTTGGAGTGAGAAATTCAGGGGTCTGCAGGCCCTGAGCAGGTTACAGACATGTTCCTCATGCTAGTAAAGGACTGACTGTGCTAAACAATATTCTCAATTTATTACAGCTAATTCTGTTTACATGTTCATGTTGTTTTTTTTTTTTTTTTTTTAAATATATTTTTGTGTTGCAGAACGTATTTTTTGTGTACAGAACTGTGGCTCTCTCCAAACTGTCTTAGGGGAAACAGAATATTAGCACTCGTTTGATGTCATACTCCAGTATATAGAGTGCTAATTATCTTTCAGGCTTCATGTGATTGCTTTGAAAGCAAAACCAAGATAAAAATGAAGGGGTGCTTTGACAGTCAGCGACGCACATGTGCAAATACCCAATTGAAGGCTGCATTGTCTCAGTGCTTTATTCTCCCCATGCAGAACTGGCATTAGCTCTTGCAGGGGGGGAGATGATCTGGGCCAGTGTAACAGATCTTGGAGAAAAATGAAGGAAAACAAAGAGGTACAGTATGTTTTCCGCTGTCTTTTTGATCAGTCAAGTCTGTCCAGATGTTTTCTATCTCCCACAGCAGTTAAGGCATTGGCTGGGAATTGTTGCCCAGTTGCTCCCTGCAGCAGCTGTCTATCAAAGGCTGCGTTGGCTGCGGACTGCCTGATCTCTTCGTGTAAAAATGAGTATCTCTTTGCTAAGTCAGCGGGCTGAATATTGACTCTTACGGCTTGAAGAAGTAGTCACTGTTCTTTTGAATAACTCCCTGTTCTAGAAGAGACCATTATTGATTTTTGGATGATTCTGCCATTCCCTTTCTTCTGATGAAGACACTTTTTCCAGCTAAGGATCTCATTTTTGGCAATGCCTGTGGATCTATTGACAAGACTCTGGAACCACCGCTTAATTCAGCGGCTCATAGTGCACAGGCTAGCTCGTAGTGCTCATGCTGTCACTGTACCAGTACCTGCACCTGCCCTAAGTAAATGCAGTCTTGCTGACTGTTGGGTATGTGCACAACAGAGGCTGTTTAACCCCTTCAACAAGAGCTGTCTTATTTACAGAGGCACCAAAACTCCAGACAAAAATAACTTATAATCTTTGCAAGAAGCAAACAGCCCAAACATTATCTTGTTACTATATAATCAACAGTAGCTCTAAGATGTAAAAAAGGGAGTTTAATGAGGATCAGTATGTGAGAAGTCTTAGATTCAGTTGTAGATTATACTTTAATAATAATAATAATAATTCTAAAATGATTTCCAAAGTATTCTATGAACTTGTGTTCCTTAGTCAAAAAAAATCTCTGGTAAGGGTGTTCTGATGTAGTAACAACAGCATTCCTTGATAGTCATGAAGATAGGCTTAGATTTCAGTCAAATTGATGGGTGGAAATTTTCTTGGAAGTAGTGATAATGTAGAAGTTATATCACTGCAACAGGTGATTTTTTTCCTCCCTCTTTCATCAGCCTTGTGTCTAATAGTACAATTTAGATTATGGTTCCTGCACAAAGAGAAAAAGGGTGTAATTCTGCCAAATGAGAAGTTACATGATTCATTACAAGGACCCTTAATTTGCCTTATTAATTTTTTAGGAGTAATTTGTGAAATCTATTAAGCATGGTAGTCTTGCTCAAAATGTAGTGTGATCTCAAAATCGCAAAAATTCTCAGAATTATTTTTGAGATGAGTGGTATCCTGTGCTAAAAATATGTTGCGGTACTGCAATCATTTCTTAGCTGGATTCACTCCATCACACAAGCTCTTTATCTGAAATTGCTATAAGCCATAACATAAAGCTTTTTACTTGCACACATCTAATTGAGGGAATATTTATTTGGTGCATATTAAATTCAAACTGGCCTACTTCTGAAGGAATATATATATTACTTTAAATCTCAGTACTTTGAAGAGAGAAGTTTTAAAACAACTTACTCATATGACAAAGTTAATTAGAAACTTGTTTTTTAGTTCCTATAATATTTGAAAGGGAGTAGTATAATATGTTTGACAGATACAGTAAATCATGATTTGTTAACAACATCAAACTGTAAATGAAAATTTAACTTTTATTGGGCACGTTTTGAAACTGTTTACAGCATATGCGTGGAACTTCACAGACAAATTGGCTTGTTACAGTTCAGAGCTCGTAATGCAGAAATGTCTCTTCCAGCTTTTAGAGCCGGATCATGCCTGATGGATGTGGTGCAAAACGGGGGCATGTTCCTGCTGTTGGGCTGGGAAGTGGTGTGACTAACAATCCCAAAGTCTTTTTATAAACTCTTGTTCTTACACATACGAAACAATGTAAAGAAATCAAACTGGCAGAGCTATATCTGAGGTATGTATTGGAAGCCAAGCTGTAGCTCTTGCTATAGCCATGTAGTTGTGCCTGTAAATGTCAGAGATGCTGTAGCACAATACCTGGCTTGCTTCATCAGGAGTTGCCAGCTTGGTGCTGTCACAGCCACTCCTCTCCTCCCCCAGACACTCCTCTGGGGCAGAACCATGTGTGGGTTTCAAGAGGAATCTCCTGTTGGTAATAAAGATCAAACTTCTCTTCATTGCTGCTGATTTCTAGCACAGCAATTATTGGGGTGAGGCAGCTGTAGTTACACGAAGCTCATGTTTGAAAGTAGGTGAGAGAAATAATTGGCTGTGGCATAACGTGGCAAAATCTTTGTTGCAGGTCTCCTGCATCTGTGCAGTCTTGTAGAGAGCTATATATTTGTGCCTTAGACAGGGCTCTGCTTCTTAAAGCTATTTGCTCTGTAATTACAGCTCCTTTCCACCCACCTAAAAGAGCTTTCAGCGTGAAGCATATTCAGTCCCGAACAGTGTCCTCAGGATGTTACATGCTCATGGTGGGATGGATTTAAACTATGTAAACATAGCAAAAATGGATCTGCTGGTGAAATGGATAACCAGCTGCAAATTCAAGGTGCCGTTGGCTTTTGGCTATCTATCATAATGTCATAGTTGAATTCAACCTGAGAATGTTATGGCGAAGGCGCAGTAAGTATGGTTCAGTGATCTCTTCAGGAGGGGAGAATAACTGAATGTATGGCCAGAGTAATAATGTAACACGGTCAGCCTACGCTGAGGAGTGAGCGATTCAAGAAAGACCCTAATTGTTGCAATAATGTCAGTACTAAATGTAAGGTTCACACTTTGATACAGTTTTCCAGAAGAGGAGATGTATCTTCTCTTTGACTAAGCGTTGGCCATTAGCTAGATGGGAAGGAAACATGGGAAGAGCAGGCCTGCTCTGAAAGGACAGAAGTAACATGGGGTTTCAGCTTAAGCAAAAAGAACTGCTTATATTCCTGAGAAAGTTAGAGACTGAGGATGCTGAATGAATGGAGTTCCCTGACCTTGTACTTTAACTACTCTGTTTTTCATTTTGTTGGAACGCGACCAGCTTTTTGTATGACTGGGTCCTTAAAGTTAACTGTAAAGTCAAGTTCGGTTTAAAAAAAAAAAAGTAGTGAAAACACTTCTGATTCCAAATAAAGATCTGTCGGTGCTCGAAACAGTATGGGACTTCCAAGTGTGGCTGTGTGCCTGGAGCACTATGAAAAGAAATGTGATTGGGGTTCTGAAGTCGGTCATGTGGGGACTGTTCAATATTCTGCCTACAGCGGTAGTTATTTATTCTTTTAAACATTAGTGCCACTTGCAGAGAATTTTCTTCTCTACCAAGTTACAGAAGATAATTGAGGTGAAGGGAATGTTATACTGAATGTTATACCGATGTTATAGCGTGTTATGATTTTCAGCTGTCTTTTTTTATTTACTCCTTAGCAGACACACCAAGGGCATGGTTCAGGCATGGTTCAGCCCTTGAGAAAATCAGGACATTAAAAAAAAAAAAAAAAAAAAAAAAGAAAAAAAAGAAAAAAAAAAAAACCTAAAACTCTGCATCTGCTTGCTTCTCATGAAGCAGCTCTGTTTCTAGAAATTATTTCAGCCGTGGACTGAGAGAGTGTTTGCAGGCAGATGTGAATTCACGCTCTGCTTCAAACAGATGTAGCTACACAATGAGCTCTAAGAGGTAGCTATGAACATGCAGTTAACACAGCGGATTATTGGCCAAAGTGAATAAGCCCAGTTTGGCCAAAGTGACTGCACAGCCTCTGGCCTGGGCAAGCTTGTATGTGCCCGTGGAAAAACTATGTGAGCAACCGGTGGGGAAAAGCTGCTGCTGCTGCTTCATCGCCCTTCCTAAGGACCTGCTTCCTGTACCACTGCACGACAAAACCCAGCAACAGCACAGCAGGTCTTCCTGGGGCTGCACGCTTCTTTGCACAAAGAGAAGGAGCTCGGGAGGCTGGGTACTGGGACCTCTGCAGATTCAGAGGCAGTCTGCACTGCTAACAGCCAGCTTGAGATCTTGAGTCTCCTAGAAGTATACAGTACTTCAGAAATCTTGCCACGTTCAGTGGGATTATTTGTGATGTAAGGTACCATGTAACACAAGCAATGGACATTGCAATCTGTCTCTCTAAATTAGCAATCTGCTCCAAAGATGGAATTAAAATTAAGGTCGGATTTCCATTCTCCCGTGCACGTATTTGGCTGACATGAAAGTCAACAAGAGTTCTGTGTGCGACTCAAGATGCAATTTGGCCCTAAATTAATTTCATTAGTAAAACTGAAACTCAAACATGGTGTGAATGAGACATCTGTTAGTCTGCTGATTCATGTCTAAAGAGAAATGTCATAAGGATTTTTAGGATGCAATACTGCATATGAGGCAGCTGCACTGACGTTGCAGACCAGTCTGTTTCAAATGAAGCCTTAAACAATAAACCCTTCTGCAGTTCTTTTTGTTGTAAATGTACGTCTTTAAAAATGCAGAGAAATTAATGTGTAAAGGGAGTGATAATGAGATAGGAATGTATTGAAAAAGCTTGGAAGCTTCCCGTTAGTGCTGACCCGTCACGCTTAGGTAAATTATCGCTGTCCTCTTTAACTCCTCTTAAATCCTCCTGGTGCTTTCATTGTCTTCCCCCATGAAGCTAGGACTTCCGTGTGGCAGCACACAGTAGTAAAGAAATGATATGCATGGGAGTTAGTTGCTTTAAATGGCGGTCTGGTACCCTCCTGTCTGAGCTGGCATTTCATCTGCCTTTCCAATTTTGTTTCATTGGATGTATTTTGTGGTGGTGCTTTTTCTTGTTAGAAATGTATCTGCTCCTGTTGAGTTACTCACGTAATCACAAGCCTTCATGAATGGTGACAAAACATTATTTATTTATGTTTATTTGTTTTTATTAGCTTTTATAGCATCTGTTTCCTTTGGCACATGAGCTTCCCTGCTACTAAAACCAGGGTTTCAGGAAGATGAGCTGCAATGGGGTGGCACCTAAAACTCCTTTTTTGTGGGGATAGAGAGGGGGTTAGGCTGGGTACGCAGGGTTGGCAGGGCTGATTCCCCAGGGTGGGTAGCGTGCCTCTTCCAGTGTGAAATAAGCAAGAGGAACATCAGAACTTCAGAGCAATAACAATCCTGTTCTCATGCAAATTTCCCAGGAGTAAGAGAGGCATATTGTGGATAACACATTAACAGGCTTGTCTTTAAATAGAATGTTTTTTCAAAGTCTTCCTTGGGGCACCAGCGACTGTTCGATGCATTCTCTTGATAGAATAACAAGAATTTGGAGACTGAAAGAAAGACACACTTAACGTGTCTTCTGCCAGGTTTTGTTATCTCTTGCTTTTCTTTATGTACCTGGATTGAGGGCTACCTGTATCATACCAGGGGAGAATCCCCTGTCATCTGCAGTGCCAGTGACCTCTTTTGGAAGAGTCTTCTCCTGTGTAAGCTTGAGAGATTGTGAGTAACCAGAGCACTAAGTGCAGCTGCTCCCAATGGTTTAGTACAAGAGATGTGTGCTCCAGCAGCTGGAGTGCTTGGGGGATGTAGAGTGTCTTCTGAACATGGCTCTGGTGATGTACACCTTGGGATTACAGTGTAATAAATAACAAAGTGCTCATATAATAATAAAATAATATTGTTGATAGTGTCTGTATACTAATGCAAGCCCTCGTACCCACTGGTACTGTCCGTTGCACCTCACACAGAAGCCGTGTAGCTGCCTGAGCATTCAAGGGGCAGTGAGCAGCTGCACCACGAGTAGAGACAGGAACAGAAAGTGAACTCAAAGTACAATTTGGCCTTAATTTGAAGAGGGAAGTACATTTCCCTACCTGCCTAGTCCCCAAGGAAGTTGCCTCCTCCTTCATATGACTTGACAAGCCAAATGATTTAATTCTTTTCAAAATACTTTGTTAGTTCCTTTCCGCTGAAGCTGTTCTCCTCTGCTTAATTTAGGTACTCATTTTAGCAGAACCTGGAACTCGAGTTCCTTCCTCTTCCCTATTTTCTGCCCCTGGCAAATTCTCTGAGCCACCAAGCAATTGAGCCTTTTTCTGATCCAATGAATATTTAAGTATTTTATACAAATATTTATTATGTAGTAATTGAGAACAAGTGAGCAAACAAGAATAACTCTGTATGTTGATGCTTACTGTAGTTTTTTGGTCGTGGTGAAACAGGATGATGTTGGAGCTCTAGCACATGCTTTTGCAAGCACTCATTAGGCAAAGTGAATAGCTTTGATGTGACAGGCTACCTTTTGAATATTCTGTGGCTCAGAAGTATAAGGGCAATTGCTTGGTGAGTAGGAGATCCAGATCTGCCAGAAACCAGTTTTGAACTGGTAGTCTCCAGGTGAATGTTATAATTGCTTACTTAAATTTGAGTTAAGTTCATTCACCGTCTTTCTTCCTTAAAACTACATCTTTGTATGCTTGATTCTTGGAGGGAGGAGGAGGCATGGCTCCAGTGCCAAAAAGTACCATGTTGGACCTTGCCAACTT
Organism: Netta rufina; assembly: GCF_964035555.1. Lineage (NCBI taxonomy): Eukaryota > Metazoa > Chordata > Aves > Anseriformes > Anatidae > Netta > Netta rufina. The sequence continues at coordinate 15,111,445 of NC_140133.1, forward strand.
ATGCTACAAAGTCAGCTGTGCATCTGAGGCCTTTCTCACTTTACAATCCTGTAATTTTGGGGTTTTGCTTCCCTGCTTATGTAATGTTCCAATACGCTTCAAGTGCTTCTTTTGAAGAACATGAAAAATGGAATGGAGTTTGTATGATAATTGAAGTTATGTTGCTTAATTCATGAATTGTAGTTCCTGATATTCTAGAAAACCTGTGCAGAGTCAAATGTCACCTCTTGGCCATAACACCTTTCTTTCTGAGGTATAAGTAGTAAGAGGGGAAATAAAAGAACCTAAATTTAAAAAGAATGCCTAATCTTTTTCTATTGTTTTATATTTTTAGCTGATGCAAAAAATAATTAACGTTATTGCTGTATGTTCTACTGTGTAGGTGTGTTTTAATGTCAGCCTTTTGTTAAGCAACCACTTCTGGCTAGTAATGAACTGTTAACTTAGAGTGAAGAAAAAGACTTGTGAGAAAAAGCAAAGAACAAAGTTGTTGTTTCTTTTTCTTTTTTGGTCTTTTTTTTTTTTTTTTCTGTGGGATTTGGTTTTACTTGTTTCTTCTATAAAGCCCTAAGATACCTGATGAAAGAGAACCTATGGCAGGAGCACACTGCAATAGGCCACAGGCCTGGAAAACTCTCTGGGTTATATAAGAAAATTGCTTGTCTTTGTTGCTAGCCGTAATTATTCTTCATTGGACGATAGGGTAGAGTCTTCTAATATTTTTTTCACTCTACTCCTGGACTTCCAGGATTGAAAGGATTGTCTTACCACCTATTAATTATTTCTGTTAATGGAGGTGAATATAGACAATTATCAACAAATAAGTGCATGCTGCCATGAACAAACAAGTTTTGGCAGTCATCTCGCTAACAATGCTGCAGGAAACAATAAAATGTACCAGTAAGCATATTACTTTCTGCATACCCTTGAACTGAAATCAGCAGCTCAGACACATCAGTCATAGCAAGAAGGTGCTGATACAATGCATATATCTTCTGTTAGATCAAAAAGACTCAAACTTTTTTCCTCCTGAAGACCATCTATTTGTCTTGGCTGAAACTAATAGAAATTCTGGATTGTTTGAGGGTTGGGTGTGGTGGTAGTGACAGTGGCAGGTACAGACAAAAAAACAAGTTTCTAATTCAGTAGATTTGGTTAAACTGGAAAAGATGTCAAAGCAGGCAAGTTCTGAAACACAGTCTTTTGAATTTAAACTAGTTTGCTTTAAAAGTAAATACTTATTCCCAAATCTGAAGTTAAACCTTGTCCTGAGCCAAAACCAGAATTCCAATAACATGCCCGTACAGGGCTGAAACAGTTGCCGTGGTAGAGGAGTGGGGGTTTTGTCCTTTATTTTCTACTCGAACATCCTCCAGGAAAGTAACCCAGAACATATATTGTATTCTACCTCCCTTAGATCACCAGTTAATTAGGGAGCCTATCCAGTAGGTAACCAATTTGTGGTGCAGTGTATTGTTAACCACAGTAGTTTCTTAGAGGATAATCACAGGGCTCCCCAATAGAAGTGGAAAGTGTTGCTTTTCTCTTCTCATTTTTTTTTTTATTTTTCTTTTTTCAGATCCCTGATAGTGTTGCTTGACCTTAATGAATTTAAGTGAGTTTAATCAAGAACTGTTTAGCATCTGTAAATGTTGAGCAACTTAGATTCAAGTGGTAAGGCTTTTTCATTTGAATAAAAAAATGGTAATTTTTCAGTAGTTTGTTTTAACAGAAGAGTGAATAATTTTTATGCCAATGCTTGTAGGAAAACTTGTTCAGCACAGAGGACTAGTAAACAAAAAGAATACTTAGACTGCTTTTTCCCTGTATTTAGCAGACTTATTCAACAAATGAGAGTATTGCAGAAAGAGTTTTGAGGTATTGTCTTAATATTCAGCAGTATATCATGTACTCCCACAATTAAATTGATAAAACAGCTCTGCAAATAAGAAAGCTTTAATTTTCTCATCTCTGGTAACAGCCTTGAAGCTGCTGGCTCAACTCAATGTCAGAGCGGGAACTGGGCTATGAAACATCCACTGATACAGAGCAAGAATGGGAACCTTCAGCCTGTAGTTCAGATTTGTCTCAATTTTTTCATTAACATTTGATAGTCTATCAGAGGCAGCTTTCTGGTGAGTTTTCACACGCTTGGGTTTGTTTCATTTTTTTTTTTTTTTTTTAATTTGTTAAAAGCGATGGGTAAGCTAGTTGCCAAGAAGCTCAGGCCTTCCGGAAGGTAGGGATTCAGCTTTGCTCAGGACCTTGCCAGCTGCATGAGGCCAGCAGCACTTAGGGCTGGTTGGGCACAGGACCCACGGAGCCCGGAGGCAGGGCTGCTCCCAGCTGCTCGCTTCTCCTGCAGCCCCGGTGGATTTGTGCCGCTGGCTGCTAGTGCTCTGTGCTGCTGGTTAGAATTAGCCCAGAAAACCATGACGCTGAAGGGACTTTTTGAAGGGAATTTAAGCATAATTTTAAATTTGAGTAACCCAAGCGTTTGCTGGAGCGGTGATATAGCATATGCTCAGCTGATGGTCTTTGTACAGCTTATGGCTGATCCTCTTACCAAACTGGGGGAAGAAAGCAGAAGAGCCTTTGTATAGCAGGAGAGCATAGTTTATTACCCAGTAGGTGCAATTTAAAAAGATCTGAGGGAGAGATGACAGATGTGAGGAGAACTTATGTCCAAGTTGGGTCAGTTATATTTAGATGCCTTGGTATATTTGTGTTTTGAAATGGCTTTTTGAGAAATAGCAGTCCTAAAAAGCAGACCAAAGCAAAGCCAAACAACATGCTGTTTGATTTCACATCAAACCTTTAAGACAGGATAATATTCACTCCAGGGAGAAAGAATGGCTGAATAAATATGTAGAAACTTAAAGGTACTGAGATTTTGAGCAGTCAGTGTGCACTGTCCAGTGACATGTACTGAAATTTTATGGAACAGCTCTGTAAACTTAGAGTGGAATTTATTCTACACTGTAATTATGGAGCCAGGGTTTTTGCAGAAGCTGTTGCCTCAAACAGGTTTGTACCAAAATATGTTGAGGTTTTTTTTTTTTTTTTTTTTTTTTTTGGTGACCTATGACTCTGCCCTTTGTAATCTATCAGCTGTTGAATCTTAACCTCCAGCCAACACTGCCCCAAATTTTCAGCAAGTCTTTACCTTCTCCTCCTCCTCCCCTTCCCTTGACCTACACTGAACATTTAAATAACTGTATGATGTGGTCGTCTGTTCCTGCTCCCCTCTGGCATCCTCACGTATTACCTTTCTTTTTGAAGTAGCTTAATAGCTCCTGGGGCATCTGAGTGTCTCTGTGGCCATGTGAAACCAAGCCTGGTGGATTTCTGGTCTGGGGGCAGCGCCTGAGAGCTTTGATATTAAAAATATGTTTTATCCACTAATGAAATTACTAGTAGAAAACTGCTAGAACAAAAATTAGTGGCAAAGTCTTAGAAAAATACTACTAGGAGAGAAAACAGATAATCATCTGTGGTTTTTCATTGCAAACCTACTATTTTTCCGTAGATTTTTTTCCCCTATGATGAGGAATTCTTGGTGGTTGTATAATGAAGCATTATTTTAATGGTGTTTTTTGTTTGTTTCACTACTTTTTCTGATGTAGGATTAATTTATATATATATATATATATATATATATATATATATATATATATTGTTTTTTCTTCCTTTTTAAGCACTATGTATCCTAAGTTAGACCTCGAGGGACTTGAATTTCAAGAACCCTTCCCTTCACTCTCACCTCTCTGGTACATCTTTACCTGCTGCCTTAATCTCTGGCTTGATGGAAGCCATTGCTGTTGGTTTTGTTTCTCTCCTTTTCTCCACTCCATCAATACTCCCCCAACTGCCTCTGTCAAAAAGGCCTGGTGTGCAAGCAGCCAGCTGTGTGAGGAAGTAAACCAAGCTTTCCATCTTTTCTAGTGTAAGCTACCAGCAGGGAATCGATGCATTTCTGTCTTCCCCTGCACCACCCTCCTATGTCCAGCTAAGTCTCTGCTGGTTTTGTTTAGTTTTATTTAGCACGTATTGCTGCTGCTGCTTCACTCTCAGTCAAGGAAACAAGTTTGGGCCACCCTTGGTACCAAAACTGTTGCATGTTCTCCTGGGAGTCATGTTTGTGGTGCCATCTGTGCTTCTCCCATGGGTCAGTACAGAACGGTTCCTTGTAGGTGGACAGAGGGACATACAGGAAGCTGTTCCTGGTTTTAATGACCTACTGAGACTTGATTTCTTTGTACTGCTTTTGACAATTCTTGTGACATTTAATCAGAATCCTATAGTACTGCTTCTCTGCTTCTGTGAAAGCCTTAGTTCCTGGAGACATGGGATTATATGAGAAGCTTTTCTGGGTCTTTTGTATTTGTGTGAGGTTTTTCTTTTTTACTTTTTTTTCTGATCATTTGAGCTTTGCAGAAAAGCTTTAAAAAATGTCACCCAGTAAGATTCAAAACCTGAAGGGAAAAAATAAATAAAAATAGTGTATTATTTCTGTATAAAAATACACACCAACGAAAAAAAACTCTTGTGACTGTTCTGCAGTGTTTGTGAAAAGTCTGGGTTGCCCTGTACAACGGGAGGTAAGTGTGGAGTGGACCCTGCAGATTTGCCAGTCTTTCTGTATTGCTTTATTCCTTTTCAGAAAAGAAAAAGGAGGGGAGAATAATGAAGAAACCTTTGTGGTGAAGTGTTGCTGAGGGGGTACTGTGCACATCTTATGAAAAAACAAAACAACACTCCCCCCCCCCCCCCCCCCCAATTCCTCTGTAAACAGCTGCTGCTTCTCTTTTTTAAGTAGCTTTAAAATCACGAGCTAGATAGGAAGGAGGGTGGAATCTTTGCCTGCCTCTAGCTCAGAAACGAATATTTAGTCATGTAGAAAGGGTTTATGAAAGCAGATTCCCTTTTCAAAGATGATTGTCACAGTAGCTTAAATTGTCTGCCAAGCATCGTAATGGAGTTTTACTTCTGTAGGGAAACAAAAGCAAAAGATAAGCTTAACTCACTGAAACAAAAAGAGAACAAAGGGGGAAAAACATCAGAACAGCGAAGAGTCTCACTGATGACAAGGGAGCACAGTGATTTCCATGCAAGTAACGACTTGAAAAGGGCTCCGGAAATAAGGTTAACACACTGAACAGATTCAGAGGTTTTTCCGTTCTGCAACAAGGCTCAGATCCTATGGTAGCAAGCACAGGGGGACAGGTTTGTGGACTCCAGAGCGAAGCCAGCCTCCATTCCCTAAGCTCTGAAAGATGCTCTGAAGGCAGCGTCTGGGCCTAAGTGCCCATCCAAAAATTTGACTGGGCAGAGAAAGAAAGAGATTCCCAAGTGGAAGAGAAATCATGCTGTGTTTCAGACATAATCCAAACAAATTTGGGGTACTTAATTTCTTGCTATTTTTGTTTCTCTGCTGGAAATGGGATTAATTGGCTCATCTTGCTATTTCTCCATTTTTAGTTGGTACTGAAGGTATGCCTTAGGCCAAAAGACAAGACAAGGTGACTTGGTAAAGCAATAGTAGTAGAAACTGTTCCTTTCAAGGAGAGAGGAGATGTTTGCATTTGAGATAAGCAGCTATGAAGCACTAGTGCTGTCAGGAAACCAGAGCTTGCCACCAATCTGCAAATGTCATGTTTAGCCCCTGTCTATCCCATGCACCCTGTAAGAATTTGTATTTTGTTTCAAATTCTTACATTGTTTATACATATTCATTATTGAATATGAAAGAAAAAGATTACCTATGCTTTATATGAAGTAATGAGTGAATATCAACCAGGTAAATAGCCCCTAGGATTGTAGGAAATTCTGTCTATTGGGACATAGCAAGCTATCTGGATTTCCAGAAATCCAGCTCTGAACCTGCATATGCTTAGACGTTTAGGCTTCCTGCATTGAATGTTTGTGTGTTTAGACTTGAATGCAGGACATGAATCTATATGTTTACCATATGATACTGAAATAAAGAAAGACTTGCCAGGACCTTACTTCAGTATTCCATTAAAAACCCTGTGAGCTCCACTTTCCTTATGAAGTGGAAAAGAATATATCACATGAAACTTTAGAAGTAGGTTGCTGACACCATTTTTCTTTAAATACTTCTTGTGGTGTGTGTTTTTTTTTTTTTTGTTTGTTTTTGGTCTTAAGTTTAAGTTCAAGTTCACAAGTTACTTATAGAAAGAAATGATGAGCAGCATCACAAATGCGTGAGGCTTGCATCAAGCTTTTCTGCCCTTGGAGTCAGGGGTGATGTTGCAGGTATGGGGATTAGAAGATTGAACTTCAGGTTTAGATTTACATAATGAATTCATCCCTTTCCCTTGAAAAGGGACCCTGACATTTATTCCAGAGCAGTGACAGTAAACCTTTTGGTACAGTCCTTCTCTGCCACTTGGTTGAAGAGCAAAAGATGAGAGGGTTGATTAGATGGCACCTCTATACAGCAAGCCAGCTGGGTGTGCTGAAGTGCCTGCACATGTCCCAGGCTGCTTGTGGGAGACTTCAGGATACGCTGTGACCTGGTTTGGGTTGACGTGACTTATTTTGGTCGTTTGTCTCCCCTAATTTTTCATCATATGAACTTAGCTTCATAACCAACTTACAGTCATCATTGTGCAATAGTACTGCCTTACGTCAAGCCAGTCTAATTTTTTTTTTTACAGTTGGGTAATATCCTTTATGACTAAAGGAGAGAACTGCTATTACACATCTCGACTCTAGTGTCTTGCTGTGGAACTACTGGTGAGTGTTGGATGCAAACCTGGCTGGATAGTGGTGTTGAGGGATTACTTATCAGCCCTTTGTTTTCAAAAATGTACAGGGTAATGTACTGAGTGCAGCTTGGGAAAGGTCTGTTTTGATAGTGTTTCTTTCTGTTCAGTATTTTTGTTTTCGTGATGATTTGGATGATGCAGTAGGGAGAGTACTTATTAAGCCTGTGGATGACGTGAAGCTGGGACAAGTTATAAATATGTTGGAGGGCACATCAGAGAAATAATCTAAAAAATTTTGATGTGATTCATTGAAGATAAATGTAGGAACAATCACTTGGATTTGTGCGAAAGGATTGCGAAAAAAGATCTGGATTTGTAGTGTGTGTCACAAGCTGAACGTGAGTCAGCAATGCAGTTCTTGAGAACACAGTTTGCACAGAAATCAAAACTCCCTGTTGTGAGGAAAAACAGCAGTCGCCCTGGTGGCACTGCCTGAGGGTCACCTGGCATCATCCTTCTGCTTTGTGCTCCACCTGAGACCTGAGCTTGGTTTTTGTGGTTGGTGTGGGGCTCCGTGCTTCAAGGTGGGGTGACTAAGACTACCTTGGGGCTGCTTAGTCTGAAGAAGGTGCCAGAAGGTGCAATAATAAGCATCAAGAGAGAAATCTGTCCTCTATTCCTGCTACAAAGAATTTAAATTTAATCAAGCGTCAGGTATGACAAGAAGCCAAACAGTAAGACTTGGAAGATGAGCTAGATAATCTGAGAGGCATCTCTTTGACAGCCTTTAACACCAGCCTGGTAAGGTCTGTTAGGTTTTATGGTGAGCTTGGTGCCCCGTGTCCCTCGGAGTGTTTCCTGTGAGTTATAGCCACTGTTACAGCCCCTCTGAATCACGGCCTGTCTGTGAACGAAAGCCACCGTTAGCGGCGTGTGATGAATCATAGGCCTCCGAGACAAACGATTGCTTGGCCTACTCCCTTGGGAGCCCAAGGACTGAAACTGAACTTGAGGTAGACTGAGGTGTTGTGGTGCATGTTTTATTTGTCTATATCCATATTTTGCTCCAATCCAAATACAAACAGTTGTGCTGAAAGCCTTTATAAATCTTGGTGTTTGTGCCCACTGTGGGACATATCCAAGGATATCACAGCGAGTCTGTGACGTGCTGGAGCGCTGATAAGGTGCATCTGTGGGGTTTTGTGAGGGTACCTCCTCACATGGGAACTTGTCACGGGAAGGAATGGTGCTATGAAGGCGTAGGAGGGAACTCTTGTCTGCTCTGAGGAAGCATGCCAAGAGGAAAGGCAGGCATTGTGTACCTGCCTGCTCGGGGCATGGTTTGCTGTGGCCTTGTTACGGCAGCAGAGCATGCTCCCCTCTTGGGTTGTGTTGGCACCACTTCACGAACCGCCTTGTTTGCAGGCCTGCATGATGACCTGAGTCAAGGAAGTGATCTAAACTAGATGTAACCATTAAAGAAAACTATTTTTTGCTGAATTTTTTCTTGGCTTAAATGTGGCTTCCTACTTGAACCCACAGACAGCTGTACCAACCCAACAGGGTTTTTTGAGCAGGGATAGGAATGAGTGGAATGGGAGGGTTTGAAGGATGCCTGAACTTCTGCTTGTGCCAGAATAAACATGCCTAATTACAGCCCAAATGCTCCCATAGCCGGAGCAAATGGCTGGAGCATAACAGCCTGGTAAGTTCCCATCTTCAGGTGTGCAGCTGAGGCTGTATGTAGCATGGAGCTATATTGCCTGTCAAGCACCAAACATGTAATTTGTATTCTGTTGCTTATGTAAGCATTAAATTACATGCTGTTATAGTCTTGAAGGAAGATATTTAAAGTCATCTAAACTTTAATGGAAACAAAGATTTCAATTATTCTTCTAATGATAAGGATGAAAGTTTTCTAGTTTATCTAGAAAAAGCCCTGTTCTTTAATGAACCTCGGTAATTAGAAATGCACTAGTCTATAACTGAATTTCTAATGAATAATCTATAGATTTAGCAGCTTCTGTCTTCTTTCCCTTTGTCCTTTATAAAGTTCCCAGTTGGCTACATATTTCCTGCTGTGCACTCATTGAACACGCTACTGTCTTGCCATATGGTTGCCTTCCTCTAGCGATTAATAGGATTGTATGCAAAGGCCCCTGAACCTTTGGGGACTATATATTTGCTTGTGGTCTTGTCAGAACATGCAGCATTTTGACACACAATTTCTCACATTTATGTCCACTGAATAACAAGTTGCCCAAAAGACAGGATAGTAACATAATTGTGGAGAACTTGAACACAGCAGTTAGGCTTATAAAATTTTTAAAAATATATATTTTAGAATTGTTTATCTTTTCAAGCTTCTTGGGTCATTTTCTAGAACTAGTTTTTATGGCTCAATGCATGTTTCATGGATGCATGTAATCAGTTTCTTGGCAAATATATTTACAAGGTCATTAGTTATTGTAATTTTTCTTTCACATTATTTAAAAACTAATGTGACCACAAATAAGTAAACTTGAAGGAATCAGAAAATGTGGATAGAGAAATCATAAGGTAAGAGAAGGAGGAAAAAGACTACAGAAACAATAGTCAGAGGTGTCTATTTAAATTAAAAAAAAAAAAAAAGGAAAAAGGTATTAAGTAGCAGTGTATTGATGTTGCTAAGCAGTGCACCTTTTGCCCCATTTACACAAGCACTGAGGCATTTGAGGAGTATTGTAGGTAATTTTTACACAGATTTTTCTTCAGAGTTGAAAACTATAGGCACCTTTTTAGAATAAATTTTCTCTGAATTATCTTCTCTTTGTGCTACTGGAGCCTACTTGTGTGACATTTGAAAGTGGCTGTGCATGATTTCCCCTCCGTTATACCTCTCATTACGTGACATGGGGGAGGCAGTTCTGCACCAAGCCCCACAGCCTTCAGGAGTCTGAGCCGTTCTGTCTTGGAGCATCACCTCTGCAGTGTCTGTGCCACTGCAATATGTGTTTCACTGGGATATGGAGCTTTTTTTAGGGATGTCTGGGAAATGATTGACATGTGAATCTGACCTTGGTTCACTAAGAGAAATGTTGTATGCTTGTGCTATGGATCTTGAGGTGCCCTTGAGGAGGAAGGAACTTCAAGGGTGAAAATGTGCCTCAAGTGCTTTAGTAGAGGTTGAAGAATCTGAATTAGTTCCTGGGTTTTGGGTGTCTCTGAACAAGACTCTTCCTTTAGGATTATTTAGACTGTAAACTTGTAGAAGGTGGGGCATGTCCCATTTTGTATATTATACAGTGTCTAGTAAAAAAATAAAATACATATTTCTGCATATATCTGAGAGTAATAGTCAGGATTTTTGATTAGGTATATCTTTTTGGGTGGACCTTAGTCCTACCAAAAGAAACAAGGTGGTGGTGGGGAATAGATTTCAACCTCTGCACTGAAATTTTAGCAACATTAGGGACGTAGTGGGTTGATAAAGCTGAGACTGAGGAAGTTGGTAGGTATTTTAGTGCACCAATATTATGGTGACTTCAGGGCTTGCTTAGCTGCTGGGGAATTCAGGAGATCTTTCAGACCTTATTTTTCTTCAGTATATCAGGAAGGGGAAGCAGAGAGGATGATGGCAACTAATCACAGAATCACAGAATCACAGAATTTCTAGGTTGGAAGAGACCTCAAGGTCATCGAGTCCAACCTCCAACCTAACGCTAACAGTCCCCACTAAGCCATATCCCTAAGCTCTACATCTAAACGTCTCCTCTTGTGATTCTGGAGATGATGATTTTACTAAACCCGTTAAGTTTCTGTGGGTCTGCCTGGAAACTGGCTTAGGGTAGGGGATTACAGAGCTTGTCACAACTATTGGATGCACAGTTGCAATGGAATGCCACTGGGTCCTTGCCTTAGCTTCTTCTATAAGGTCATGTCAGCTCGTGTCTGCTTTATGTGTCTGCCTTTATGATTCTAGCATCTTGGGGAAAACTCCCCACACCTCCAGCTAACTCCCAAAAAGGTCAGTATCATTTCTTTTTCTTAAACACTCTCCCCCCTCCTTCTTTTCTTTCACCCTGGAAATATGAGAATGTCACTCTCAACTACGCCCCATGAACATCAGATGGTTTTGAACAGATACAAAACAGCATGCCAGGTTCATGTCTGTCTACACACCTGTTGAATCTACATCCAAAAACCTCGCCAATGATTTTTAATATAGAAAATGCAGCATCATTCAGTTGTTGTTGTTAAAGATGCTTATTTGACCTGACAGTGTTAATGAGTGTGTAACATCAGCTAAATCTAAAACGCTGCTGCATTCCTTCAGTTTCGGGGCCCTGGCCACATTTTTCCTTTTTAGCTATCCTGATGAGGAAAGAAACTAATTTATTGCAGATTAACTTGAACAAATTTAGAACAGTTGATCAGCTTGTGTCCTTTCCCATTAGGTTAAGTGTCTTCAGGTAAAATGAACAGTGACTGTACCTGGACTGGAAGTAACTGGGATGCTGCAGTGCTCCAGGAAAAGGGCTGATACGTTTACAAATGTCTACAAGAATATCAAACAACAAATAAGCGAATAGAAGCTGTACTAATCAATTTGGGACTTCACTGTTTGGCATGTGAGGAAGTGGGGAGGTATTGGCCCCCCTTCTATAGTGGTTAATTATGTTTCCCACATGACATTTCTCTCTCCTTGACACATCCCATCATTCGCATCAGTGGTGATTGTCACCAGCCCCCCTGGCATCTCCTGTGCTTGTTTGAAAGATGGAGCCATTTGTTTAGGGGAAAAACAAAAACAACACTGTTTTTTTCCACTGTCCTAATTTTCTCTCCAACTTAGTTGAGATACTCAGTGAGATTTTTATTCTTATAAACAAGCTTATTCTCCGGATAGGCTTTTCCCAGATGTCCCAGCCTATTAGATACCTTGGTTTCCATGTGTTTTGTTACCTGTGAGAGATGTGTGTTTGACACAGTATTTTCTTAACTAGAAAAACATATTTATATTCCATAGTCAATAGAATACAGCTGTTCTGTGCATGGAGTTAGAGCTGGTGAATCTTTTTTTTCAAGTAGGTATTCTCTACGTGTCTAAGTGTCCAAACAGAAATATTCTGTGTACATAATGTATTAAAAAATGACACTAGCTTCTTGTCTTCTGGAGGACAAGAAGGCTTTTATCATTTTAAAGGCCTCTCAAGGAAATGAAACAATACAGTTGTACTGGTTTATTTATGTTGCTGTTATTGTACCAGTATCCCATTTGAATGGTTTTATTCCAGAATAAGAATTCACATGGGAGGTAACAGCAGCCCTAGTAACTATTCCAGGAGCTGTTCCAACATAAATGAGCACAGTGCAGCTTCCTGGGAAGATGCTGACCTTTCAGTCTGGTGCAGGGCAGCCCTTCTGCCCACTCTTCCTCTGCGTAAGATCTTGCAGGAATGGGATTGACACTGTGACATACAGGAGAGTGCTGCATATTTTCTGTGACTTCAGCATGAACCCAACATGCCCAGAAACTATGAAAAAGCTGGAAGTCTGACTTTATTAATGAAAATAATTTTCCCCGTGATGTTGCCAAACTCCGTCGAAAAGTTGTTTCATCTTTACTAAGGCACTGCTGTGCCAGCAGATGTCCAGTTTCTGCCTCTAATCACTTTTTAAACTCTTCCACAATAACTAACTCCCACCTTGTTAAATATTCTGGGAGATTTGAAGCTTCATGGTGTTTTTACCTCACAGCTCAGGACTGAAACCTGGCCAAGCAACAGAAAATTAGATTTAGATCTGGGAAAAGGCTAATAGTGGGGGATCCCTGTGGTCCTTAAGACAGCGCTTTCTATTTTCACATATGCACTGATAAAGGGGAAAGGAAATGATGCAGAGTTACTTAGAGGAGTCGACACTGAGGGGTGGTAAAGGGAATGTCAGGGAGATCCGGTAGGGAGGGCAGCAGGGTGGTGGGTGCAATCTGGGGCACTCAGCATAGGAGGAATCAGTAGACCTGTGGCTGAACCTGGCTGACTTCTGAATTAGCAGGAGTCTCTTGGGGACAGAAGTCTTGGGCATTAAGGTGAGCTTCTCAGTGCAACGTGGTAGTGAATGCTTGATGGCAATTATTGATTGGAGGCTCAGAATGTGGTGTATGTATTGGATTTCAGAGGTGATGTGTTGGGCTGTCAGAGAAGAGCAGACAGTTTCTGCTCTCTCCCTGACAAGTAGATTCAGTCATAAGACCAACAATTGCAAGGCATTAAGCTTGAATGGATCTAGCTGCCTGGGGCAATTAGGGTGGTGCTCTTCCAGAGGGTCTGTTTGTGTAGGGAAAAACTCTTCTGAGGATAAAAAGCAAAACAAAGCAGAACGTAAAACCATTGATGTTTTTGTCCCTTGCCAAAGTCATTGCTGAAGAGCACAGTAAAGGAAGATGAGGGAATGTCATGTACGTATGATATGCCCATATTAATGTGGGGGGGTGGCAGAGGGGAACTTGTGGAAGCTTTTGAAAGCTGGTAACAGATAATATATGATCCCATCCCTTGGGCATGTAAGCTGATAGCAGGTGGGATCCCAGCACATTACTGAAGAACATAATTCTGAAAAAGCCTGTCAACCTTCTCTTCTACTGGAGCGTAAGATACATGAGACGCTGCGTATTGGTCTTTAATCTTTTTTTTTCTTTTTTTTTTTTTTTTTTTTTTTTTTTAAATTCTTTCTTGAACAGAAATGTTCCAAGAGTGCTTTTAGTCAGTCTGACCTTGAGCTCGAGCTCAGGATCCCAAAGGGTCTGTGTAGCTACTCAAAGCTGTGTTGGACCTACTCGGTGGTTGATAATACATCAGGGTAGCATAGTTCAAACATGTTCTGAAAATGAGTTGCTGTTAACTGGAGCTCTGCGAGCAGGTATGGGGAGAGCAACATTGTCCCTGGCTGTAGTATATTGGTAGCCTCAGGGACACAAGATTTTAGTTAATGAAAAACTTATGTTGCTCTACCCCATTTCCTCAACTGCACTGAATGCAAAACCATCCAAGATCATTGAAAAGAACTTGCAAAGCTTGGTAGATACAAAGGCAGACGGGCTGTGGAGGTATGAGGAACCCCCAGCTGCACTTGGAATCTATGACATTTCCCATAATAAGAAGTCATAACAGTGAAATATCATTCAACTGTAATGTAATAAACTTTAACTGAGGCATAACAATGGTTTGGGGAATTCCACTCTTACTAGTATAAATCTGTAGATTTCAGCAAGGTTATTCTGATCCAAAATTGTGCAGTTTAGAAATGCTGTGGTCTTCTTATTTCTTCAAAGCTTGGCTTATCAGAGCATTTAGGATGAAATCACATCCTTGTTGAAGTCAATGGCAAAGCTCCCACTTATTTTGATAGTGTCAGATTTCACCCATTGCAAATTGCCGAACATTATAGAATTCAGTCAGATGTAATCAAAACATAAATGCAAATTGGTATCATCTCATAATGGAGCAAATACAGGGGGAGTATCTTGCTAGTGGTGGTGTGAAAGACACATCTGTGCATATTTTTAATGCACCTATGCAGTGATGAACAGATTTAGATACTATGTCATTATGATCACAGGGGAGATGCATTTGCACTGTCGTTGACTGATTACTTCTGCTTATTCCTTGTTCTTCCCTAGTGAGAAATCTAGGGGTTATGATGGACAAAGCAGAAAAAATAATCTATTTGTACCATGGCTTCAGATGACAGTGACCATCCCTCCACTGCATGGATGTCAGGTACACTACTGAATGCTGAGAGGCAGCAGAGTCTCATTCTCTGAGAAACAAATGAGGGGAGCAGAAGTACCTACCTGTTATCAGGGAGTCTCCGTGATAGCAAAATTACTGAGTTCTGATTAAGTACTGGCTGCTTCAGAGCCCTCTGTAGATCTTCTCAAATCAGTATTATATTGGATAGTGTTTTGAGGTTACTTCTTCCAATATAAGAAATACTTCCCAGATGCTTTTGAAAACCTGTTCTTATTTTTTCACAACACTTTCGGGGGGAGTAAGGAGGGGGGAACTAACAAACAGGGAAAGAAAAAAACATCACCACCTTCTTGGGACAATGAGAGTGGTGATGATGAGAATTAGCTTATTTACTTGGTACAGTCAGTCACCAGGTTAACGTGTTCTTGAACCTTTAAGATAATCATAAATTAAAACCCAGAACTTCTATTTTAAAACTCAGCCTTTAAAAATATTGAGGGGGAAGACTACCTCTTCCAAATTATCTGAGTCAGCCTGGGAACTTTTGTTATTCAACATGATTCATTTTAGGGAATGCATCTTATGAATCAGAATGGGGCTGGAATGTTGAAGAGGAGGAGGGAGGAGAAGTATCTTAATGTGTCTTCCAAGCAACAATTTTCACTTGAAAGCTAGTTCTTTCCTCTCCTTGCCTGCTAATATAACGGTACATAGCAGTGGACAAAAATATGAATAAGCTCGCTGGCCAAGTTGGAGACAAGTTGGACAGTGATGAGAGAGCTTTGGAAGTGGCTGTGCAGAGTTGCACAACTGTCAAGTATCGTACAAAATGGGACCAGCATGTTTCTTTAGTGTATAATCAGGCCTTTCGAGGAGAAACACAGGTGGGTTTTGCAGGCAGCTCTGGATAAATTAAGCCATGTGTTTGTGGTCTGTTGTTTAGGAAACTTTGATTAACAGCTCTCCATGAGCATGTTCAGCACTTCTGTCCCCAAGTACTGTCAGATTGAGGAGAATTAGCCCACTCTTACTGCAGCCATGGACCCATATGTAAATATTTTTCTTAGCATGCTGAATCTCTTTCCCCAGGGTTTTGCATGAAAATTTCTGTCTGAATGTGTACTGTGGTCAAAGGAGAAGAGTCTTAAGGTTTTTGAGAAAGTGCTAATGCATCATGTTGATGCCTATTGTAATGTGACACAAGATTCCTTTTATGCTGCATCGCCGTGGCTTAGAGGTGTTCCCTTCCTTTGT